>NW_020799091.1:36551154-36594105 GCF_003259725.1 Athene cunicularia | reverse complement strand
TGGGGGGGGGGGGAGACAGTGATATATTAAAAATACCTCTACTTTTGCAATTTGTGGAAAAAGTCTTTTAGTCCAAGCACGCATTTTTTAAATAAATAAAACCATATATGTTCAGATCAGTGGGCATGCTGTCAACAAACATCACTCATGAAGGCCCACTTACCTCTAACTGCCCATCTCTCTTCCAGCCACCTCTCATCTCTTGCTCACGTTTCCACACAACATATTGCTGTGTCTGCATCAGATTCCTCTTCTTCAAGACTCTTGCTACACACATCCTTCTCGTTAAGCTAAATGACATTCCTGGGCACAGGATGATATTACAAGGAGATAGACTGGGTAGCTCTGATTGTTTTTTTTTTTTTTGCCTCCTTGAGTCAATAAAGATTAAATCATGGATGTTTTTCTGTTTGATTTCTTTTCTTTTTCTTTAAGTTAGAAGTACTCTTGAGATCACAATGTCAGAAAATGAAAAGGTCAAGTTTGCAACCAAGTTAACTTCTCTGTATTGCACACTATCTTTCATAATTCTCTCTTCACACATAGCCTTCAGATGCTACTCAGAAGGGCACAGGTCTCACAAGTCCCCTGTGTCCTGTCTACCATCCCATATGCATAACCTGAATGCACTAGTGTGTGAAATGACAATAGTAGACATTTTTAGAGAACTGAACTGAGCCACTCATCAATGTGTTCCGAAGTGTCGATGAAGTATAGAGACAATGAGGCCTAGAAACTACTGGCTGTATTGACCTAATTATCAATAACTGCCCAAAGTTCACTTTATGTCTCTAATCCAAAACTGTAATTATCTTTCCTCTTTCCAAGATATCCTGGGTTTGTGAAAAGGAGGTTCTCTGGCACTCATTCCTCTGCTGTGGCTTTGGAGAGGTATAGAAGCGCGGCACTTTGGAACACCTTCACTAGTTTCTCAGACTCCATAATGCCCTATGCTAAGGGCCATATAAAGCCATGACACAAATCTCAATTACCAAAACAAAAATGTGAGCAAAATACATACACCTTTTTGTAGCTGATTTTTTTTTGCTTCAGATAATCCTCTTTTCATTTATGCAGTGGTATCAGAGTTGACACTCCCACCAACATCTTTACTATGTATGTGCACACTCATACAGAGTGAAAATCATTAGATACAGTTCTTGATAGGGACCATAATGGAAGTAACTGTGATACTCTGTTACGAGACAGAAACTGATCCTTGTCCAGAGTGTCAGGGGAGCTAATGTGGTAGAACAGCAGAAACACTGAAAGGATGAAAATTATACAGACTTTTACCACAGAGCAAATCCGGGACAAGTTCTGTGAACCTAACAAAGCTACAGCAGTGTTGCATCGCAGAGAACAACTCTGAATCAGTATTTTGCAAAGGAAAATGGTTTTAGGTAACTGAACTGAAGACATAAAATACTCATGTAAAGGAACATGTTTATGCTACTTTCAATTATTTTGCTTTTCTCCTTCAAGCCATTTCAGAGTTGGCATGAGAATATGCTTCCTTTGTGCAATTTAGTCCTTCTGAAGAGCTGAAGTCAAAACCTTTCACACCCACCTGTGAAAACCATGACAGATATGCCACCTTTATTTCTACTGGATAATTTATTTTTAAAACATCTCTAAAATATTATAATGTCAGTGGCACAGGATGCACTGATAATGAAGGGATTATGAGCTATTTTCATGACAGAACTTGAGGGGCCCAAGATACTCTTTTCATTTGTCACAATATCAGTGGAAACACATCTGTTAATTACAACTTCTCAGCCATGCCTGTCTGCCTGTATGAGCACTTCTCTCCCATTCCCATGGAAAGCTAAACTACCTTGTTAAATCTCAAGTGAGCCAAGCTAACCTCTGCTTTTTCAGTGAACCAGAAGGGGGTAATATTCTCTGAGTCATACAGCTGTCTCAGCTGAAAGACAACAGTTTACACCATCACCAAACAGATGAGTCACTGGCTGAAGCAAGCCTTAAGACAGATGTAAGAGCAGTACACAGCAACCTCCCAGGCTGAAGACTGAGGTGCAAGCTTACATTAAATTGTGAGTGTGAAAAATCAATTCTGGCTGAACAGATTCTGGGACTTTGGGGTTATCATGCTTTGTAAAGAGATCATCAGAAAGATTGTATTTCTTATCTGCTTCATATAATAACAGATTACAAAAACAGGTGTGAGCAGTGAAGAATCAACATCTTGAATCTGTTTTATTTGTGTAATAACCACAGGATTAGACACTTGATAATTTTTATGAAATAAAATAATTCAAAAGCTGCTTTAACATTAAGAGGCTTAAAAGGATCCAAGGTAGCATGCTGCTATGGATAAAAATAGATCACCTTTCATTATAAATCAGGTTTTCAAGGGTTCATAACACATTTAAAAACTTACTCAAGGCTGCCATAAAAAATTCAGTACAAGAGCATGTTTGGGGGAAAACCACAATGGAAACCTTTTCCCCATTTCTACCAAGAAAAAAATAAATAGCAGTTTATCACCGAGAATGAAAGAAAAACATGATACCAAGTCTAATCCATTTACTGCCAAGTCTGCCAATTCTACATGCACACTTACACCTTTATTGGATACCTAAGCAAGGCCTTCTTCCTTTATCTGAAATTTTCAAGGCTGTTCAATAAACAGATGCCTTTGGGCATCACTGAGAAGGACAGGGGAGGAAGATAATGAGACAGAACCTTTATTGTTTACAGATATATTTTCTGTGTAAATACGGCTAATTTTTTTCCACAAAAAATTTAAAGGGAGGTTTAGTATGTAGACCAACAGTGACTGTATGTGGTAACTACACTCATAAAACATAATAGCTCCAGTCTGTCAAAAAAACACAAACAAACAAAAAAACCCACAACAAACCAACCCCAAAAATACAAAAACCCCAAACCTAATTAGAAGTGCTGATCCTTAACCAAGTCTTAATTCCACCAGTTTTCTTGGCAGGCTAGAGGTTTTCAGTAACACTTATTCCACATGTTCATTTGGTGAACATCTGAGGAAGATAGCTAGTGGAAATCTCAGATGCAATTTTTTTATCACTCATCAACAAAATGTTATTTAAAGAGCATCTAAAGCCCAGTTACTTGCCATATGAATTTGATTTTATTACATTTATATTTCCTTGTTAGACCAAATTCTGGATTTAGTATTCATTTGGACAGAGTCTTCAATGTAATTATTTTAATATCCAGATTTAATTTAAATCAGAAGAGAGAAGGATTTAATTTGTTTAAAATAAATACTCTGTAAATGTAACAAAAGGTCCTCTACTGCTGTTGTTGACTTAAATGGAAATAAAATAAACAACTGGCATATATATGTCTAATTGCTTATAAGCTAAGGCCTGCCCTTCTAATCAGTTCTGCATAGATGGGTCTTGGTATCTTTTAAGGAACTCTACTGATTTTAGAGGAGGCTTAAACAAATGATTAACCATGCAATGCACTGCATAAGGTATTAAGATAAAACTAAAACATTCCATGATAAGACTGTTGGAAAAACAATCACAAGCATTTAAGAACTAACTGGTTACCTACCCTAAAAACTGCTTAACCTCTTATAGAGCCGTAATTAATTATAATTATTATGGACTGATAAATTTTAAATTATTGTTATTCTTTAAAGAGCAGCAACTCATGAAGAAAGTACTCATGAAGAAACTAACAATAATATTAATAACAATATTAATATTATTGTTAGTTAGATTTCAGCTTTCTGTTACCTCAAAAGTCAATTTACCTACCTCCTGGTAAAGGCCACTTCTAAAAAAAATTTCATTTAATTGTTTCCTACTCCTTTTCCACTTCTTTTGTTTGTATCCATCCACTTTCACAGAGTCTGTACTAAGCTAATAAGTCCTATCTGACAATCTTTAATGAAAGCAAAGTAGCTGACAAGATGGTTTCAGAATGTCCTAAAGCATTTACTGAAAATGCCTTGAGCATTAGAGAGAAAATGCGGTGTTTAGAAAACAATTTAGACAGTGTCCATTGCATCTCTTACAACTTTTAAGATACAACTCTTACAGGTTCACATCTTAACAGAGCATGTTGTAATTTCTTTTAATTTGTATCAGAGCAGAGCTGGGAAAGGTGCCATTAGAAGGTCACTGCCAGTTGAGTCCATCCAAAAGCTTCAGACAGACACTGAATATCTGAAAAATGATCTCAGATCTCTTTTTTTTCATTGTTTGCATTTCCAATTTATGTCCCTGGGTACTCCTTCACCGTTTTCAAAGTCTGCAAATTGTCATCATCCACTATTTTGACGGCACGGCATTTTGTGTCTTTCCAGATCACCCACAAAGGGGTGATGTTAAATACACTAAGGTTGATTACTGACTATTCTTCTCTACCACTGCACCTATCTGAAAGCATCACCCTTTGGCACTCTTCTTCATTTATTGTTTGGGGCTAGTTCTCAATAAACATGGAACTCTGAGTTAACATTTGCAATAATAAAGGTTCTACTTATCTATGGCTCTCTTTTCTTTCATGAATGTTGCACATGTTCTTTATTCTTGTAATTATTGTGGAGTGAATTTCTTTGTGATTGAGTATTGTTCATGTACCATGGACATCACTTCTTGAAATAACATCAAAAAATTAAATGGAACAGAATCTATAAAAATTTTCTGTCTTGTAAAAAGCACTGTTAATAAAGTCAGACTGGTTTAGTTATAAATCTATTGGATTATTGAAGGGCATTTTAATTCTCTAGCAGAGTCTAGCTGTCATCATTTTTATGGGGTAAATAGATATTTGAATCAGTCATAACATTCTGAATACCATGAAGAGTACTAATGTCAATTACAGGCGAAAACTGGTCTAGGACATTTAGAGTTTTATTCATCTCACAGGTGATCTATAGCAAAATGTGCCTTTTGCAACAGTTAAGTCAGGGGACAGATTTCATATATTGGCAGATTTTTTTTTTGCGTTTCACCATTAACTCTGAATTGTTCCATTTGGAGGTCTAAAAGAATATGGGAGTTGTAACTTTCAAGGACAGATGTAAAACATATGTCTTTGCTCTGTCATTGCCTTGACAGTGTATTTGTTATCCATTCAGGTCCTGATATTTAGCTCTTAGGGAGAGTTAAGTACAATTCCTTGACTGATCAGAGCATTTATTTTGAATCTTATATACATATATTATGATACTGCCATGAGAGGGATCTCATGTAGTGGCCACAACTGCAAGGTATGTCATCTCAAAGTCAAATTCCGCTCTTTAATTACAGACATCTAAGAGAAATACCAGACCCAGGATAGATCCCCATACATCAACTATGTCTCATTATAAATCACATAATATTCCTAACTGACATACTTCTGTGGATCTTGTATACATCTTTCCACCATAAATCCATGTTCTCAGATACAATGAGCTATACAATCAAAATTGTATTGTTGATCAATTGATTCAAGCACAGTTTTCAGAAAACCATCAAGTGTTAAATAGCAATTACAATGTTGTATGTTCTACTTTTACTGTGTTTTTAGACATACTTGAATTCCACATGCAAACCAAAAATTTGTAATGGTATTTTCTGAATTAGTTTGCAAGTGTTGATGTAAGACTAGCTCCTCAGATAACTTGTCAGTTTTCAACAGTGAAAACCTCAAGCCAATAATTTTGGAACATGCTGGAATGTTGTAGCGAATATTTGGCTGCATCAAAAGCCAAACCCGTTTCACATGAAAATAAAACACATTGACATTTGATATAGTTTGAATTCTAAGAATGTTATAGTCCCACTAAGTAACTTTTCTTTCAGCTGTATCATAAATAATCAATTTGCAGAGCAAAAATGATGAATGTCACAGTCATTAACTTTGAAGGAATACCTGTAAATAAAAACATTTAGAGTAAAAACATTAATTTTACACTTTATAGATTAACTTTTACTGAAATTATAAAATCACTGAATGAGAAAATAAATTCTTCTTCTAAGGTACTGCCTATAAAAACTCATGCAAACACTGTAAAGTCTAATTGTTAAACAAGATGTTTGCCTTCAGTGAAAAATTACTTGAAGCATGCTTTGTTATTATACTATAATCATTTTCCTGGGCATACAATTAAAATAATATTACTTGTGATACAAGAAGTTGAAAAAGTCTAGTAATACATCAAAGTATGTGAGCAAATATCAGTGTAAACTTACAGCATATTAGATAAACTCCAAGCCAAAAGAATCTTAGTGTAATAAAGTAGTTGCCATTAGTGATATTTCAAGATTCAAGTACAGAATGGACAAAATTAAAAGGATAAATCCCTATTTATGGCTTCATACCAGAATGTACTTAACTGAGAACCAATCTCCAAAAACAACATGCAAGAGATGGGGTGCAGCCCTTCCCTGAACTTTTTTGCTTCTAGTCCTTGAATTCCCTTCTGACTCTTCTGTATTTAACAGTGCAGAAATATCCATATTTCAAGAGAAGGCATGTGTTTAGTATGCACCTTAAACTTAGCTTGGAAGCCTAAGTATAGCACTGTGCCAGAAAATAATTCTGATCTTGTGTTCGAGTTTCATAAAGCTATTGGCACAAGCTCCCTTAAGGATATGAAGTACTGATGCTGCACATCTTTGGAAACACTGTCAGTTTATCTGAGCTGAGTGTTGAAACACATTCATCTTACCAAAGCCATTTTGTGATCCAGAGAGAAGGGTATCGCTGTGCTTAGACTCCATAAAGGACTTAACTGGCTACGAACGTGCAGAGTGTCCCTACCACATGACACTATGTCAAAACTTAGCTGGGATACACATCTTCTACAGAATAATGCTCTAATTAGGACATTTTCTCAGAATTTTAGGCATAATTGAACGTAAGAAAATTTACCTAACCAACTTTTTCTTCCCAGAACACTGTTCTAGCCTCCAGCCAAAAAAAACCCCAAAACCCAAAATGCAAAAAATCTTTCCTGCATCAGAAGGCTCTGTCCTACTGGAAGTATGCCACACTTCTGCTAAGACTGAAAATGTGTGGATGCAGAATAAGTGAACCTGCCTCGGTATCCTGGTGGGTATGAAGAGCTTTGAAATATTTTACCTCTATGAAAATGCACTCCTGTGTGACAAAATCTAGGAAATTAGAGAACACAGATCATCCCAATGCTCTTCTGCCTCAGATTGTTTTCTGGGGCTGCAAACAAAAGGGGATGAAAAATCATAGCTCAGTCCTCAAGATAGTTCATATTTTTGAGGTGAATATAGATGCATACTTTCTCAGATTTCAGTCTGGGAAAGTACATGTAAAAGCAGCCTACTTTCCAGTACTTAATATTGGAATGTTCCACAGGCTATTGAATAGACTACCCACATACAGTGCTGAAATAAACTCTAACAGAACTTTTGTAAAATTGTTTGCAATCTTCAGAAGATATCTGCAGAAGTTGTAGCTTAGAAAAATACCATTAATGCATTCCACCTCAAGAAAAACAGTTAAGACATATGCTGAAGAGCATCATAACACTGCTAAAGCAACTACTCTGCAGAGCATCTGTGTGCTTGTGCCAGTTTAAATCATCCTTGCATTCTGATTATCTCTGGTCTGGTTTGACTCCTGATGCAAAATAGAGCTGATTTAGGATTTTAATTGGTATTAACAATTAAGCCTTACCCCCTCCCTGATTGTTTCTTTTTATGGAAGTTGTCAGATTATAGACATACAACTCCATGTATACCTCCAGTGTCATAGATAACATTCCTGACAAGAGGAAGCCAGGATTTGCACAGGAAAAAGTATCTTGATTTTACATTGTCAACATTTTCACAAAGAGGAAATTCTGAGATAACTAGGAAAGGAACTACTGCAGCAGTGCAAAGGCACAGAAGAACCTGACAGGTCCCTGGTGTGTATTCTTCAGGGAAATCTTTCGGGTATGTTTGAGCTTTGTGTGTTAAGTATTTTCAAATAGCTTGGGTTTTTTTCCCAAAGTCAGAGATGAAGTAAGGGTAGCGATGTTCTCTGTCTCATAATCAGATTCAAATGAAAACATTTACAATCATGTTAGAGAAAGAGCAAGCAAAAAACACTACACCGGGCTTCTGAGCCAAGGGAAAATAAGCCTACTACTTGCAATCTCTGCCTTCTGTTAAATCTTTCATAGAGAACAAGTACTAAGAGTCTGAACTTTCTAACCTCCTAGTGATAGGTAAGTAGTATGTGAATAGTAAATTACCCAGCTCTAAGAACTCTCCGGTGTGAAAGTGTTTACTTGTCTTCTAGTAAAGATACTTCAGAAAAAAAAAACAACCCAAAAAAAAAAAAAAAAACTGATCTCAGTAACATTTATTTGGGGTTGTAAGACAAAATGGCTTGATGGCTACATACATGCTTTGTTTTAATTTAAGAAATTATTTTATTCTTGTTCAGATTGGTATCTTGATGAAAGACAGCATGTTATGATATACAAGTGCTTCTGAATGGACATCATTGAAAACTTACAACTAAATCATCTTACATTGACCAGTGATTTAAATGAAATCTTTTAATATGATCAAGAGAACTCTAAAATTGATTCAAGCGATGTCCTTACTGTATTTCAAAAGATCACAAAAATTAAAGAACTGATGCTATAATTAGAGAAACCCAAAAAAAGTAGAAAGACTGACTGAAAAATGAGCTATTGAACTAAAGCACATAAGAGATCTTTAAAAAGAAGTTAGTAAGTTCCTAAACAAAGCCTGCATTGAGAATCAACAAAAACATATGCTAATAGAGATGATTAAAAATTAAAAGATGAGCTTTCTGGCTTTTTCCCTGGGGTTTAGGTCCCTTATGTCCAATGTTAATAACTATTCTTGCTGTATTAAGTGGTTTTCACCAATTCAACCTAAACACATCTTCAAATATTTAATGTTTTATAACAGTCATTGCATGACAGGCACCTTTGGTTATGCTAATTAAAGGACAGGTACCAACTGATGCAAGTGCCACTGAATGACACAGGCAGTCTCACAAACACACTGCTTAGTGCTTACTCCATCTATACATGATCTCTGTAGGAAACAGTTAGTAGGAAGGGTCCAAGACAGTCAAGGACTAATGTAGCAATAAAGCAGTGTGGGAATCAGGGGTCTAGTACTCAAAATCCATCTCTATCATATTTTCATTTGGCAGTAAATATTTATTCATAAATGTGCCCAAGAATCATTCACGATGTCTGGGGAAGTGCTCCAGATACAATGCATTCAGCACAAAATTGTAAAGCATGCATTATACAGCAATAAATAAAAATAGTACACAACTTTGGAACACCAGTCTCCTTGGAAAAAATCCCAAGCACTGGGTTAAAGCACACTTTAATACACATGAGTGCTTAAGGTTGCTTGAGAGTCAAACAAGTAAGGAATTCATTTAAGAAATACTTTGTCAGAAAGTTTCAGTTTGATGAAGCATGATGAAAAACAAAAGCAGTAACTTTCTGATGGTACAGACATGAGCTGAAACCCAGAAAACTCAAGTTCAGTTTTGTTCTCTGGAAACAGATTTGAACTCAGAGAAAGTCTGCTCTACTTCCCTCATACTCTGATTTCACATGGTAACCATCAAGTCTTAAGCCCCTCCTTCTTTTATTTCTTTATTTCTGGTTCATTTAATTATATCAACAACGCTGAGGTGCTTTGCTGGAAGAAAATGAGCAGAGGTCTATTCTGAATAGTGTATGCCCAAAGGCTTCAAATTCCGTCTCTAGATTAGTCAGAGTAAGAACCTGAAATTGGCTTATACATGTACATAGCAAGTGTCTTACCACCTGGCCCAGCTGGCTCCATTCAATTAACTGGGACTGGTGGATCACTTTCTCATGGACATTTTTCAGACATGTATCATTTGATCTATGATATGGAATAAATCCTAGCTTGCTGCTTTACTTCCCCCCACAAAATCACAGGTTTGCAATTAGGACAGGACTTACTGTGGTAGCCATGATACGTCTGTGACACTTTTCTAGTGATAATCAGTAAGGTTTATCTGCTATTAACCTCCAAGCTACCTAGACAAATTAAAGTAGGTTTTTCCTAACTTCAGTTGTGGCAGTGGTCCTGCAGATGGGCAGCTCAGAAGTGTATTTGAAACTTGACAAGGTGGTTTGGTTTTGTTTTTATAGTGAATTTACTTCCTGCAGAACTTATCTGCCTTACAGACAGATTAATAGAGCTGAAATCCTTCATGAATTCACAAAATAAGTATATCATGAGCAGGACATGCCTAACTCTTTACCACTCAAGTGAGGAAACCACTTTCACAGAGTATAAAAGGAAGTTAATTTCCTGAAATCTCTAAAAAATTCTTGACAATGGCACTAGTTATTTGCACTGGAACAGATTATCCAATGTCAATGTCCATATTGTTAGGCTCTAATAGGTCTCATCTGGGGCTTTGCTTCTTGCTATTCCATTATCACAAAGTAGCCCAAAATTAGAGAAAATTTCCCTCTGATCATAAGCTCCTATGCCACAGTTCCCAGTTTCTAGCACAGGGTGCTTTTCCAGGGACAAACAAACTGGACAGGATTTATCTGATAAACCTCAGGTTAATTTAATTCATGATAGGTCATAGCTGACTTGGGTATTTATAATTTCAGAAAAGCATGAAAGGATTTCGAAGTCTCATTAGTCAATACTGTTCTTCCCATTCTGGTCTCACAACAAACTCAGCATAGATGGAACAGACAATTGAGGTTGTCTTCTCAATATGGGGGGGATGGGAGGGGAAAAAAAAAAAAAATCCAAAAACCAACCAACCAACCAACAACAACACGAAAACAAATGTTGTGCAAATCTGCCACACATCTATTCGTTGTCTTCAGATATTAAAAACCCACCATTGAAAATGTCTTAAAAGGCTTATTAGTTTGGGTGGTTGAGTCAGCTGAAACAAGTGATTCACATCTTCATAATTATTTTTTGCAGACAAGACTACACAAGCTGAGCTGCATACTTCTGAACGAATTAAAGAGTGGTATTAAATGAGTGCCTATTTAAAACAGTGTTTCCTTTGGAGCTGAAGAGAGTGGGTGAGATTTATTTCAGTTAATGTTAAAGATTTACAGTGTAAGATATGAAGGATAGTTATAAGAATTCTCAGCAAATATTTCTGTCGTATCCCTGAAGTATTGCAGTTCACCTTACTCTTCAAATAGAATATACATTCTGAATTTAAGAAGGGGCCATAAGTTTTGAGAATTTTTGTAATTAATTTCATTTTTCACACTCACACTTCTACTCATACATGCCTCTAAACCTCATTCAGTCCCTCCTTGCACTGGCTTTAAGATTTTGTAAAATATACTTAACCTTTTGTAAATAAAGAGTATGAATACTATCAACAATAGCAAAAGACAGTTGGACAATGCTCACAAAAACTTGACAGTCTGATAGGAAACTAATAAAATTTTAAAATAGCACCCAAAAGCATTATCTTGTTCAGTCTAGATTTTTCCTATCCTAAATAAAGATATTTCAATACAAACAACTAAATAATGAGCATGCTAATATTAACCTGCTTAGGAAACTAAGTTTGACAGTAGAAGAAGGAACAAAATAGGGTTTAACTGGAGAAACTTAGGAAAAAGGGAACTGTTCCTAAGTACATGCTTTTAAGTCCTTATGAGACTTTTTCACATTTGGTAATATGTCATGACACCCTATGGTCCTGTATGACCCTTCTGTATGACTATACAGGAGAAAAAAGGGGAGAAAAAGGCACATTTATACTGAATCTTCTTACCTTCTATTTAATCATCTTCTGTATGATGAGATTAATTCCAGTCTATGGCTATGTTTTTACTGTTGAATAAAAAGCTGGGTACTGATCCAAAGTGACGTCAAGGAGTCCATATCAATATTTCCTAGGGTTCAGTCCTTATATAGCAGAGTTGTGTAGGCAAGAGTTAGAGGAAGATGTTCAAAGAAAAGGCAGGAAAAAAGTTAAAATTCTAGGGCTCATTTGTACTCAGTCTTTCTCCTGAACTTTAATTCAGCTGTATAAAAATATTCTATAGGTGTCTCTTTCTCTCCACTGACTACTGTAAAAGGAATTCAGGATAGATATATCCAGAAACAGGTATTTACACCACATACATTTAGTGAGGTGAGATGAATTCCTGTTTTACACTGCTGCCACTTGTGTTATTGGCTCATAGAGGTACCATGAATACCTCTACATTGAGTGTGGTATTCAGTGAAGTAGGGGATGGTCTTATTGTTTTCATTTCAAGATAAAAAAGGAGTCTGAGACTACAGGGTTAATTGGCAACCCACTTCCTTTCAACAACTTCTTGAGGGAGTCTGACTTTTACATAATCATCTCTTGAGTAATTCTAGGTCTATAGAAATTAGCTGCTAATGAAACACTACCATTACTTCAAAAGAAGTCACAACAGTTGACTAAGTGAGTATATGTCTTACAAATGAGCAGAAATTGTCTCAGGGCTCTCTTAGAAGGGATGAATGTGAATAAAATGTGTACTGATAGGACACTTAAAAGGATGGGAATACATAAATAGTTTATAATGAATTTATCTTTCTTTGCGTACTCATTTAATATTGTATTGGTTAGTACTGTGGAGTACAAACTGCTAAAAATTCTGCAAAGCACCATGCTTAACAACAGTTTAAAACAGTTGCAGAGAAAAATGTTGAATCTCAACTGTGTGTTTCTTTTTTTACTAGTTAGACTTACAAACTGGGAATTCAGTGAAACTGTAAATGTTTGTTGCTCAGCTGCCAACATATTTGCTTGGGAATTTGTTGGCAAGATTATCTCCCACATCAGAGTACCATGGATCACAGAAATTGGGTGTTGGCCAGCTGCATAAATGATCTAACTGGCTTCTCTTGGCTAGTTCTTGACTATGCAGTCAGAAGACTGTGGACTCTTCATCACTGCAGCATAGGTATAGCAGAGTTCAGCTCTCCCCTATTTTGGCAGTTTAATCCTTATAGACAGTTCATCCCAACACAGCCACTCAGTCAGTGGGATGGAGGAGACAATTGGAAGGGTAAAATTGCAAAAATCTATGAGTTGAGATAAAGACAGTTTAACAGGTAAAACTATCTAATATATCCTCATTGACCATCCACCACCCTTTGAGTTCAGGTCTGGTCACTACTGCACTTGTACTGCCTCTTGTGATGTTCATCCTCCATTGGTTCAGGTGGCTCCTGCTATAGCACTTCCTATAGCATGCAACTCAAATCATGGGTTACAACAATTTAAATATCCATCACTGCCTCCAGCCCGATCCCTTTGGGCCAGGCCACAGGGTTTAACATTGCAATGAACCTCTCCTCTTGCTCCTGCTCCAGCACAACCTTATCCAATGGCCACAGTCTTTTCAGTGGTCTACCTGCCGTGTCATGAACAGCCACTGACACTTCAGGGTGTACCTGCTGCAGCATGGACTTATCCAGAGCCACGGATGCTTTGGGGCGTACCTTCTCTAGCATCGACTTGTGCCACAATCCCTCCAGGGGTGTACCTGCTCTGGTGTGGACTTAAACATTCCCACAGACACTTCAGGGAGTCCTGCTCCCAGGTAGACTTATAAACAGGTCACACGCCTTTCAACTCAAGTTCACACTGGAGTTCCAGGATGTCCAGTAGAGCAGTACAGGAACAAAAGTAATGTCCTGGCCATCTTCCTGCCCAGGTGCATGTTCATCACTGTTATCAAAATATTCGCAGGCATGGCAGAGTAAAACGAGAAAGACTATGGCAAACAGCAAATGCAAAAAGCATAAAGAAGCACTAGATAGCAGTAAGGCAAGCAAGCCCTATGGCAAGTACAGGAGCCTGCTAATTAGTCAGTAAATAGCTATGATAGCTATAAATTCTGTCTAGCACACTCCAATTGAATCTGTAGTTATCTTAAGCCCTTCAAGTCCCATGTTGGGCACTCAAAAAACCCAATGAGGTTTAACCTCTGTAGGCAGTTAAGGCCCACACAATAAATCTAACCAGCATTTGTTTCCTTCAGCATAAGAGAGACTTACATCAATGAGCTGGACATTCCATCCCCCTGCGGACTTACGGGCAATGGCCTGCTCAAAATCTGTGGCATTTTTATTTTTCTATGATGTTGGACCAATACACGGGGAAAGTGCTAGCAAAACCTTACTAGAGGATCAGGGGTTTTGGCCCAGGAGTTTGTGTTTCCCTATAGTGGAATAGTCTAATCACAATTCTTTATCCTGTTTGGGAAACAGTAGTTAAAATGCGTGCTATGCACTAAATTTTTCTTCCATTTACAGGAGGAAATGGCCTTTATGTTCTGAGTTTTAATACTCTCTCAATTTTCCTCCTGCACTTCTAAGAACTGACAAAACTATTCTAGGACCTTCATTTATGCAGAATAGTTAAAGAAGTCCTTAAATCGTTTTGAACAGAAGACATTGTAGAAAACAAAATAGTGTAATTTGTCAAGCTGAATGACATATGTAATGATAGATGACACCCTAGCTCCATGGAACATATATAGAAGTTTTGCCATTGATTTCAATGAAGACAGTTCTGGAACAGTTATGAACAAATATCATGTCTTAGACATTTTTCTCATATTTCTGAAGAGAAGAGAAAGTAGAGAAAGAACAGTATGTTCTTTCATAGAGCGGAGAAATATAATAGAAAAATAATATGACTGGTTTGGAAAAGTCAGGAATAAGACAGAGAAAAGCGGTGGGCTATTGAAACCAATGGGATTTTTATAAAAAATTCAGTGCAAGAGAGATAATAAGTAAAGGGGGGAGCAATAAACAAGAGCCCAGAGACACGGAGCTGATACTCAAGGGATAACGGATAGTGTCAAAGACCAAAAGTCTCCAGTCACTAACAGATGGATCATTAGGAATCTCCGGGCACAGCTCTAGAAACGGCCAACCTGGAGTTCATAAAAAGGGGGAAACAAGGGGAAGATGAGATTTTGGATATTTGAGGGTGAGCCTGTGGGACTATATAAAGTGCATTAAGAAATGTTTAGCAGAAGGGGATTGGGGAGGAAGAAGGAAGGGGAATAGACAGAAACGGTATAAAAGGGGTGGTCATGTGTAAACTGGAACATATCAGTGCAGCTGTCAGGTTGAGCCTCGTGACCAGTCACCCTGGTCCCAAAGTGTGGGGTGTCTGTGGGATGATTGTGTGAGTTCTGCAATGTGTACAGTGAGCACCCAGCAGGACCATCAAGATTGTTGGGGACCTGTGGGGTGGGAATGGGGGCTGGGATCTGGGCAGGGATGCCAGTGTGCAGGAGGAGGGGCCATGCCAGTGTGTGGGGGATCTGCAAATGTGCATGGGCCATGAACCTGGAGAGTGTGGTGTGTGCTGCACTAGTGACCTCCTGCCTCTGCCAGCCCAAGAGCTTAATTTCCTGTTTGTCTCTTCCCATAACTACTCCTGTGATTCTCCCAGAAGTTCCTACAGAGATGGCACCTATGGAAGTGATCCATGAGCATATCTCCTACCCTAATACAAATTACTGTGTAAGACCTTCTACAATGCATATCATAAAATTCAATCAAATAAACTATCAATAATTGTTCACATGAAAAAATGTTAAAATCTTCACATCATGCTTTCTGATCATGCAACATTCCCCTGTGTAGTTTAATATGAGGGCCAGAAACAAGGATTATCTTTACTTTCATAGCTGGAAAGTATCTAGTGTATGTTAAGTCCTCCAACATTTTAACACACAGCAATGAATAACAATCAACCATACTTGTCAAATTTATCCGACAGTACAATGAAGTCCTCAGTTTCATATTACTTAAGCTGTTTTCTAAAAGAAATGTAAAATATTAAATGGCAGTGTTAACAAATCTTAAGATACTGCATTGGAGAGAGAGAGATAGAATTCTAGTAAGACAATGCAAGTGCTTTTATTCAAATATCAAGAACCAAAATTAAAATTGAATGTTTGAGCAAAAAGCTATAGATATCCCTCGAAGACTTAAAACTATGTGAAGTCACTTAAAATAATATTTGTCTTGCCTAAAATTACACATCTAGACATTATTTGTCTAATCTGATAATCACCATATACTGCTTCCTTAGTAAAGAGAGAAGGCAGCATAAGAGAAATAGAAAAAGAAATACGCACTTCATAGAAACTTACTCCTCCTGCTTCATGACGGCTTTCAAAGTATCTTGGAATGAAGTACTCTCTGGGTAGATCTATTTCACTCCACTGATTGTCTCCATGTCTCCAGACAAGTATCTCAATTGGAAAAATGCTTTTAGATAGACTTTTAAAAAAGAAAAAAGACAAGGTGAATTCTGCCTTTACATCTGAAGTTTACAATCCTGACTATGTAATAGGGCCTGGTGTGAGGGTTAAACTTCAGTGTAGTTTTAAATGTTGTGCTGGTCTTCTCGGGTCAGATTGTGATGGGTAAACCTTAGCCAGTAGTGGCAGAACCCCACTAATCTGCAACATCTGAATAAAAATAGTAATATATGAGTGCCTCACATATATCTCACCTATCATATTGTAGTTTTTTGTCTTCCCCTGCAGCTGAAAAATAAAGGTGGACTATTATTCTTTTTACTTAAAAAGGGAAAGTGTTTTCAAGCAACAAAAATATTTTATTAGTTACTGATAATCGTTCAAATTTATCAGATCAAATACTACCCCCATTTCTCATATCTCCTTGTTATAGTGATTACTAAATAAAAAAACACATCCCACTGAAAACAGAGAAGAGAAAAAAAAACAAAACAAAACAAAAAAAAAAACAAAACAAAAAACCCAAACCCAAAACCCACACAAAAAAAACCCAGAAAACTACCCATATCCTGCTGTTTTCTGAGATTACCTAACGTTATCTAACGAAACACGAAGAATCGAAGTGGTGTACTTGCCCTAATCAATCTGGAGACATTACACCATAAAGAAAAGCAACTAAACTTCACCCATTTATTGCTTAAATATTCATGTCTGAGGAGAATTTTTTTACATTTATCTACACTGCAGGCCAAATTTGACAGTAAGCTGCAAATGCCAAAAATTCAAGAACATGTATAATGCTAGCATCCTTATTTTCAGTTGAAATAAGCAGCGGTTTCTAACCAATTGTTTGTGGTACATGACATAAATGGTAATTTTGTTATACAGTTTTTTCTAACTTATAGCAGCATTTTTAAAAAGAATAAAGTTAGAAACAGCTCAGCTTTCCCTAAGGGAGAAGCCTTTTTTCCATTTGAGCAGTAATAGGAAACATCATAAATTTTTTCTTGAATATTTGATTGCTTTTCCTTGCCTTTTGAAACTGTGTTTTTTATTTGTCATTTATATATATCAATACATAATGATATGCAGAATAAATTCTATTTGGTTAGCAATTCCTAGTAGCTTTGATCCATTACTGTTATGTATTAACTGTATAACCTTACATTAGTAATAAAATAAAGCTGAAAAGATACCTTCAAAATCCATTTTACCCTACAGTTTTTACAGGCAACATCGAAGTGTGCAGTTTATATCAGACATCCTCTACAATTTGTCCAAAATTGTGATCATTTTACACTAAGTAATAGATAGTGAGGTTGGCTGTATTAAAACTGGTTTTGTAATTGGGACAGTGATGGCCAGAAACATTCCTGAGGAAATATGGATTAATGTAATTCACTGTAGAAATACCAATGATGGCAAAGTTCAGGCACTGATGGACAGAGAAGATAGTAAATTCAAGTGGTTTACTTGAATATGAAGCCCTTGATCCTCTGCATAAACCTGGAGAACTGAGAGCATCTACTGCAAGTCTGAGCAGGAAATTTAGGGTGGAAAGAAATCAAATATGCCCAGAAATCTAAAACATGCTTCACCTAACATAATGCAGACATCTACTTTAGACAATTTTTATCATGAAAGTTCTTGTTTCTGTCCACCAACTATACATGAATTACAGAAAAGTAACTTAAATATTGATATTTATATTGTAGACATCTGAAGCGGGTGCAATCAACCTAACCTCAGGCATGAAAGTAACGTACTAGTCTGGGCATTTAAAGAAGATGTCAAATTCTCAGCCTACGAATATATAAATGGATTAGTAGAAACCCTCACTCACAGTGACTGTTTCACCTTTTCAGGAGTCAGATCACCTCAAAGTCACCATAGAATGACTCCATAATATGAGCTGTAGCATTTAAAAGAGAAGTCAGTTGCCTCCCTAAAGATCTGGTAGTCTGTGCAGAAGTTTTCATATGATAAAATGATGGCTGTTTAGGAAAAGTTCCTCATCTGCATAAACAAAAACAATTCTCAGCCTTTTGGAGCTGGTTTAAGAATTATTGTATAAATGTTAATAATTAAGTAACGTTTCTATTAATAGAGTACCGCTGATAATCACATTAGAGTTTACATTCAATTTTGCTGTTAACTATAACTTCTCTGAACATTTTTCTTTTGTATTTCTACAAAAGTAACCTTCTCCAGAGGTATGCATATCCATGAATGTGTATATGGATATATAATTTTATTTATTTATGTGCACACACACACACACACACATATATATATTCATGTTATTTGTACCTGTCTTTCCAACTGAACAATAATTATGGTTGTTTATGAAATTAAGAAAAATGAATCCCACCCATTGTCTAAGTTACCAGGAAAAGAATCACATTTCCTCTGTAAGACAAGAGAACATTTTCACTCAGAACTGAATAGCTATGTTCAGGCACAATATGAATATGCTGAGCACATAGCAAATCTCTTAGAATTTTAAAAATACCATTAGCACATAGAAATTGTTTTGTGGTTCTGAAAATAAGAAACAATGTGTAAAAGATCTTTGAAAAGTGTCAATAACATGGTCAGTAAATCAAAGAGCAAATTCTGGACGTGCTGAAAGCCTATAGCACAAGAAAATAAGCATTAGTGGAAAAGATCTACCACTGAAACACATTCTCTTTCTCCCACAGTCGTTTGTAGATTGTTGATCTTTTCTATTGATGTTTCTGTTTCTTTGCTGTTAAACAAAGACTGAAAGGTTTTTTTGTAAATCCCATTAGATGCTATCTCCAGGTACCTTTCAAATCACTGTGTCTTCAGAAACACATTATGTCAAGTTTTCAAGCATATTGGGGTTTTAAACTCTGGACAAAACTCACTTGGAAGGGATGTAAGAATACTAATTTTGTCAATCTGTGACCCTGACAAATACTGAGGAAAAGTCAGGAGAATGATAATGAGCAGTTCTATTCTGTAAGACAGAGTCTGGTCCTAGAGTCTCCTTAACAGCTAGTAATATAGCACAGATTGGGACTGGTGATGAGAGAAAACATTCTACACAAATTTTCTTATCTATCTAATCCATCTATCCAATCCATCTATCCAATCCATCTATCCAATCCATCTATCCAATCCATCTATCCATCCATCTATCCATCCATCTATCCATCCATCTATCCATCCATCCATCCATCTATCCTCCATCTATCCTCCATCTATCATCGATCATCCATCCATCTATCATCCATCCATCTATCATCCATCCATCTATCATCCATCTATCATCCATCTATCATCCATCCATCTATCATCCATCTATCATCCATCCATCTATCATCCATCTATCATCCATCTATCATCCATCTATCATCCATCTATCATCCATCTATCATCCATCTATCATCCATCTATCTATCTATCTATCTATCTATCTATTTCCTGGGTTTTTTTCAGTTTGGCTTCAGCTATTAGGAGCAGTAAAAACTCTGACTCTTCTGAAAGCCATACCCAGAAGAATCCATCTTCATGAATCATCCAGGTGTCCACATGATGTGAGTCTTATCATCAGTCTGGAAATTTCTGTCTATGAATTATGCTGAACTGTTCAAGTAATAGGAATATACCACATGACATTTCCAGATAATCGAAGTAGATGCATTTCTTCACGTAAGATAGCTACAAATGATTACATATGAACGAGAATGAAGTCAGCTGTTACGCATGTTTATGGTTAAGATTGTTCTGAACAACAAATATATTTGTGTAAGTCATAATGGTTTTCTGGATAAATCATGCATGTGAGAACAGGTGAAGTTCTTCTTCACAAAAATATTTCAGTATTGTTTCCCACATCTGTACAGCTACCACAAAAGCACTAGGATTTTTTTTTATTTTTTTTTTTAATGTTGAACTTGTAAATGTCAATACAGATTTCTCCTCAAGAAGACTGCAATTCGGTGTCAAGAGTGTTCAAATAATATATAATTTGGGCATACATTATTTTCTAAATATATTTTAAAAAAAAACAACAGCACAACAAAAACCCTAACCTGTAAGTACAAAAGCACTTTCACTGTAACTGAGTTGATTTTATCATTCATCTGGAAAGGATTTAACTTTCCTGCAATTTGTGTAATCACAGCTTATCTTAGGGGACAGTCCATGGAATCAATGTGCTGTGCAATAACTAGCTGACTGCATGATCTAATTAACACTACCTTGTTATTTCCTTCCTTCTATTTTTTGTCACGGTCACTCTTACTCTTTCCACCCATTGCAGATAAACTCCTCAGAGCGGGAACTGTGCCATCCTCAGTGTTCATAATTCACCTGTTACAGAAAGCTGCTAAACCTTGTAGGATTTATTTTTCTTTAACACTTGTATTACAAATAAAAACATGTATTATTCTCTAGTTGATTTTAGTAGAGGAAACTAAAGAAAGCCCATACAAATATCAAACCAAAATAATCAGACATGAGAAAGAAGCAACAAACCAAAGAAACATTAATTCAGATTTTACCATCTTTACTCTTGAAATACAAAATTATCTTATAAGCAGCTGGGACAGATGCTATAGATAATAGATATATCTATAGCATCTATCTATAGCATTATATCTATATAGATAATAGATATATCTAGATATAGTATAAAGCTGGTGGTGGGTTTTTTTTTTCATTTCTGTAGCAAATGATGCATTTATTCCTACTATGTTTAGTCCATCAAATAATTTATATCAGAAGAAACCAAATACAAATGCCTCATTAGTGGAAGAGCTTAGTTAGTTCATTGATAACCAAATGGGGAAGACAGAAAACATTAAATATTATAATTTAAAATGTTCCAGTGTGCCTTTTTATAGAAAAAGTAATTGCCTGGATGTTAAATATTCACACTGAAAAGTAGTCCTGAAAAATTGCCCATGTTAAATTTGTCCCCCATCAAGTTTCTATTTTCTAACATTACAACACAGTCCAAGAAATATTTGGGTTTGACTAGTTCTTTTGATATTAATGCAGGCTATAAGAAAACCATCTCAAATAAAAAATATCTCAAAGAATAATCAAGTTTATTTTTCAGCCTTGATACAAGGTGACCACTCTATTGAGACTGTGGTGACCTCACTGTGACTATTCAATGAGTCTGTAATGCTTGACAGTAAAGCTTTTTGCTTTATGCTAATCAGCATTCATTATTTGCAATTAAAAATGTGCTTTTATCATTTCACAAACATTTGATTGTGACAGCTAATTCAATGGCAGCTTTGTCTTCAATTTCAAAGAAGAAGTGTAAACCAATTGAATCACAGTTACTGTGATGACATAAATTTACTATTAAGGATATAGACAATTATCC
Organism: Athene cunicularia; assembly: GCF_003259725.1. Classification (NCBI taxonomy): domain Eukaryota; kingdom Metazoa; phylum Chordata; class Aves; order Strigiformes; family Strigidae; genus Athene; species Athene cunicularia. The sequence goes on along the minus strand of NW_020799091.1, from coordinate 36,572,467 downwards.
TATTGCAATGGTAAGGGATCCATGTAGGTCATACTTTTAAGGGATTTTATATCCTGGCATAGTAATCCAATATAGCTCTGTTAATCTACAAATTCTGTTATCTTTTAACTAAACTGGCTCCCCAGTAATCAGTCACGCCAGTGTTAAACTTTTTTAAACACAAGTGCTTATTCATCTTGTAAATGACATCATTATGCTTTGATAATATGAAAAAGCTTTTATTAAATAATTTCTATAATTTATTGAAAGAAATCATTAGGCTTTAAAGAAATATTAGACATACACTTTGGATTTTTGGTACTTTGGCTTTTAAAATATTTCTTTCTTGGGATAGTTTGTATATGAGATTCTATTTCCTTTATAGACATTTATAAATTTTGCTGTACTTCTATTTCATTTATAACACTAAAGTTTAGGCAGGAATTGTTATTTTCTGGTGGTTTTATCTTCTTCACTGTCAGTGAGTGATGTCTGAAGGTCTCTTTTTTTTTTTTTTTTTTTTTTTTTTTTTTTTTGTATTTCTGTGAATGTAGTGATGCCTATGAGGTATTTTAATTTCAAGATTGTCTGTCCATTACTTCAAGTAGCCAGTTAGTCAAAGATTACCTTCTGCTTCACTGGATTTGAAGTCTACCATCTCCTTTCTTTCTGGTGTTTTGCAAAGATACCAACATGGATGAAAATCAGTTAAACAAACAGTATAGATTACTCCAATCACTGGAAGAGACTGCAAGTGTGCATATTTTACAGTATCACACCCACATCTGTGCTTAGCTAAATAAAAATCAGGCAGTAGAGTACGGCTGTTCACATGTACAACCATTTGGTTTTATTAATAAATAATCCTAATGTTGAAACTGTTATACATAATTTGAAATTAAAAGTCCATTATTTTGAAAAGGTGGATGTTTATATACCACTTTGTAATAAGATACACCAGAACATCAGAAACATATCATCTGCTAATGAGTTTTTCAGTTTTGTTTTAAAAGCCCACAGAGACATGTTGGGACAATCCTCTGTAAACTATAATAAGCAGTTAAGTGAACACCCAGTTGACACCAAAATTCCAGTATCTTAGTAATTATATCTTGCAGAATCTCCTTTGTTCTTTTAATACTTTCATGTAATGAAATTTTTATTGTCCTAAGGAAAATAAATTATCAGTTAAAGGCACCTGTTGAGACCCTGCAAAGTGCTTGTGATTTGAGAAGCCCATATTACCCACAAGTCTCTCCTAAATTTCAGCCAATATTTATGAATAAGTGGCAACTGGTAATTATCCAGCTTCATCAGTCCAAGTGGGCTCTCATTTAATTTGTTAAATACTACCAGTATTTCCTTCTAGCTTCATGTAATCTAATACGGTTTCAGTGTATCTGTGAAAATGTTGTCTCCAACAAAGTATCTAATGGCTCTCATGAATCAAATGTCTGTTTTCAATACATCACTCCTAAAGGCAGTGGAATAATTGATCATCTTTTCCCATTGACATGTATGTATTCCACAAGCAGTTTTACAAGATTTTAATAAAATTTAACTTTTTTTTTTTTTTTTTTTTTTTTTTTTGCGAGTTGCTTTCTTAAGAAGAAAAGACAGTGAAAGAATGAAGTAAGAATAGAGAAAAGCACAGGGAAGAGTTAACATATTGGTGCAGGAGTGACAGGCCACATCATGGTTGCCCTGCCCAAAGCATTAAATGAAAGAAATGGAGAAAAGCATAGCTTGGGAAAGACACGGATTTATTTACTAAGTTCTATTGATTATAAAAAAGCATTTTCTGCCAAAAATAGGTCTTAGAAACATTATTTGCTTCATAAAAAATGTTTGCATTTCTGCCAGCTTCCCAAATTTCTCTCATATAGTAGCTAATCAAATGGAACAAAAAAAAATACTTCACCTGTAGCTACCCAGAAGATTTTGTTCCATCACTTCAGTTGATGATTCATGCTTTAATGACCTCCATGCTAGATGAATGGGATTCAGAGCTAGCACCGTAACAGAGTGAAATAACTTTCTTCATCATCAGTGCTGTCTATGGCAAATAATTACAGCAGTCTTCTGCTCAGTTCTCTCCATTTGCACAGAACCCTGAGCCAAAGTCAAAGTCTTACAATCATTCTCTAAGAAAGTTCAGGACCATATAATTTATAAGGTTGCTTCCATGACAGTAATCCTCCTAAATGCCTTTAGATTGCACTTACCCAATTAAATATTCTATAGTCGCAACAGATGTTGTAGTAATGAAAAAGAGAGGAGATAGAAAAGCACGGTCAAATAATCCACTGGCTACTTCACAGTAAAGAAAAATCAAAGCAAACTAAACCATAAAGAAAAAAATAAAAGCTACAGGGGATAAGGAGCTACTGCCAAGGAAATCATCAGTCAAAGAAATCTGAAAATCCTGTCAGAGCAAGAAATACAGACTACTAGTAGCTTCTCTAGAGACAGTGCAATAGTAGCAACACTGGCCAAGAGCAGATGCCTGCTGCATGGAGACTTCTTCAAGCCTGAAAATGTCAATGGTAGTAGTTTTCTAACTGGATTGTGTGGACATGATTTGCTAGCAGTTGATATGGAAGAAAGGGGTGTAATTTTAAAAGGCTAAATTTTCTTAAATTAAGGATATTGGTTAAGATATGGTGATAAGATTTCTGGTGGTTTCTCAGGTCTTGAACCGTCTCTCTGAGCTGTTTCTGTGTAGAATAGAGTGAAAGTGGACAGTGTAAGGGTCTGTACATGAACTGTACCCCATATTTATACAAGTTGGCTTCTTTAGTCCTTCCTCTACCACATGCCAGAAAGTATTTTCACTGATTGAGCATGCATGTATACCTGCAACACTCTCAGAGAATGAATTTCACAGTTTAATCTGATTACTGAACCTCCGGGAGTCTATGAAGCAAGGAGCAGCCTTTTTTTGATCCTAGAAATAGTGGTTTGGAAAGGTCTTAACAAGGGCAGCCTTTTCTGAAAGCATGTTCTTGATCTGCTTTTCCAGGCAACAATTATCTTTTGTCTCATGTTCTCTTTGCAGCGTCTGATGTTTGAACCTATTACTGGTTTGCGTTAAATTAAATGTGGGAAAGGGTAGACTATTCAAGTACAGGCAGGAAAAAACAGAACGTCATGCACAGAAAAGGTAAAGAAGATGCAAAGAGGAGTCAACAGCAGGAATGAAATGAGAGCATTTTATCAGCCTACAGCTATCCACCCAGTCTAGTCAAGTTAAAAGGCAGTATTCAAGCAGACCATCAACTCATCCAAATGCAGTCCCTCAAGTGTAAAGAATATTTTTCCATTTGACCTGTGGGAAGTAAGCTGTACCTAAAGAGCAAGCAGTTCTTTCAGAGATCTATGTAAATACACCTTAGGTAACTAACTTAGGAAAGAGGAGGCCAGGTTTGAAAATTATCTGCAGGCATTTATAGAAGGCGTTGATCTCTTGGGTAAAATAAACTATTTCCAATGTTCTTTTGTCAACTCTAATGATACTTTAGAACAGTAACAGCCATATATTTAGCCATCTTCTTGTCACTAAACAAACAAACTAGTGATTTGGGTTGTTTTTTCAACTAACTGATATCACAGTGGAGAAAGTGTTATCAGTCCAATGTCATCTCTCCATTTAAGTGAATTTTATAATAGAAAACATTTTTAACCCTCAGTGAAACTTCTTCCATACCACTCTGTGTTCATTTAAACACAAAGAAACAAAAAGACAGAAATATGTGTTTAGCCTACCAAAAAAAAAGATATCTCTGCCTGATATAAACAGTTCAAGAGAAACATGAGGAGAAAGAACAATGAAGTGAATGAAAGTAACATCACAAGACTAAATGAACCTCTACACTGGTTACTTATACCTCTAAACTGAAAACTGCAAGATTTATTGATCATTAAAACACTTCTGTGGAAAAAAAAAGAAAAAAAAGAAAGAGAAAAAAAAAAAAAAAACACAAAGCCTAATGTGAATGGCATAGCCATGTGAGAAAGTCTATGAAGTGTAGTTGCCTGAGGTATCCAGAGATTGGAGTCAAGAGTCTCTTAGGTTCTTTCCAGTCCGTGTTCTTGGGGAATCTCTTTGCTAGCACACAAAGGTCCCAAACCTAAATAGAACCTGGTATGATCCCATTCCCTAGCCATGCCCTGCTTTCCCTAGTCATATTTATTCTTTCCACTACCCTATTGGCAAAAAAAAAGTGATAAGCCAAAACCATGTCTGCTATTCAGAGCAGTATTTTATATAATATGCTTTTCAAATAAATGCATTCTGTCTTGCTTGTTCTTTTAACCAACATTATGCTTGAAAAGGAACATATATATATTATATATATATATAACATTAAATAAATTCAGAAACAGGCATTTCCTTCTTCCCTCACAAATAAACCCCAAATTTGGTTTGCTGGAAGAGTGAAAAACAGGTGGGACTTTAACCACTAAAAAAATGTCTCTGCCCCTGACCTTTCTTTTCTTTGGTGTAAGCAAGATCAGGGAGTTTTGCAGTCTCTTCAGGATTGCCTTAATAAAGCCTTTGAAACCAATAGAAACATTTCCTTCTGATTCTTGTTCTTTAGTTTTTCATACTCTCTGGGAGTCAACAGCTACACATGTCTTTCTTCTTTATGTTTAACAAGCAACTAAAAAATATGGATTTCAATTAGCTGGATTAATTAAAAAAAAAAAAAAAAAAAGTCTTTAAGGAAACTGTATGAGTTCTCCTTCCTGGAAGAATGAAAACTCAGGTTATAAAGACTAATTACCTCAGTTTTGTCACAGATACATAAGATCCCAAAGTGTCAGTTATCTTCTGTCTCCTGAAATATGTTGAGACATCACATACAGAAGTTGCCATTAACACCTCCTGCTGCTGCTGTGAATCACTTCAGTTCTGTCACAGGCAGTATGTTAAAGTTTTGGATTAAGGTGCACATGAGCAATACAAGCTTTGAAGACAGCTGCAGCTCTCTAACTTCATTTAACTTCATGAAGTGCCAACTTCATTTAACTCTGCTGTATATCACCTACCTTAGAATATGCAATTTAGTAATTACATTTCTTAGACACTGAGAGAGATGGCCTGCTATATATAAATAAACCAAGTAGATTTCTCCTTAGACTATGACAAGCTTTCACTTGAGGAGGAAGAAAGTCTGTTTATTTCAGAAAACTTAAAATAACCATAAATCCTCAACATACATCCCTCCTATTTTAGTGGAAAATTACCTCTTATTAGCACAAAATTTATTAATAAAAATAAACACTATACATACAAGTCAGGATTAGGAAGTCACCAAAATCCTGATTACTTGAATATAAAAAATATACACATGTATATGTCTACACATAAACATTATCAACCATTCCAGAGCTGCAACAATGCTGGAAGTTAGGCTCAGATTTCCCTGTAAAAGAAAAAGCAAATATTCATTGATACTGTTTTTATCAGCTTCACTGGTGTACTGGGACTGGCATTTAGCCAGTCAAACCATCACAACTGGTTACAGAAGTAGGGGTTTACTTCATCAACAACCATATATGTAACAGCTGAGTGTGTATGTGTGAAAAGCACATGCCTGTTCCTACTGTATTATGTACAGAATGAAGTGATTTAAATACAACAGTAATATATCTAATTATTTAGAAATAAATTAAAAAATTCTTTCTTTGCACTGGTGCATAGAACAATCATGTTGAGTCATGAAGAATTAACCATCTTTTCTAAAAACTTCCAAGACAAATCTCGTATGTTCTCTGCTCCTTTCTTTGCCATATTTTCCTCTTCCAAACTTTGCTGCAACTGTATTAGCTTTAGCATGTTTCAAAACATCTAATACAAATATGAAATAGGATTCCCTTCCTGTGTCTAATATTATATTAAAAGTTGCTTCAGGAAAGCTGACAGGAAAAGAGAAATTTCTGCTAGCTGATTCAGAAGAAGACTCAACTCTGTCCTGAAGAAATAGATGGCTCCAGTTAACTCTTCACATGTATGGTTAAATACAGAAGTGCTCCTTGCGTCTAACATTTTTCTAAATCTGGAAGACATCATACAGTTTCCCACACATCGTAGGGGGCCTAGATATTTTTAGAAATGGGGGGGGGAAAAATGATAGTGTAGAACCTACCTTTTACTTTTCTGCTTGAAAATATCTCAGGGATATATTTTGATGTGGAGTACACCTTCACACAACTCAGCAAGGAGTAAAATATTTACTTGAGAGTCATGCATGTTAAAACTGCCCAGTCACTAACTTACATACTAGTATGTCTAAAGTGACATAGGCCAAAAACGCTTAACATCAGAGCCTAAAAGATATCTGGGCTATTAACTGACACCAGCAGGAGTTAAGGCCTTTATAATTGTAAGCATGTGGGCATTAATGACTTAAAGATTCAATTATCATAAGTAAGTAATTAGAAGCCCAGGTTGAACTGAATTGTAATTAGTCTGAGGTTCCAAAGGCCATATTTTTGAAGCTACTCAAACACCTTCAGTTGTGGCTGATCAGTTAGTGAGAATAAGAGGAATAAAAGAATAAAAATTCACTGTAAGAGCAATTTAATTTTCACTTCTGAAAGTGGACCTGTATTCCTATATTAATGGAACACTTTTGAAAACATTATTAACAATCTAGGCATAAATTGTGGTTTTGAGAAATAAATATCTGCTCTTTGCCGCTTTAAAATACTGTTTCTTTATCATTTATATCCAAATATTCTATTTATATTTTTCTTGAGGCCCCAAAATGCTTTAAAATTCCAAAAGTGATGCTTACCGTTTTAAAAGAAAAATGTATGCAACTAGCAAAATACACACTACTGTACAGGGAACTGGTAAAGTTTAATTACAGTTACTTGAAAATTCTTTCAGATCTCAGGTAAAAGGGACTACAGAATTGCATATGATAATGATGATGTTGATGATCATTATTCATTCTGGGAGCTACTTGTGTCTTCATATAAATTGCACTGTTTTCAAGGTCTGTGTGGTGGGCTTCAAATAGATTTTCTCCATTGTGTTCAGGCAAATTGGGGGATAGAAGCTACATGTGGCACTGCTCCAAACAGTCAGTTACTGTCTGCAGTTAAAAGTATGCATTCCTCAGTGAAGCCAGAGACAAAACTAAATGTGCTGTTTATTTAAGCTGATAAAGACCAGAAAATAGGTGTTTTGATGCTCACAGAATTTATGCCATTTTCATAAGACAACATTTGCTTTCTCACTCGTACAAATTAATGAATCATTTAAATGTTCATTATTCAGTAAACCATTGAGACCTGTATTACAATCACTTCATCATAGATGTGCTGCAGGGAACAGGGAAAGAAAGAATTCATCATGACTCTACTACCAAAAGTCAGTTTGAATACAGACTAACATTCCTTTGATCACTGAGTTGGACAGCAAAGCAGAAGAGACAGAACAAACTTGGTCAGAATGCAGCTAGCATAAAGTATGGGGAAGGATAAGGCTGTGCTACTATAACTACTATTATAATGGTACCTTGGATGTTCAGCTCTGGTTGTATTCCTTCTTTTTACTAAGCCTGGAGTAAACATACCACTAGCCATACTCATGCCCCAGCAAGGTGATAGAGAAATGCTTGTATCTCTCATAAGTATGTCTGGGACCTGAATTCTTTGCCTGCTTGTGTGTTTGGGAGCTACTGCCACTCTCGGTGGCGACATAATACAAAAGTGTTCAGTAAGAGGCAATAAGAGTAGTAATCAACTACGTAAACCTAAGTATTCTGGGCTATCCAAGAGATCTGTGAGGAAGATATGCAGCAGCAGAAGACAGAGGACATTGTGAGTGAACTAAGGTTAGGGCAACTGATTCCTGCTGGATTTGCCCTGAACTATTTAACATTTCAAGGCACAGCAAGGGAAGCCCAACCTCTGACAGCTAACATAACTTGTTCGTGATTATACAGCACAGAGGAAGTGCTGGGGGTAGAAATTGTGCCCAAAATCCCAGTGTGGTGTTTGCAATGTCCAGATGTTATCCTGAGCTGAGGAATCAGCATGTGCAACCACAGACATATCCAGATGATTCTTTCTGGAAAACTCCTAAAATAATAGTTCCCCACCTTGTAGCCAATCCATCATGAGTTTGGGAAGGCATACTGCACTTATTTTTGTTCTCAAAAGATATGATCACTATTCTCAGTGTGTTACCCTCATTGTCTTGAACCATTTAATTTAGTGTTGTCTTTTGTGGTCAATTTTGTTTAAAGTTCACAAGCAGTTCAAGACTTCATGTTATTTTTCTGCCTTCTAACTCAAAGTGTTAAATATAGTGAATGTTCACCTAGAAAATCAAGTGGAGCAAAAAATGAATTCTGTGGGAAGTTGAAAAGGACAAATATAGACAGAAAAGATGTTAGGTGAAAAGAGTTTCTGTTGAGAATGAAGATTCAAGAGCAGGGAGAGCTTGATGAACTAAGTACTTGTCAGACACCAGAACAAGAAGGAATAAGTCATTTCAAGAAAAATGTAAATCACTCTTGGATCAAAACCTGACGGATTAGTTTTTACATATTTTACACTGCTTTGCAAGTGAATTATGTTGAAAAATACTATATAGTTATAGCAAAAGAAGATGTGCATTAAAGAATCAAAACTTTTTGATAGCTCACAGGTATTTTAGATCTTAGCTTTATTTTTCATTTATCTAACTGTACACATTGTTTCAGGTATGATACAACTTTCTGAAAAAAACAGAGAACAGGCTTATAAATCAAGAAAAATCAAGAAAAAAATAAAGCATTTGCCTTTGAAACTCTGTAGATAAATATTGAGTTGACTGTGCCTCCCACCCTCAAGGAAAAAAAAAAAAAATATGATTACAGAAAACAGGAGCTTCTGATAAAGAAATTAGAGAAAAGTCTAAGGCTGAAGAGAGATTCAACTGCCATATTAGCTGTCTGCATCCAAGATGTGGATGCTCATCCTTCTCCTTTACTTAATTCCCTTCAAGGTTTACTTATCTTCCAAAACAGAGCAAGTCAAATCTGTGACAACAAGAAGGTCTCCAAGGACCAGGAAGTCTCTTTCAAAGCAAGTGACATGCACCTCCTGATTGAAGCCTCACATCTAAGCCCTCTTGGTATTTGCAAGCTAGGAGTGCCTCACTCTGTTCTTAGTGCACCTAGTCTGGTACTCTACGAGAGTTTTTCAGGTGGGTAGCAACGATATTACCAGGAGAAGTCCTAAATCGATGAAGAGAGATTTCAGGGCCTTGGGGAAACTGGATAAGGGGTTGGGGGCACAAATTGTGTTCTCATCCATCCCTTCAGTTGGGGGAATGGATGAAAAAGATTACAGGAGAACTCAACAGATGAAATTGTGGATTCAAAACTGGTGTTACCAGCAGGCCTTTGGATGTTTCAGTCATGGGTTAGTATACAGGATGCCAGATATTTTGGCATCAGATGGTGTCCCAAGGGGGGGGGGAAGGATATTGGGTCAGGAGTTAGCTAGACTCATTGACAGAGCTTTAAACTAGATTTGGAGGGGGAAGGGTGCAAAACATCAGCCCATCTGAAGTGCATCTATACCAATGCACACAGCATGGGTAACAAACAGGAGGAGCTTGAAGCCATGATGAAACAGGAAAACTATGATTTAGTGGCTACTGTAGAAACATGGTGGGATGTCTCCCATGACTGGAGTGTGCCAGTTGATGGGTACAAGCTCTTTAGGAAGGATAGACAGGGAAGGAGAGGGGGTGGGGTGGTGCTGTATGTCAGGGACTCTTATGATTGCTTTGAGCACAAGTGTAGTGAAGACAGGGTGGAGTGTCATTGTGTTAGAATCAGGGGGAAGGCCAACAGGGCAGATGTTGTAGCAGGAGTCTACTATAGGCCACCCAAACAGGACAAAGGTGGATGAAATATTCTATAGGCACTTAGGACAAATCTCATGATTGTTTGCCCTTGTTCTCACGGGAAACTTCCCAGATATCTGATGGAAATACAAAACAGCAGGGTGGGACCAGTCTGGCTTCAGCAATGGAGGATAACAAGAAATGTTTCTATAAGTATGTCAACAGCAAAAGAAAGACCAGGGGGAGCCTCCATCCCCTGCTAGATGCAGGAGGAAACATGGCAACGAGTGATGAGGAGAAGGCTGAGGTCCTTAATGACTTCTTTGCCTCAGTCTTTAATAACAAGACTAGTTGTACTGAGGGAATACAGCCTCCTCAGCCAGAAGACAGAGACTGGGAGAATGATCCAGGAGTTAATCAGTGATCTACTGCATCACACAGACACACACAAGTCTATGGGACCGGATGGGATACCCCCGAGGGTGCTGAAGGAGCTGGCTGGGGTGCTCGCCAAGCCGCTTTCCATCATTTACCAGCAGTCCTGGCTGACCAGGGAGGTCCCGACTGATTGGAAATTGGCCACTGTCATACTCTTAGGTGGTTTGGAAAGTTTGGAAGGATGATCTGGGAAATTACAGGCCTGTCAGCTTTGGTGACAGGGAAGCTGATGGAGCAGCTCATCCTGAGTACCATCACACAACACATGCAGGACAACCAGATGATCAGGCCCCGTCAGCATGGGTTTATGAAAAGCAGGTCCTTCTTGACAAATCTGATCTTCTACAACAGGGCGACCTGATATTAGGAAGCATTTTTTCACAGAACAGGTTCTTAGGCATTGGAATGGGCTGCCCAGGGCAGTGATGGAGTCCCCATCCCTGGAGGTGTTTAAGAGTCGGGTTGGCATAGCACTGAGGGATATGGTGTAGTTGGGAACTGTCAGTGTTAGGTTAATGGTTGGGCTAGACAATATTCAAGTTCTTTTCCAACCCAGATGATTCTGTGTGATTCTGTGAAGATGAGCACCTACAGATGAAAAACAGATGGAAGGAAAACCTGCTTGTATCCAAAGATCACTGCTTTGAGTTCTTGCCTGGAATGGAGATACCTGTATTAAATTTCTTCTTCTGCTGCTAGTAATTTGGGTACTACTACAATCAGAGGGCAATAGGTATTCAGAGTAAGGCTGAGCTTTTTATGCTTTAATCAGTCATGGAATCAGAGAGAAAGTGATCTACAAACTCGTGAACCGGGCACTGAGCTGAGCAAATAAGAAGTTTCATTACCTTTTCTATTTCATACATTTAAGTTTCAGAATAATTTTTCTCCATTTTCTCCCTCTTTTTCTTTCTCTCCGTCATTACACTGTCCACTGAAGGCCAGCTTTCAGAGGAGAAACTGATAATATCTTAATATCAACAATATTTTAAGCCACTATCTCAATTGTGTGAATCAGGAAACCTTTGAAAAGGTGTAATGAAACCCATCTTTCTCATTTTCTCTTCTGTCATATTACTAGGTTTTTAAACTAGGTGGAGAGAAAAGAAACTGACTTTGAAATAAACAGATTACTCCCTTGTCATGTTCTGAAAGAAAAGGACAGAAAAGAAGCCAAGGAAGAGTGGCAAATTTTGTTGTGTGTAAAAAATTAGGTGCCTTTTAAGTAGATGCTTCAGTGTGAGATTTTACTAGGCATAAGTTAAAATATTTTCCTAGCACTTCTCACTAGATAATGCAGGCGGTACCCCTTAAAGTCTATTGTCCCCTGGTAATGCTTAGATAGTTCAGAGCTCAAGCTGTAGAACCCACTTGGTTACTAAATGCATGAGAACCATCTTTTAAAGGGTACCATAGCTTTCAGCACTGAGCCTAAGTCCCATTTATAGATCCAGTCCTAGATTATCAAAGTTGTATTTTTCTTTGAGTAGGAAAATCAGATACTAAAATCATAGAATAAAGAGAATACATTAGCTATTTAAAGTAAATGGAAAATCATGTAGATTGATTGAAATTCAGTATTTCACTGAGAGAACAGTCTTCAGCCTACAAATCATGGCTTTTCCAGGGCAAAAGGAGGAGCTGCATTTGATTGCCTGTGCTCAAGAGCTATTTAGTGTGAACTGCAGGAAACAGTCTACACTGGAATACACTGAAATGGAAAAGATGCATAAAGACAAGCCCCTTGCCACTGAAAGACAAAAGGCCAAAGGCAATTATTATTAAATCCTTGTGATAGCAAGATAAAGATTGAGTTCTGCAAGCAACAAAGAGATTCAAAAATGTTAAATGTAGGCCGATACAAAACTCTCAGCATGGCACCAGGTGTGCACTGAAACAAGTATGAGAAAATATTCTCCCAAATAAAATGTATAAATATAATAAATTGTTGTCCACACATATTCCTGGCATTCACATTTTTTCTAATTAGTTCATGGGTCTTTGTCAAACTGGCTCATTATAGCTCAGATGGTCACCAAAGTATTCTATGTACTGCATTTGTTGTGCAGTGATCCAGTTAAAAGCACCTTGATCCACTAAATTATATATGTGATGGTTTGACCTTGGTTAAATGCCAGGTATCCACCAAGTCACCCTATTACTTTCCCCCCACCTTCCCCTTTTTTTCTCTTCAGGGCAGAGAGGGGAAAGAAAATAAGATAGACTAACCCTTGTGGGTAAAACAAAAAAAAAAAAAAAAAAAAAAAAAAAAAAGAAAAGAAAGAAAACTAATTTATTCTGTACTTCCCATGAAGAGGCGATGTGGGGCCTTCTCAGGATCAGGGCTCCCACATGCGTAGGGGTTGCCTCGGAGGGCCAAGGGTGACCCCACCCCCTTCCTCCTTTCTCCCAGCTTTATCCTGAGCAGATGTCGTATGGTCTGGGATATCCCTTTGGTCAGTTCGGGTCAGCTGTCCTGGCTGTGCCCCCTCCCAAGATCTCGCCCACCCCGTCCCACTGAGGGGGAAATGTCGGAAAGAGCCTTGGTGCTGTGTAAGCACTGCTTAGCAGTACCCACCACACCAGGGTGTTACCAACACCCTGCCAGCTCCAACATAAAACACTGCACTGTGAGGGCTGCTATAGGGGAAAACCAATTCCAGCTCCGCCAGACCCAGTACAATATATTATACTATTCACTACTGAACATGGCTTTGCAAATAGCATTTGCAATGGAAGACATCATTTTCAGAATATCTACATGTAGATCTCTCCAGTCTGACGTGTTGATGCTGCAAATGGATAGAGAAAATTCCCACAGGATAAAAAGGAGCAGTTCATGTAACAAATAGGATAGAAATATTTCATAAGTAAAAAATACTTCTGTAAAATAATAAAATCATAATAGACAAAAAATGTAGACATTTTGCTTATCTCCAAAACACACATAAATATTAACATGTTTTACCATGCTTTATTTAAACTGACTCTGACGTGAAAAAATAACTCTTAGGAAATATTCATTAATACAACTGTTCAGGGCAGCAAAAGAACACAAACTAGAATAACTTGATAAAGCAATCTTTAAAAATGGAATAACTGGATAAAATAGTCTTTATCAACTGGAGAATAAAAATACAAGAACAAAAGTGTCACATTTACTATAAATAATCCAAATAAAGATGGAACTCAAAAGGGTCTACATTAAGAAAAGTAAAAATAGAAATATCTAGGTATCCAGTTGAAGTATCAAAGTATATTAACGGAAAATATTATTCACTTTGGAATTTGGTAGAGTAAAAAGCAATGTCCTGAAATGGGAAAAGAAAAAAAGGAGGGGGAAAAAAAAAAAAAAAGAGGAAAGAATCAAAAAGAAATTGAATTAAAAGAAACAGAAAAAATAGGCTAGATAGCAAAAACATCCCTGACAGTAAAAATATAAATAAGCTTTATCTCTATATGATCATTAAATGCCATACCTACACCCGATCCTGAAAAATAAGTATGGCACCAGTTTGTCTCACTGAAACAGAATATTTGCATTCTATAGCTGTATCTATGGTATAACGATATCAATGGATTTCTTCAGGGTGTGGTCAGGAAAGAACCTAGCCTTGCATTTCTATATAGGTTAATGCAAGCACTGAATTGACATTTTGCCAGAAGAACAGTTCAATGAGGGTGTTTATCACTGTATTAATCAAAATAGCCAATACCACAGGAAGAAAAATCTGTAAAATACAGACTACTTTGCCACAGGCTGGGATCACCCAGCAGTATAAAAATGAGGCATTATAATGAAGATTTGTAAGGAAAACGTTATGCAATGTATTTCTGGACCTTTTTTAAAACTGTAAAATAAAATTAGGAATGTAAAAAGGGAAGGGTGTGGATTAAAATCTCTGTATTGAAATACGACTAAATGTGACCATGTTAAAAGAAGCTATTTTACATAGGTAATGGAGGAAGGTATAACTGTTTCCACCAAGATAATTATAAAGCTTTCGTAGTCTTCTCACCATAAAAGTAGTCCCTGAAGTGCATGTACATCAGTACTAATGAAAATATGAAATAAAAAACTGTAATGAAGAAAAAAGTGGCATCAGGGGACAGTAGTTCATTCTTTAAATTCAACTTTAATGCTGGAAATAAACCAGTAATTTTTTGTATGTATATGTTCTGATTTAATAATCAGCACATTGTTAGTTAAGCCATTAAATCTTCAGTGTTCAAATGGATGTCACTGACATTAACTCTTCTATCACTCACTTCCACCAATATGTAGTCATTGATTTGACTAGATTCAGAGGCATCTATAATTGGAAAGCGATTCCTAATCTTGAAACCTCCATGGTTTTCAGATTAAACATCTCGCAGAGTTTGGAAATGGTTGAGAGCTAAGCCACCAGTAATACTGTTCAAAGGGCAAATGGAGAAGCTGAGACTGCGTGTCAGCCCAAACATAAAGTGAAAGATGGGAAGAAATCAGAACTTTGGCTGTGTGGACCCTGTCACACCTTTAAAGAGATTTTAGGCTTTAGATAAAGTAACATGAGTACCAGGGAGGTCATTATTTAGATTATTTAGCTGCAGTCTCCTGAATAAATAATAACCTTTTGTTTTGAACAAGCTCTGACACTGAAATCCATTGCTGCCATAATATGTCAAAAGGAAGTCTAACCAGGTACAAAAATATCAAGCCAAAAGCGCAATGAACAGCCACAAGTATGGTAACCTGATAAACCAGGCACAGAATAAGGATAGTTAAGAGGATCCCACGATAACAATGTACATCCATGGATCTGCCCCTTGGAAGAAACACATGCAGTGTCAGGGGAAGCAGCACAACCTGGGCAAAAAAAAAGCATGGAGAAAAACATAAAGCTTTGCCTTCTAACTTATCTGTTCACATTTATGTCCAGATACCAACACTGCAAATATTTCAGAGTGGAGAAAGTGATCTTCATGGTCAAGCCAGAAAAACAAACCCAGATGTGTGTCTGTTACTAGATAATTCCTAAAGCAGGTCAAATGGGTCATGCTTAAGAAGGGAAAAGTTCTCAGAGAGGAATCCTAAAACTGGAAGTTAGACATCTTGGTAAAATCTCAGAACAGCGATATGCCACAGATTCCCATTATTTAAAAAAGAATAATATGTTATTGTTGGAGTAATTCTGGCACTAAAACTCTTTTAGCATGAAGATGCTGTAAACAGTGGAATACTATTAATTGTCTTTATAAAGATTTAACAATGCCTATTTATCTTTAACCTGTCATGCTCTTAGCATTTTAGCTCCATTATACCCACTTCACAAATACTGCAAGAAAACAGATGTGTCATACAATCAAAAATAATAGGATATGCTAGGTGAGTCAAAACATCAGTACTTATCTCTCATAGATGAAGTACATGGAGAACATTGTAAACTCTTACTTTGATGTCAGTAACTGATGTCAGTAACATGAGTTAAAATTAACTAGTCTGTTCGAATTTCTGCTATGATTTACAATGATAAGTGAGACAGTAAATTTACTCATTTTGATAAACGTACAGAATAAATAAAAAATAAATGAATACAAGCAGGTTCAGATAAGGAATGACATAAAATACTGTGGATATTGAACTTTATCTGTTACCTTAATATGCTGAATGAATTATAGAACAGTGCACAGACCTGTTATATGTCATAGTTGGTAGATTATTTTTTTTTACAAGTGAAATCTGAGGTCAGGAGTCATGATCAATTTCTGTAAACTTTTTTATGCAAAATAATCTTAGAGATGCAGAAAAAAAAGTGTAAAAGACTTACTTCACTCATGCCTGAAACCGGATACTATCACATTTCTGTTCACTTTAACTTAGAGATGTTGTTTTAAGATGGACTGGTCTTCTGCTCCAAGCTGTCAGAGCAAAGTGCAAGCAATCAAACAATTTTTTAATGGTAATCTCTAAATATATTTTTGTCTTCAATGCACATAAATTAACACAGCCATGTTGTGAGAAGTCATGATCTTCTTCTGCAAGTTGCAATATTTTCCTACATATAAATCAAGGTTATCAGGTTTATTTTATTTGTGTGTGCAGGTAGTACAAGTTTATTCACCAGAGCCCTTTCCCTCTGTGCAAAGAGGAATAGATTTCTCTCCTTCTGGTGTACAGCATGAGTGGATTACCTAAGTATGTTGCTTATCTTCATACTTACTTTTGAGATACATTATATACAAGGCTTTACGTTATCTGGAAAATGAATTGTGCATGTGACAATATGGCACACCCCTGAGACAGCCTACTTCTAGTGTCTCCTCTGCCTCTTCTGACATCACATGCTGTGATCAGAAATAATCTTGTTTTCCTGTAGTTGCTTTGTTCTTGGGTTTTTCCCATTACCCCTAGGAAAAAAATTACTTTGACTTTCTCCCTAACAATACTATTTGCAATGAAGTTATATTTAAATTACCAAAGATTAATCAAAGCAGCAGGAGGCCAAGGGAAGGTGCTATCTCTTCAGAAAGCAAGATAACAGCTTGGGAAAGCTGAAGGCTTTGCAGGATTTAAATTTGGGGGTTTTTGGTTTTTTTTTTTTAAGTAGGAGTACCAACTGTTAGAAATTAGTAATATAATGGTGTTGTTTCGTGATAGTCTCTCTCTGTTTGACTCCTGTGTCAGTTGATAATGTTTATTTGATACTGATGATTCTCTTTATGGATGACATACTGTTGAAGCTGGTCAGCTTCAGCAAATTCAATACTACAGCAAGATACTGAGTTGGCTCTTTTCAGATCAGGTATCTTAACACTGTAGCAAAATTTCTGGCTCATCTGATACCAAACCCTATTCTTTCTCAGGAATTCTTCTGAAGCTGTTCTTAGGCCAGACCACTTTGTAAAACGGCATAACCTATTTACAAAGATGTCAGTCTTTTTAGTTGTGTGTAGCAAGTGAAGTTAATTGGCCTCTTCTTACTTCTAATGGGGAAGTTTCTCTGCCTGTTTCCCAACACATGACATTTCCATCTTTACATACAGCAGTTTGCAGAAGAGCACATACACTGTCCTAAATCACCTTGGAACCATTCCACCTCTGACATGCCCACAGACTTCTTAAGAGAAGTGAACTGAGTGCCTCCATCTGTACTGAAATATATAGAAGTACCAGGGAGTAATCCATGTCCTATCCCCCCACCATGCATTTATACTTTTTATTAAGTAGCCCCAGCAACATCGGATTTATCTTTTTATTTCCAGTAGACCAAAGCAGAGCCAAGATGCTGTGCCAGTAGTTAAACTCTGTGTGTGATTAGGGTGTGCAGTGCTAAGTTCACTCACAGAAGCCACTGCTGTAGCCCTCAACTACCAAAACCTTGCCATGCAAACCCAATACAGTACCTCACATGACTAATATATTTTGTCTCACATCTGAGCCTTACTGGGTTTGCAGCTGCTAGAAGCTTCCCCCATGTCCAATAGAGCCAGCCGGCTCCAAAACAGACCCACCACTGGTGAACGCCGAGCCCATCAGCAATGGTGGTAGTGCCTCTGTGACAACATATTTAAGGGGAAAAAACTGCGCAAATGCAGCTGGAGAGAGGGGTGAGAGTATGTGAGAGAAAGAACTCTGCAGAGACCAAGGTCAGTGAAGAAGGAGGGGCAGGAGGTGCTCCAGGCACCGGAGCAGAGATTCCCCTGCAGCCCTGGTGCAGCCCTGGTGCAGCCCATGGTGAGGCAGCTGTGCCCCTGCAGCCATGGGGGGTAACGGGGGAGCAGATCTCCACCTGCAGCCCGGGGAGGAGCCCACACCAGAGCAGGTGGATGCCCAAAGGAGCCTGTGAACCCACGGGAAGCTCATGCTGGAGCAGGCTCCTGGCAGGACTTGTCTACCCATGGAGAGAAGAGCCTCCTCTGGAGCATGTTTGCTGTCAGGACTTGTGACCCTGTGTCCTGGTTCAGCTAGGATAGGGTTAAGTTTCCCCAGCAGAGAGAGAGGGGGAAGGGATCTCCAGCCGGGTTATTCATACCATGCTGAGGTCAGGTCCAGGGGCGGAACCTTTTTCCTGGGTGGCTTTTTTGGTGGCGGGAAGCACACATCGGGTTTGCTCTGTGACCATTGCAGTATTTCTCTGTATATCTTCTGTCTTATTCACTGTTATTGCTGTTTATTATTGTTATAATTGCCACTGTTGCTGTTCAGATTATCACACTGTTGTATTAAATTTCTTCTTATTTTAACCCGGGGTTTGTGCCTCACTGCCAGCCCGACGGGCTGAGGGTGCGGGAGGGGCAACGGCAACAGCAACGTGGTATCCAGTCCCGGCAGGACTTAAACCACCACACTCTGTGGGGGACCCACACTGGAGCAGCCTGTTCCTGAAGGACTGCAGCCTATGGAAGGGACCCAAGCTGGAGCAGTTCATAAAGAACTGTAGCTCCCTGGAAGGACTCATGTTGGAGAAATCTATGTAGGGCTGTCTCCCGTGGGAGGGACCCAAGCTGGAGCAGGCAAAGAGTGTGAGGACTCCTCCCGCTGAGGAGGAAGGAGCAGTAGAAGCGTGTGATGAACTAACCACAACCCCCATTCCCCATCCCCCTGTGCTGCTGGTGGGATGGAAGTAGAGAAATTGGGAGTAAAATTAACTGGGAAAAACAGCAGGTGGGAGGAAGGAGTTCTAAGATTTGGTTTTATTTCTCATTATTCTACTCTGATTTAACTGTTAATAAATTAAACTAATTTTCCCAGGTCAAGTCTGTTTTGCCTGTGATGGTAACTGGTGGTGATCTCCCTGTCCTTATCTTAACCCACAAGCCTTTCATTACATTTTGTCTCCCCTGTCCTGCTGAGCAGGGGAGTGACAGACCAGCTTTGGTGGGCACCTGGTGTTCAGCCAGGGTCAACCCATCACAGGTTGAAACGTAATGAACAGGTGTCTGAGTAGACCACATGTGAGAAATATGCATGTTACCAGTAGAAAGTTAGAAAATTCAGAATGGAACCCAACCTGACAAGTGCACTGAGAAGAGAATCACCTAAATTCAGCATATAATGTGGAACCAGAAAAATCACCAGGAAAATTACAATGTTGTTGCTCTTACAGAAACATGGTGAGATGTCTCCCACAACTGGAGTGTGCCAGTTGATGGGTACAAGCTCTTTAGGAAGGATAGACAGGGAAGGAGAGGTGGTGGGTGGTGCTGTATGTCAGGGACTCTTATGATTGCTTTGAGCACAAGTGTAGTGAAGACAGGGTGGAGTGTCTTTGTGTTAGAATCAGGGGGAAGGCCAACAGGGCAGATGTTGTAGTAGGAGTCTACTATAGGTCACCCAACCAGGACAGAGAGGTGGATGAAATATTCCATAGGCACTTAGGTGAAATCTCATGATAGCTTGCCCTTGTTCTTGTGGGAGACTTTAACTTCTCAGACATCTGCTGGAAATACAACATAGAAGAGCAGGACCAGTCCTGGATATTCCTGGAATGTGTGGGAGATAACTTCCTGACACAGCTGGTGAGTGAACCGACCAGAGAAGGTGCCCTGCTGGATCTTCTCTTTGTGAACAGAGAAGGGCTGGTGAACGATGTGGAGGTTGGAGGCTGACTAGGGCACAGCAATCATGAAATAATTGAGTTCTCTATTCTTAGAGATGCCAGGAGAGGGGTCAGCAGAACTGACATCCTGGACTTCAGAAGGGCTGACTTTGTCTTGTTTAGGCACCTGCTTGAAAAGATCCCCTGGAAGACTCTCCTGAAGGGTATAGGGGTCCAGGAAGGCTGGGTGCTCTTTAAGAAGGAAGTGTTAATGGCTCAGGAGCAGGCTGTCCACAGGTGCTCTAAGAGAAGCCAGCGGCAGAGAAGACCACCCTGGCTAAACAGGGAGCTTTGGCTGCAACTCAGGGAGAAAAGGAGAGTTTACAGCCTTTGGAAGAAGGCACTAGCCACACACAGTGATTACAAAGAGGCTGTGAGGCTATGCAGGGTGGAAATCAGAAGGGCTAAAGCCCAACTGGAAATTTATTTGGCCTCTGCAATCAAGGATAACAAGAAAAGTTTCTGTATGTCAGTAACAAAAGAAAGTCCAGGGATAGTCTCCATCCCTTGCTAGATGCAGGAGGAAATATGGTAACAAGTGATGAGGAGAAGGCTGAGGTGCTTAATGCCTTCTTTGCACTAGTCTTTAACAGCAAGGCTAGTTGTATTGATGAAATCCAGCCTCCACAGCCGGAATACGGAGACTGGGAGAACAATGCCCCTGCAATCCAGGGGACAGACAGTGACCTTCTGAATCACATGGACACACACAAGTCTATGGGACCAGATGGAATACACGTGAGGGTGCTGAAGGAGCTGGCTGGGGTGCTCGCCAGGCCACTTTCTATCATTTACCAGCAGTCCTGGCTGACCGGGGAGGTCCAGACAGATTGGAAATTGGCCAATGTGACGCCCATTTATAAAAAGGGTCGGAAGGATGATCTGTGAAATTACAGGCCTGTCAGCTTGACTTCAGTGCCCGGGAAGCTGATGGAGCAGCTCACCCTAAACACCATCATGCAACACATGAGGGACAACCAGATGCTCAGGCCCAGTCAGCATGGGTTTATGAAAGGCAGGTCCTGCCTGACAAACCTGATCTCCTTCTACGACAGGGCGACCTGCTTATTGGATGAGGGAAAGGCTGTGGATGTAATTTACCTTGACTTTAGCAAGGCTTTTGACATCGTTTCCCACAGCATTCTCCTGGTAAAACTGGCTGCTCGTGGCTTGGATGGTCACACGCTTTGCTGGGTAAAAAAACTGGATGAACAACCGGGCCCAAAGAGCTGTGGTGAACGGAGTTAAATCCAGTTGGCAGACGGTCACGAGTGGTGTCCCCCAGGGCTGGGTGTTGGGGCCGCTCCTGTTTAACATCTTTATTGATGATCTAGACGAGGGGATCGAGTGCACCCTCAGTCAGTTGGCAGATGACCCCAAGTTGGGTGGGAGTGTTGATGTGCTCGAGGGTAGGGAGGCTCTGCAGAGAGACCTGGACAGGCTGGAGCCATGGGCTGAG
>NW_020799091.1:36541050-36551104 GCF_003259725.1 Athene cunicularia | reverse complement strand
GCTGATTGACAGCCAGCTGAACAGGAGCCAGCAGTGTGCCCAGGGGGCCAAGAAGGCCAATGGCATCCTGGCTTGTGTCAGCAATAGGTGGCCAGCAGGGACAAGGAAGGGATCTTACCCCTGTCCTCAGCACGGGTGAGGCCGCCCCTCGATTCCTGTGTTCAGTTTTGGGCCCCTCACTACAAAAAGGACATTGAATGACTCGAGTGTGTCCAGAGAAGGGCAACGGAGCTGGTGCAGGGTCTGGAGCACAGGTCGTACGGGGAGCAGCTGAGGGAACTGGGGGTGTTTAGTCTGGAGAAGAGGAGGCTGAGGGGAGACCTCATCGCCCTCTACAGCTCCCTGAAAGGAGGTTGCAGAGAGCTGGGGATGAGTCTCTTTAGCCTAGTGGAAAGTGACAGGACAAGAGGGAATGGCCTCAAGTTGAGCCAGGGAAAGTTTAGACTAGATACTAGGAAGCATTTCTTTACAGAACGGGTTGTTGGGCATTGGAATGGGCTGCCCAGCGAGGTGGTGGAGTCCCCATCCCTGAAGGTGTTTAAGAGTTGGGTCAATTTAGAGCTTAAGGATATGCTGCAGGTGGGAACTGTGCTAGGCGAATGGTTGGACTAGATGATCTCCAGGGTCCTTTCCAACCTAGATGATTCTGTGAAATCTAACTGAAAAATAATGTTCAAGACCTTGCTGTCTTCTAAGCACTCCTCCTCAGCTGTGCTTGTTAGCTTCCTACAAAGAAACACATTATCTCGGTTTGAATAGATGTCTTAGAAGGAAGTCCTGAAAGCACCTTCACTGGCAAAGACTCTAACATCAGCCCATTTTACAAAATAGAGTGGCAGCTCATCTGCCATTACCTGAGTCCTAAAAAAGATGTTTTCTCTTCCTTGATCCCTTAGGGAAAGTTGAGGCCTCTCTGCTGAGTCAAAGCCTGTTTTGAGCCTTCAGTGTTGTCCAGTGGATAGTCATGACAATCTGTAGCTTTAAGCAAACCAGGCCAGATGTAAAATATATTTGGTGAGTAAAACTGTGATATTTCTCTCAGGTGAGCTTTAGGCACTTCACAGAGACTGTGATAGTTTTAAATGGCTCCCTGATCAACCAATAAGATGTTTTGAATTCTACTCTGTGGCAGGAACTTCTTCTTAAGTACTGTAAAGGGAGAACAAGCATCCATTCTAGGTTGGTGGGAGCTGTTGATGCTGTACACTTCTCCCTGTCTGAAAAAACAAAGGACATTATATTTGGCTTTCTTTTTAAAATTACCTCAAACCTGAAAATAGCTATGGGTACAAATTACCAAAGAAAAAAAAATCATGAACTTCAACTTCTATAAATTCTAAAAATAGCCTCTGAAGAGGTCAGAGCCACTGATGTTACAAAGTTTGGTGACCTCTAATAACTATTATTGTTTCCATTGACCCATAGTATCAATTGACCTGGACTGGAACTAGCAACAATCAATAGCACATTTCCAATTTTTTTTTTAACGTTCCATTTTCCAACACACACACACACACACACACACACACGCACACACACACACACACACACAAACAAGTATCAGTCCACATCAGACAGTCCAGCTTTTAATCTAGTTATGCTTTTGGTGACAATAAAACTATAATCATAAAACTAGAAGGTAATTAACATAATGTCAAATAACTAAATACAAATCAATAGATAATTGTGCAGAAAGACAAAGATAATTTTATGTCTTTGGAAAAAAGCAATTAAAATATCAATATTCATTACGCTATGATACGTGGAAACCACTGTGTTTATGTCTATAAAGGCTAGTATCAGACTGTGTAAAACTGAAAGGTGGGAGATAGATGTTGCTGTTTCATAAGGTCAAGCGTGGCAGTCCAAGTCTAAGAAGGAAAGTTGCTGACTAACAATTAGTAACCTATAGTCTGGACATATATATGGCACACATATCACACATACTTATATTTGAAGATATTTATACATTCACAAAAAGGTTTCAGTATCGAGAAGATTTGTAGTTAGAACAGTACAATTTCTTTCAGAGGATTAGCTTTCTACTTTCACTCAGTAAGAGAGAAGTGGTAATCAAAGTTTCAGACGGATCAGAATGAGATCTGAGTTAATGTTGGATAGAAAATTAAAAAAAACCCTTTCTTATCCATAGTTCATTTAGTAAGTATCTCTTCCTCTGTGTTGATCTTCTCAATGCTGAGTGTTTTTAAAACTTAAACAAATTACTTATTATCAAATGAAAGATTCATTCAAGAAAAGCAGTTTAATGTCAATACCTGTATGTGGAAAACTACCTTAAATAATATGCCGAAAATACAACAGGGACCTTTTTTGTTTGTTTGTTTTGTTTGGGGTTTTTTTTGGGGGGGAGTGTCTTTGTAACATGATGCACTCAATTAAAATCAGAATGTATTCAGTTACTGTTATTTTAGGGTTCCTTGGATTGTTACTTTTTGCTCCGCTGCAAGATCTTCTCAGTCAATTTACTTACCATACATATTCTATACATAGAGGTACTATTTATGCATGTAACAATTTTTGAAGAAATGTACCAGAAGGGCAGTCTACCATGTAAGAGGTATTCCAGCTAACAGTAGTATGCTCTTTTTCATTGGCTAGACAATTGAAATTGAGATTTTATATCCCTAAGGAATAGGAAAACACTAACAAACATCTTGGTTATGCTGTTAACACTGCCACATTAGATGGTACATTACTAAAGTTTGAAACAGAAATTTACATTAATTGTTCTTTCATTCACAATCCCATATTACCCTGAATAAGAAGAAAAAGGTTTTACCCTTGTGTAGAGGCTGCTCATTTTTCCATGAATTTTTAAAAAAAAAAAAAAAAAAAAAAAGTTATTTCCCTGAAGAAAATCACTATATGAATAAATAAAACACTAGACAATTGTATTCTATGCTGTAGGAAATGCCTTATGACTTTTATTAAACTGCTTGCTGAGTTTCTGATTTCTTGAATTAAATGGTTATTATGTGGAGCCCTAGAGATGTGCAGCACTAGGAAGAGGGACAAAGTCAAACTCCAAGCCTGACTTTTCAATGCTGCTTAAAAAAACATTTCAAATTTAACAAATGAACATGCTATCTTATTGTGAGTAAAGATTTCAAACATCATAATCCAAAAACTTAAGTTATTTTCTTCACTTACCTGAGTTAAATTGTGTATGTATGAAGAAAAGGTGATGTCTGGTGAATAAATCTAATAGTTTATAAAAAATAATGTATGTAATGAATTTTGAGTTTCTGTAACTATGTTAAGGACAGATCACTATTTTTTTTTCATATTGTACCTTAATTATTACCTAGAAAGATTTCGCATTAACATCTGTAAATATTTCTTGATTGGTAATTTGTGAGAAGTGTGTTGCTAGCATCCAATATTTAGGCTCTTTGAATTCAACAGTGGTCTCAAAGTATAATCCCAATTAAGAGTATGGTTTGAAGTCACATCTGCAATGTAAATGTTGTGGCTACACATTCAGCACTCTCTTTCTCCATAATCTACCTTTAGCAGATAAAATTTAAACATCTGTATCTGGGCTACTCACTCTAGCCCGCATTTTTAGTTGGAAGAGAAACAGATGGATCTAGAGAGTAATTTGCCTCGCTTGTTTCAGACACCTACCTCACAGTTAGATACCTTAGAAATGTCTATATCTCAGGAAGAAAAAAAAAAAAAAAAAAAAGCCTAGACTGGATGCCTGATTTTCAGATATCAAAGTTAGAGCAATCAAATCCCACCATTTCTAATGAGTAATTCTTTCTTTCTACTACATATAAAAGTTGAACAAGGCAGAAGTATGATTTTGATGTGACCAAATGCTTTTACAAAGTAAAGAAAATCTATATTTGGATGAACATCAGAGTAGGTTTGGCTCCCACCGCTTGTTCAGCTCTGCCAAGTGAACCCAGGGCCTCTGCAGAGAAAACAGTATTGTCTCTTATCTCAGTAGGGAGCTGAGTGATCAGAGTGACAATATGAACAATAAAGCCTCTATCAGCTGCAAGATTTCTGAAGCATACAGCCAATATGTTTTCCCATTATGTAAAAAGTTGACTATGCATTAAGTTGTTTGGTTTCACTATCTTCATTTCATCACAGACATAAAAATGTACTAAATCCCACTGCGAGTTGATCAATTCCCTTGTCTAAATAAAAGAAGCAATTTGGCCAAAATCCCAGATCACGTAGTAATTACGCTGTGTTCAGTAAAAAGCTTTTTGGGTTCTTTAAGAATTTTGGTGAGCAAGGAATAAGTATTATGGAATTACAACCAACAACTTCATTAAGAATTTTTACCTGACTACAGACAGAAGGAAGATGACAGAATGTAGTCCCAGGAAAATTCAAAATAATTCATTGTCAAGGAAGCAAATGTTCATCCTGCACGGCCAAAGACCTCAGGTGAAACTACAATATATCATATGTATTTCTGAGCAAAGCTAGGCAGTTCAACACACAAGGTAAAATATACACAACTGTCTAAGAGAAGAGAAGCTGGAATACTATTGAGCTGCAGCAGTCATAGGAAAAATGGCCCATATTTACTGCACTATATCCACTCTAACTATTTCCATCTCAGAAAATGAAACGGGATTGCAGGCTGTGACTAGTTGGCTTAGAGGAACTACCTGACACACGGTAGCCCACATGGAGCCTGACAGGCACATGCATCTGATAGCTACCCGGGCATTTCCCAGGGCTTCTTCAATGCATTGTGCTGCATTGCTGAGAGCAGCAGGCTCCTCACAGATCTGATTTCTGGCATCAAGAGGTTGTAATTTCAGTTCAGAAGCCATGGCTTAACATCAATGAGAAGTCAATTTAAAAATATCTACATATTCATGACACTCTCATAACTTGCAGGCATTATGTAGAAAGTGAACTGGCAGAAGCTGGAATGCTGTCCCTGAACTAATGTGATAAGGACTGTAATGAAAGACTTACAGTACTAATAATTTTTAGCAGTATCATATTAGTACTGTACCTCATCTTGTCCTTTGGCTTCTACAGAACAAAAGTTGTATCATTATTATTTTAAGACTTACACAAGAAGTTGGTGAAAGCAAATGTTAATACACTGTGTAATACAGAGTAAGAAACATTGGTAAAAAAGATGTGCTGGAATATAATCTGAGTTAAATCCTTCCTTCCTACTTACTTTTAGAAAATTATGCTTGGTTAATAAGCTTTAAATTAGTTTTTCTTTTTTTAAAATAAACCTGTGATCAGACTAGAAATATATTGAAGCCAATCTTTCTCACTGATGGAATATTTTGGCATTTTTCTACATAGAGATGTGCAAAATGTATGGAGACATATGCAAAACATCATATCCAAAGAACTTACCATTTTATAAAACCTCAAAAGAATTTGGGGAAGAAGTTGGTCAAATGTATCAAATGTCTTTGGTTCAGAGACTGCAGGAAGCTTTTTTCCAAGTTTCTTTTCTCTGTCAGTGTTTAACAGCTCAGATTTGTGATACTTCAACACAGCAGTCCCCAAACAGACGCTAAGCTAACTAGACAGGAAAATCTCATCCACCTTTGTCAGCCTTCCTATCAAACACTGCTTTGTCTCGTGGGGTATTTCATCTTAAGTTTAGAAACCACTTTCATATGTCAGCTACTTTCTTGTAAGGTTGTCATGACGGCAACAGGGTTTTGTTCATGAAAGACTGTTGAGAAGAACCTTGCAGGTTCACCTTGCAAGAGCTTGCGAGAACCAGCCCTTTCAAAGCATGACTAGAGATTTGAGCGATATAAACTCCAAAGACTCATCCATTTTCCAGCTTCAGTGCTGTCTTATTCAAGCTGGACTGGGAGGTTTTTACTGCCTTCCAGTGTCACAAGGGAAAGCAGTGCCAAGACCCTTCTCCTGCTCTGTGCTGAGAACAGGATGATCATGCTAGGTCTGATCTACAGTGACATGTAATGATCACAGCTTTCAGTACAAATGTGAGCACCAGATGCTCGGCACTTCCGCGGGCAAGGTCACTATCTAATATTCATAGAGTCTTTCACACTGTAATCCACTATCCTGCCTTGGGAGTTCAGGATGTAAGGCATTTTCCTTACTGAGCAGTTAAAGCAGTAAAAAGTTTATATCACTAATAGTTAAAAGGATCTCTATTACTTGCCCTGTAGCTCTTACAGTTTCAACTCTTCAAAGAAGTGGCAGTCTGCTAGTCTGGTGCCTTTCTCAGTTTTACTGTGACTAGGAATCAATACTATCACCAGTGCTTTCACTCAGTTTGACAGTTTCCCCACTGAAAAGCACCTAGCTCAAAGGGTCATACTGACTAAAATATTACAAAGTTTCCCAGCTGAATCTGTTAGAATATCACTGATGGGGACCATCACACAACAGCCTTCCTCAGTAGACCCACAGGCTATAACAGACAGCTTTTTGCTAGGCTGAGGGTACAACATGTACCTGCATCCCCATATCTTAGAAAAGTTGGTCAGGGTTGCCAGCTATGACAAAAAATACTGTTTGAGATTCCCTTTCAGAAGTGACGGTCCTGAACCATTCATCTTGAAACAATTCCATCTGCCACTGGAACACTGCCCACAAAACCAAGGCATTTCAATTGAGTATCAATACCTGCTAGTATAGTCAAATACTCTATTTTACCATAATAATAATGTACTACTTCTAATGTATTAAATAACTATGAAGCTTCTTGGATGGCTTGCCACTTGATCTTAGTCTTGCGTTTCGAAATTTACCTGAGGTAACCAGGAATTCCAAAGAAATGCTCCTACTTATTTCTTCTTATTCACTAATTGCAACCAGAATCATGGATGCAGTACCAACACATGGGTGTATTCAGCAATACTAAGATTCAATGTAGTAAAATGCAAGTTAAAAAGATATGTTTAGCTAAATATGATAAAAAGGGACTGGGTTTATAATCTGCTAACATCTTATCCCCAGAAAACATAACTGAATATGGAAATACCATTAAATCAGTTAATGCTTTCCTGTGACTTTGGAAGAGGTTCTCTCCCCAAGAAATGCCAGGAATGAATGTGCCAGTTTTATATCTCTTCTGCAATGCCGCTTCTCTCCCACCCCTCACCCCATATCCCATACACAGCTGGAATATTTCTCCTTAAACAGGAGATTAAGAATTATTAGATGTTGCTGATGACTAACAAAATAAAATATTATAGAGGCACCAGCTGCTCCAGAAAAGTTTTAATTCTGCTGTTACACCTGTGGTTTAATAAAATAAAATGCATCAGGTGTAATGAAAATCCAAATACTGTAATAGTAGAGGCATCACCTACCCTACCAGGGGCCTCAGGGAAATGTAGTGGCTGTGATAGTTAAGAGTGATATAGTAATAGGTCAGTAATTTCAAGAGCGTAAAAGGAAAGGGAGATAAACTGAGACATCAGGGGGAAAAAAAAAAAAAAAAAAAAAAAAGACAATTTTATAGGGACTTCAGATTCATTCGTAAGGAGACTACTGATTCACTAAAACCAAGATTATAATCAGTCTACGAAATTCAAACTCTACATAAATCAGTGTCAAAATCTGACTGAAATCCAAATGAGTCAATATTTCTCTGTTGAAATGAATAAAATTAGAGCAGATGTGAGTCAACTAAAAGCATCTGTCATGTCCTGCTAAACTAACTAAAAGAGGATCGAGTTTATGGGCACATTTCACACGGAGCAATCTTAGGAACAGTGAACATGGACGAGAATTTAGTAAAGGACTTGGGAATTTGATTTCTCTCCTAAATGATACATGTTTGCTCTGAACTGTAAATACTGTATTGCCTGTTCTATTTGTGCTAGAATTGAATGGTAAAGATACAAAGAATTTATAAGGGCAGTACATACTGAGTGGTTTCCAAACTCTAGAGATTAGTCAGTAATAAATATAAACCAGGCCTTTCTTTAGTACCTTAACGTTCTACTGTTTAAGTCATATATGACTATTGTGCTTACGTCATTTTGGGGATGAAATCAATATTAAAATCATGGTATGTTTCAAAGAAATCCACTGAATAAAACTGAGCCTGATTCCGCTGCCAATGACTTTAGCATGAATGGAGCAAAACTCTTAATTCAGACAAACATTATTGCACTATTTATATTTCATGGATGGAGGATATGAGACAAAGGCATTAATATGATTTGTTTACAGCCCTGGACGAAGTCAGTCTTGGTGTTTTTTTGTTTCTATTATGTTCTGTTCTGTCCTATTCTGCTCTATTAAATTCAGCTTGTGCTGCTGCCCTTATCCTCACAACATCCAACAGTATGTTCTGTATTTTTCATGTATTATTTGCTTTTGAAAGATGCAGTATTACAAAAGACTTGAGCATGAAGCTGTTTTTGGTTTGGGATTCTAATTACCTTTTTTTTTGTTTCTACATATTGGATTGGATGTAGAGTTTGTCTCAAGCAGCTGTAGAAGGAAAAGAAAAGAGTATTTTTTGACTGCAGGTAAAATTTTTGCTGTCCTGTATGTTTTTAATACCTAAACTGAGATCAAATACCTGCACACTGTGCTTGCCATGGAGTGTGGAGATGTTCAAGGTGGTCTTCAGACCCTGTGATTTAGGCAGTTCAGCCTCCTCCTTTGTGAAGGGCAGCTCCACTGTGCTCGACAAATGCAACTGCCTACCAGAGTCCCAAAACTTGAACTCTCACCAGTAGCCCGGAGCCAGACCACTGAATGCTTTAAGGTTAAAGACAGACATCTCAGATTCCATGTGAGAACTTGCAGAGAGCCAATGTAAGGAACACAGGGCAGGGCAAGTTATCTATCTTTTTCACAGTACAAGGTGTCCAGGAAATGTGTAATTGGTCTTGAGCTATCCCTATCGCTGGAGGTGTTTAAGAGTCAGGTCGACTTAGCGCTGAAGGATATGGTGTAGTTGGGAGCTGTTAGGTTGATGTTAGGTTGATGGTTGGACTGGATGATCTTCAAGGTCTCTTCCAACCTAGACAATTCTGTGATTCTGTGAGCGCTGATAATTTCATGTCTAGTTCTATGGCAAGTCTTACAGTCTAGCCAACTGTGACTGGAGACCATAAAATGAAAGCACATAATTTCTCGCCACAGGGGTCCTTCGGGTTCCTGGCCAGCTTGAAACTGCAGTTGCTGCTCTAATTCGGCAGGACGCGCACCTTCCACCAACCAAACACTTGCGAACTCCATGAAACACTACATCCATTTCGTGCAGACACAAGCTTCTCACCACTCCTCGGGGCTCGGCAACGCTCATTTAAACCCAGGCAGCTTTACATTCTCGCTTTGACCGCTGACACCCACATCACAACATCTTCCCACAGAGGGATAAAACGATTTTATTTTTTTTTTCCCCACATGAAGTTTCCAGACTGGAGTACCTTCTTCCCCTGATCCTAGCGCTACACACACACACGCGCACACACACACACACACACGCACACACGCACACACACGCACACACACACACACACACACACACACACACACACACACACACACACACACACACACACACACACACACACACACACACACACACACACACACACACACACACACACACACACACACACACACACACACACACACACACACACACACACACACACACACACACACACACACACACACACACACACACACACACACACACACACACACACACACACACACACACACACACACACACACACACACACACACACACACACACACACACACACACACACACACACACACACACACACACACACACACACACACACACACACACACACACACACACACACACACACACACACACACACACACACACACACACACACACACACACACACACACACACACACACACACACACACACACACACACACACACACACACACACACACACACACACACACACACACACACACACACACACACACACACACACACACACACACACACACACACACACACACACACACACACACACACACACACACACACACACACACACACACACACACACACACACACACACACACACACA
>NW_020799091.1:36503571-36541000 GCF_003259725.1 Athene cunicularia | reverse complement strand
GGGGACGCGCTTCACATCGCTGCTGTGGAAAGGTGAAGGGGCGAGGAAATGTTTGGGGGTTAGCAGGTGGGGTGCCCCGGCTTGGGATGGGCTTGCGGTTGGGAGGGAAGGTGCTGCTGGTGGGAAGGGGGCCGAGCTTGGGGAGGTGTGGGGGAGGCGAAGAGAAGGTGTCACGTCGGGGCGCAAGTGCTGCTGCTGGCGAGGGGGGGAGGCAGGGTGTCCCTGGGCCATCCCTGGCAGTGCGTGTTTGCCGTGGGGAATGCAGCTGGTGCTGCCCGGAGGGTACAGATGGCGATGCCCTGGAAGTAGCTGCTGTACTGGGGGGAGAAGATGGGGGTAGAGGGAGGATGGTTTCATCTTGCAGATGCCGCACTCCCTGCCCGCAGTGGCAGTGGGGAAAGCAGTGGGCAGGGAGGGGTGCTGCCTCTTTCCTCCCCTCCTTCTCTAACACCACCCCCTCCCCACACCCCTGTGCCTCTCTCTCCTCAGCACTTGCTCCTCTTCCTGCTCTTCGTTGGACCTTTCAACTGCTTTGCCAGTTACAGCCGTGCCACCGAGCTCTTCTACAGCCTGAACGAGGGGCTGCCGGCCGGGGTG
Source organism: Athene cunicularia (assembly GCF_003259725.1). Classification (NCBI taxonomy): domain Eukaryota; kingdom Metazoa; phylum Chordata; class Aves; order Strigiformes; family Strigidae; genus Athene; species Athene cunicularia. Next base: position 36,540,403 of record NW_020799091.1, on the reverse strand, counting down.
CTCATCGGCAGCCTGGCCCGTGACCTGCGGCTGCCGACAGCTGGTGGGCAGCACCCTATGGCCCCCCAGCCCCCACTCTCCTTCACCCTGGCCTCCCGTGGCTTGGGGGGACAGTATGTGCAACTGGACAACCGTTCCGGGGAGCTGCACACCTCAGCCGTGGAGATTGACCGGGAAGCTCTGTGTGTGGAGAGCAGTGAGGCCACCATCTTCGGGGGAGCAGCTGCTGCCTCCTCTTCCTCTTCCTCACCCTCATCTGAGTCGTGCCTGCTGCTGCTGGATGTGCTGGTGCTGCCACAGGAGTACTTCCGCCTAGTGAAGGTAAAAATTGCTATCCGGGATGTCAACGACAATGCGCCTTGCTTCCCTGTGCCTCACATCCACCTCTCGGTGCCTGAGAATGCACCTGTGAACACCCGCCTGGCTATCGAGCACCCTGCCCTTGACCCCGACGTGGGCACGAACAGTGTCCAGACCTACCGCCTGCGAGATAACTACGGGGTCTTCACCCTGGATGTGGAGGAGAATGAGAGCGGGGAGAGGACTCCCTACCTGATTATTATGGGGGCTCTGGACAGGGAGACACGCGAGGAGTATGTCACAGTCATTGTTGCTGAGGATGGGGGGACTCCTCCGCTCGTGGGAAGTGCCACCCTCACTATTGACATCAGTGACATCAATGACAATTGCCCCCAGTTCAGCGACTCGCAGCTTAACATCACCCTTTATGGGAATTCCAGCCTAGGGACACACGTGGCCACTGTCCACGCAGTAGACATGGACCTTGGATCCAATGCCCAGATCACCTACTCCTACAGCCAGAAGGTCCCCCAGCCATCCAGAGACTTGTTCCATCTGGACGAAAGCACAGGAGCCATCATGCTCTCCAGTAAAGTTGATGGGGACACTCCAAAGCTTCACAGGCTGATCATACTGGGCAACGGTCCTGGTTGTATCCCTGCCGTGATCACAGTGCTAGTGACCATCATCAAAGTCATGATGAGGCCACCTCAAGTTGTCCCTCGTTTCATAGCTAATGAAGTGGAAGGGGTGGTGTATTTGAAGGAACTGGAGCCTGTCAACACACCGATAGCATTTTTTACCATCAAAGACCCTGATGAAAAATACAAAGTCAATTGCTATTTAGATGGTGATGGGCCTTTCAGACTTTCACCATACAAGCCATACAACAATGAATACCTGTTAGAGACCACAAAGCTTTTGGACTACGAGACACAGCAGCTGTATGAAATATCTGTAGTTGCATGGAACTCAGAAGGATTTCATGTCAACAAAATAATCAAAGTACAGGTTCTGGATGACAATGACAACTCGCCAGTTTTCTCTCAACAGCTGATAGAATTATCTATTGAGGAAAACAATGTTCCCAATGCTTTCTTAACCAAACTGCATGCTACTGATGCTGACAGTGGAGAAAGAGGGCAAGTTTCCTATTTCTTAGGTCCTGATGCCCCTTCCTATTTTGCTTTAGATAAAACCACAGGAGTTCTTACCGTTTCCACCCAGCTGGACAGAGAAGAAAAAGAAAAATACAGATATACTGTCAAAGCAGTAGATTCTGGGTTCCCTCCAAGAGAATCAATAGCAACTGTCACCATCACTGTATTGGATAAAAATGATAATAGCCCAAGATTTATCAATAAGGATTTCAGCTTTTTCGTGCCAGAAAACTTTCCAGGTTTTGGTGAAATTGGAGTTATAAGTGTCACAGATGCTGATGCAGGGCAGAATGGATGGGTTGCCCTATCAGTTCTGAATGGAAGTGATATTTTTGTCATAGATACTGGGAAAGGAGTTTTGAGAGCTAAAGTCTCCCTGGACAGGGAGCAGCAAAGCTCCTACGTTCTGTGGATTGAAGCAGTGGACGGTGGTGATCCTGCCCTGTCTTCTACAGCAAAAATAACTATCCTTCTTCTGGACATAAATGACAACCCCCCTTTGGTCTTGTTTCCTCAGTCTAATATGTCTTATTTACTGGTCCTTCCTTCTACCCTTCCTGGCTCTCCCATCACTGAGGTCTATGCTGTCGATAAGGACACTGGCATGAATGCAGTCATAGCTTACAGCATCATAGGAAGAAGAGGCCCTCGACCGGAGTCATTTAGGATTGATCCTAAAACTGGTAATATCACCTTGGAAGAGTCACTGATGCAAAATGACTATGGGCTCTACCGGCTGCTTGTAAAGGTTAGTGATCACGGCTATCCAGAACCTCTCCATTCCACCGTCATGGTGAACCTTTTCGTCAATGACACTGTTAGCAATGAGAGCTACATTGAGAGTTTGTTAAGAAAGGAGCCTGATATCAGTGTAGAAGAAAAGCAGCCACAAATTTCCATAGAGCCTGCACATAAAAAATTGGAGTCAGCATCCTGCATGCCTACCTTGGTAGCTCTGTCAATAATAAGCTTGGGTTCAACTGCTTTAGTAACAGGGATGGGCATTTACATCTGTCTAAGAAAAGGGAAAAAGCATCACAGACCAGATGAAAACTTGGAAGTACAAATCCCATTAAATGGAAGAATTAACCTGCACATGTTGGAGAAGAAACCAATGGAGATTTCTAACATTTGACATTTCTTTGTGGATAAATCCAAGATCTGAAAAACCTTAGACAACTCTGAAACATGTAACCGTGGGTTGTTTTGACAGAGGTTGCAATGAAGGACTGCTAATTTATAACTTAATAATATTATAAATGTAAATAGCTGTTTACAGTTTTTTAAATTCAAATTCAGTGTACAGCTTTTTTTATGAAACCTTAGTAACTAACAGCTAGCACCCTGTCTATAAAAACGTGGGTATCATTTGCAGCTTTCATAAATCAATAAGATCAGTGCTCATAAAAAAGAGGAAGGTAAGATGATTCTTTAAACTCAAGTTTTAAAAGTCTTTTTAACCACAAGAGGGCATCAGATGCTCCTGAGCAGGGAACTGTTCGAGGAACTGTCCATGAGATAAACACAGAGTATATTTTAAATATATTGGTTTTAATATAAAATACACATTGGCATACAGACATTTAACCACAAGGAAAAGAAATGTCTGTCCCGATGTATGTATAATTAAAAGAATAAAGACATTAAAATGCACTAGTAATAAAGAAAAAAAAAAAAAAAAAAAAAAAAAAAAAGCAACGGAATGTTTATTACCTCACAAGTAAAGCTTATACAGTAGGATAGAAAAGGCATTAACAAGAAGTGCAATTCCTGTTGAGCAAGAATGCAAGATATTGTAATGAGAATATGAACTGTTGTGACATATCATCTTTCATTTACTCCAGATCTCACACACATTATCATTTGCTCCAGCAATCTGCTGGTCATTTTTATGGAAAAATTATATTTAATATTTCCTACAGCAAACAATGACAGAACCCCATGCTCATTCTCGTAAACATGCCAGATGCAAGGAAGCAAGGGAATGGCTAAATCTTTAGTTGTCACAGAAGTGGTGATATTTTTTGTACTTTGAGCAATCTGTCAGTAGTACTCCATCAGTTGGTTGTGTAATAGATTTTTTTCATGTGCTACTTCTGAATCTGATCTGCCAGATGAAAACAAAAATCACTTCATATGCTAAGGAATTATAGGACTTAGTTTATTCTGACTGTTGCTCCTTTCTGGATTGGTATTTCATGTGAAAGATCTTGTTTCCGACTTTTGGCAGCCATTCCTGGCTCCTTTTCATTGGCTTTGATTTTGGATTAGATCCAAAATCTAACTTGTAAGACTGGTGGCATATTTTCTTGATAATTTATTCTTTGCTGTATCCTCTGCAACAAAGCAGCAGGTTTATTGGTGATGTATCACTTTCACTTCATTTTTAGAGCTGAGAACTATCTTTTGTATGATGATTACTTCGAATTTCTCTGTGTGAACAAGATAAATTAGTGTTATGCTTAAAACTGATTGTTTTGATTTCTGGTATCATATGTCTGTAATGTACCAAAAGTGTTTATATGTCTGCAAATTAAAGCTATATATTTTCATAATAACTCATTTTCTGTCTCTCTTCTAGAATTCTAATTATAAAGCTAAATATTATTTTAGTTATAAGAAATGTATATTTCATAAACGCTTAGGTGCTGGCTATTTTGTCTGATGTGTCATAATACTTCCCCAAATTAGTACACTTCAAAATCATTAGTAAGAGTTTATGCTGTACTTCTTGAAGTTACTGGCAAAGGCAATTGTATTTCAGTTGATATAAGTGGGGCGGCAGCTGATACCTACTTTAAAAGTAGGGAATGCATTCCAAAGCAGTTTTTGATTTTTCTGTCTGTGACTGGTACATTACTTCACCTTGAGCCTACTGAAATGTTGGAGCTTCGTATAGATACTGGTTGTCCTTAGCCTGAGTATTAACATAATGCCCAGATTTTATCATTCTACCTGTAAGAAATAGCTATTTCATCAGGTTAGAATATTTTCTGTTTATGCACAGTTTGATAGCTGTGTTTCATGAAAAATTAATTCAGCCCGTCAGAGGCTTGTGGTTAATCACCTTTTTCATTTATTTTTGTATTATTAAAATATGAAAACGGTATGTATGCCTGAAATGCATGTCACAAGGAGACATTGTTTATTATCTCTGAAGAAGAATTACATTATTTCTTCAGAAATGGCTTCAGTATTACAGGTGCTCTGTATTGTCGTGGTGCAGAAGCCAGCTCCTCTGCATTTTTTTCTCCAGTAAGGAGACAAGGTAACTGAAAGAAAGACAGGATTCTTTTCATTGCACTTCTCTTGAATTAGCAGTCCAGTATCTTCTCAAGAAAATTTAAACAGGAGCAAACCCAAGACTTAAGAAATACAATAAATCCATAAACAGGATCCTTCAGTGTGTGCTCATGTGACACTGGGCAGATATTTTTATTCAGGCTTGACAAATACATAGTCCTGAACCTGTTTGATTAAGCTTACTGAGTTTAAATGTGCTGTTCTTGTTGCCTTTTTGTTGTTGTTGTTGTTGGCTTGTTTAGTTCAATCACATTCCTAATGCATAATAAAATATAATGGCATGAGCCTGTTAAAACCAAAGTACTGCTCATGAAGCATTTCACGCACATAGTTTTCTACATATTTAAAGAAAATTGATTTGAAATCTTACCTTCAGCCATACTGCCACCACTACTTGTGAAAAAGACTTTACCCTGAATAATATTTCATAGAATAAGAGCACATTCTTGCCTTCCTGTGAATAGCCTACGGGTAGGTAATGTCACTGAAGATGGCAAAACATGCAGATTGAGTTGATTTTTTTCAATTCCATATTTTGTGTTACTTAAAAAAAACATAGAGCTGGTAGCAGCAAGTAATAAGCATGATATTTAAGCCTGCAATGTTAAGCCTAACAGTGCTTAAACAAATAAAACAGGAACCTTAAATTCATAGAACCTGTGAATTTCTTCTCAAAAAAATGCTCTCAGTAGAAAAATGCGTGATACTGGCTATGTAGCAAACATTTCTGTGACGTTGCTGTTTCCAAACTATCCCTTACTTAAATCCCTTTCACATGAAAACACATTTTTAATGAGTATAACTAAAGTAAATTAGACTCAGATATAAAAGGCCCATTTTACTTCCACCTTGTGCAGCGCACTTGCCAAAATATATGCAAATCTTGTCGACACTGGTAGTTTAGCTGGCACAAAAATAAATGACTCATTCATTTACAGTATCCATTGAACAATCTTAGAGCTAGTGGGTGCTCTTTGTTTATTTTTATTAAAAATGAGATTGTCCTAAGCTTTGTATTGCCAAAGCTTCCTAAACTTGCCATGAAAACACTTTTTCATTAGGATTAACAAAATAAAAAATAAAAGACAAGAAATGGGCAGCAAGCCCAGTGGCAGTGGACAAAGAAAATCAGCTCAGTCTTCTCCTTCTGTTTCATTTTATTCTTTTTAAGAGAACTCTTTGAAGTTACTGTTTTGATGCAGAATTAACCTAACACCTGGCTGAGTATCAGTAAAGGATGAGGTCTGAAATTGTGGAAGAGCACATTGTTTTTTCTTATGTCAAAATTCAGAAAACGACTGGCCTTTTAAGTCCATTTTTCAGTACCAAGATTCAAACATGCAACTGTGCCAGAGTCCACGGAGAACAATGTAAAAAGCTCCCACTATCTTAATAGGACATCCAGAGAAAGGTACTGTGTTAGAGCAAAACTTGGCCTCCCTGAAACCAGTGACAAACCACTGATTGTTGACTTTAGTTTCACTGGACGTTTTTTGTTCCCAACAGCTATTTGGAGATTGTTTCATTAAAAATACTCAAACATATGAAGAGAATGGGTAATCCATGACTAGCATTTCACCTCCTCATTCAAAGCAATGAACTCTTAGGGAGTTGCAGTGGCCAGCATCACAAAAATACCTTGCAGTTCACCATAAATGGAGATCTACAGCAGATCCACCACTAAGAAATCGTCGGCTGAATACACAGAGCATTTCTTTTCATGATTCAGGTGTATTATCAGAGCCACGTAGGAATCTTCCCTGTACTGTGCTCATTACCAGCTTCTCACAGTCATTAGTTTCTATGTACGTTCCTTCTCACTCATGTAACTTACAGGGGAGAACAAAGCAAAACAATTAATTATGTAATATTAGCCAGCTGAAACGCAAACCTTTGATTTAGACCACTCTTCTTCAGAGATAGGGTTTGAGGAGCTAAGCACATTCATTTTCCTTACCAAAATAATTTGATTTTAAAGATGTCTAGTGACATTTTAAGTGGAAATAAAGATATTCAGCATCCCCACTTCTCATATAGTAGGGTCCTGTAGTTTTCATACACATAGTGGTTGCTCAGACAAATAAAAGTTGTGGGTATTAGTTTGATGCTTTATTTTAGTAGTATGGGAAATGTCCTAAGGAAACTCTTCAGAAGCTTCTAACTTCGAGGTTCCTAACATGTTGCTCAGAGCTATGAAATTTCAAATGATTGGCAACATGTCCTAATTTACAGTTTTCTGAGTTAAAACATTTGCAAAAATACCTGTGCAGGCAGTGTTGCTTTCCTTTTCTGTCTCTATAGCAGACTGAACCAGCAGCTAAGAAGATAAAAGTACCATCTGCATTCTGAGATGGAGGGATTCAAAGATTTTTGGCTTACAAACAAATGTAAAGTTAAACAGCTCTGTTTTTTACATTATGGACAAGAAAAATGCTTTCAGTCTTATCACCACAGATGGGTAGGCTGCATGCTCTTTCTAACATGCTGTATACAAATGTTTCCACGATGTCTGCTATATTTTCATTCTGGTTTCATCAGGGAATGAATTTTAAAGGCCAAATTTCAGCTTCTAAATATTTCTGATGACAGAGTACTTTGAACAGGTGCTAAGAAAACATCATTCTGAATGAAGAAATACTGAATTATTTATGATGCATTCAGTCATTCATTCCACTGCTTGTGAAAACAAATACATGCTTAAGTGTTCGAGTTGCAGGTTTTCATGTTGCTAGCTAATGCTGATGGTAAGTAGTAAGCATTTAACCGAAATACATTGTATGGGATTATTTAAACTCTGTTCAGATTGAGAGGACTTGCATTTTAAGCATCAAATTGGATGTTGCTCTACTCCCAGCATTCCTAGCAATGTCAGTTCAATCTTCTGTCCTAACTATTTTGTCTTATTTTCCATCTTCAAAGTTTTGATTAAATATTAATCTTTAGAGCAAGTCAATGAGATGAGAACTCTTACCCTTTTATGCAGAACAGTTTGATTCCTCTGCCTATGTGTCAGCATCTAGTGCTACGTGAGATGCCTTAAGGTATCCCCCCTGGCCTCCAGGTGCGAGTCTGGAAGAGTTCAGGTTTTCCATCAGTGAACTACAATGTCTGCCAGCCCACTGTGGATGCTTTGGGTATTTTAGGAGGAGTTCACTAAACACCTGTGTGTGTTGAAGTGAGTCACCAGTGGTGTGATTTAGCTCCATATTTACACATTTATACTCAAATGTCTACAGACAGGTATTGACCAGGGAGCTAGGAGTCTAAGCTTCCACTATAGTCTGTGAGTCTGTCTCATCAACACAGTCAACAGAACTAGAGAGTTCTTCAGCTTGCTCTAAAGCAGCCATTCAGGACGAGGTTTAGCTGCTCTGAAAATTAATATCAAATGCTATCGAGAATGCCTTTGAGCATCTCAGACTTCTGCACAAGGCTTTCAGGAAGACTTGTGCCTTTCTAGAATAGCAGCTAGATGCCAAGACTGCAAAGCAGCACCTGAAATGAGATGAGAAAACTATGGATAGGCACGCATATGCCACTGGTGGTGATGCATCAAGTGTATCAACCTCTCAGCTCCACTGAGTAGAGCTTGACAGACTATAACATAGATCATACAGAGACATCTGATCCTTAGCATCAGAGCCAAAAAAAGACCCACAAGTCTAAAATTTAACAACTATCATATCTAACTGATAAGCTCTGAAGCCTAAATTCCTCCCATCTTATTTTAGTGATTTAGTGGAGCCATCTGTGCCCTCTGCTGTGAGCAGAGAGATAAAATTTTTTTTTTGCAGGCAATTCAGGTCTTTGGTAAGCACTGGAGTTGTTTACTTCTCCTCACTAAGTTTACAGATAACTCAAGATAACTAAGAATTTACTTTGTGTTTCAGTCAAAGAAGAGAAATTTGGTCTATGAAGCAAACTACAGATCACAGTGCTAGGCACTCCAACTAGCATTATAATGCCTGGAGTAAAACTGGTGTCTCAGGTGGCACCAGAACAGCCAGTGCTCTGGGGAGGAAGCCACTTGTAGTCAGTGGGGGTGCCTGGAGCTCACATGATTTTAAACTTGTCTTTCAAATACCTTGTTATAGGCTGCAAGGCTCCATCCATTTAGGTTTCACTGTCCAAAGATTCTCATGTCTTTATCCTTTATTTTTAATTTTTTTATTATTATAATACTTTTTTTTTTTTTTTTTTTTTTTTTTTTTTTTTTAACTGAATGCAGGTCACTCCTATAGAACACAATAAAAGAAAATGTACCTTTGATTTATATGACTGCAGAGCACTCAGTGAGCAGGTGAGAAAATTTTGTTTTTTTCCAGAGCGTGTTCCCAATTGTGTCTTTGGAGGAGATGCTAAAGGCATCTCTTGGTAAGGACACTGTCCAGCCTTCTTATGGAAACTGAGTTGTTGCGTTTAATACAAAGATGCAAATGTCAAAATCTTCCAAGGCTGATGAGACACAATCATGGATGCCTACTAGATAGGCATTCCAAGGAACTGGAGATACTTGGCCTTGAAATGGTGCTCCAAGTTACCTCATTAGATCCTTCTCAGAGATATTAGTGTCCTCACAGTTCAGAATTTCAGATTTCAATCCTATTCTCTTTATTCATGTTGTAATCCTATTAAAATTGCAGTCTCAAGAAAATTATGTGGTAGAAGTTGGTCTTCCTCTGCCTAAGGCTCTATTTTCTGAGGAATGTATTTATAAAAAGTCTGTCTGACAATCAGAGTACAAAGCAGAACTACTTCTCAGGATGTGTTTTACTTCAGAAAAGACTGAAGTAGAAAAGAGCAGAAGACAGCAAAAATAAATAAATGCAGTCAGAATGAAAGGGCCTTTTACAAAGATTGCATGTGGAAAACAAAAACTGGTCAAAAGCAATATAAAGAATTGTTCTGGTTCTGGATTTACTGTGTATTATCAGCAGTGTTAATGGTCCCCATGCAGTAATATCCCTTTGCTTGGCATGTAAGGATGAGAGCGTGTTGCAGAGCACTGGGATTTCCTGTCACAAAGTACTAACACAAAATACATTAAAAACTGATTCTCATTGTCAGCAGGTCAAAGCTGTACAGAGAAATAAAGGCTTTGAGTAGAATATCTTTAAAGTGTCTGTTTCATTATGATAACAGTATTTTCTTTTTATGGTGATTTTCTGTAGTGTTATTACATTGGGTGCATTCATTATTGCTAACTCAGGACAAAAAGATCTTATTGGAAACATTTGCATCTTTTAGCTAAAATAAAAGCTGATACTGTGACATAATGTTTCCAGTGAATGCTGTTAATGAAATGAGATCTTTTTTTTGTGACAATACACAAAGAGCAGACATGCTTCTGTTCTCACTTACCTAAAATGCACAATGATAGGATAACCTTCCTCTTCATCTTTGTAAACGGAATAAACATTTCATTACAGTAGGAAGAAGAGGGTTCTGGTATTAACACTGTTAACACAATGTAGATCATGTAGATGGTTTTTACTGAAGTGTATTCAAATCTTTGCTTTGCATATCCATCTAGTTTTTTTTTTTTTTTTTTATCTTCTTCTTTATAAGTTATAAGAGAAAAGCAAAGGCCACACAGTTGTATTGGTGTTCTCTTTTATTTATTACTGTTTACCAAACTAAGTTTAGCTGAATTGAAAACACAAGAATGCCCATCTTTAACTAACTTTTCTTTAAAATTGAATTTCATTTTCAGAAACACCATATATAAGGTTATACACCTAAATGGTAGATATGTGAATATCTGAAAATAAAACAAGCAAGCATGGAGGAAAAATAAATGTTTTGGAGTATAATTCAATCTTGAAAGTTCAGCATAATGTAACTAATGTATTAAGCTCCTCAAGGATGTTTTTTAGTATGCTCAGACAAAATGAAAACAATTCTGTACCTTCAGCTGTATGTATTTAGGACACATCCACAGAGTCTTTGCCGCAGTCCTTTCAGGAGGTGAGAAGCCTCATCTCTCACTAATGTAAATCCAGTTTAAAAATGTTTGAGTGCTTATATTAAACTATAGTATAATATGCAAAAATCAAACTAGCCAATATTGTCCATCCCCGTTACAGCTGCTCTGAAAACATCAAAATTGAAATGTTAAAGGGTCAGAATATTTTTATTGATCGTAAATGTTTTCTATTGCCTTTGATATTGAAACTGAATCTTTCATCATCTATCCTACAGTAATTTTACTTAAGAGAATGCATTGGTCAAATAGCTTAACAAGATTTTGATCACGTACAAAATGTTTGAACAAAATCTCCAAGAATTTTTTCTGCATGATTTTAGCTTTTGAAATAAAAGCAGTATTAAAATCCAATATTTTTTTCTGCCTGTTATTATCAGCTATGTTAGAGCAGCAGAAGGGTATTACAGAGCATTCAAAGATTTTTCTCTTAATACGTTTTTTGTAGCGTTTGCTAATATATAGTGTTTTTACAAATACACTTGTAAATTTTGGCTTGAAATTTAATGAAATTACAAACTAATGAAGGCAGAGATTTAAAGTTTAACATCTAGAAATACCAAGTCATGAGTGATTCCCAGCTCACATTCATGCAACCTAAACTTCAGGCATCTGTATAAACAAGTTAGGATTGCTTCTGTAGTCAAGGCAACTCTAGAAACTGCTTACTGAGAATGCAGATGGCTTATAACAGTGCCTACATCGCTCTCAGTTCACTCTAGAAAGACATTACAGCAGAGCTCTCACGAAGGTACCTTAGTTAAATATCTCAAATTAAACAGAGTGAATCTAGACTATGTACTAGAATAAGAGATGGCCAAGTATCTTATTTCCCTTTCCCAGTTACAGTAGGTGGGAAGCACTCCTAAAGCATTGCAGCATATAAAACCTCTATGTACATTGAGTATGGAAGTTTGTGTGTGTGTTTGTTTTCTACTTTAATCTTTAAGTGTGGAAGGAAATTTCTTTGGAGTGATGGGGACAGCTGAATTTGACAAAACTGACACTTTTTTTTGCCATGTCACTTCTGTTTGTAAAAATGAGTACCACAAATCTTAAAAAGAATGAAATATATCAGACATAGAGGCAATGAAAGGAGTCTCTTTCCTACTCTTTCCAAGTCTGCAGGTGATAGATTACAGTGTGCTGAGTATGCAGTTCTTCAATAGAAGTTGTACATATGATAAGAAATGCTGTGTGGGAATGACAAAACCAATATGTGAAAATATGCAGAAGGGCAGTGAAAAAAAAATTCTTCTATCCTAATAAAAACGCACGTATTCCTGGTAAGATTTTGAACTGTTGCATGGGTCAAATAGAGCACAACAGTTTATAGCATCATTACCTCTTAAGCAAATAGCAGAAAGACATAGGCAAAATTAGGTGAGCCCGTTTACTTTGAAGGTAAAGACTATTGAGAAATAATTTACTTGAATTCGGGGTACTTTTGAATTGAGTGTTCTACAAAATGACCTGGTGAAAATAAACAATTTGATATATGAAATCTATCTTCACAAGACATGCAATTTTTACAAACTGTTTCAAGATAATGTTTGACAATAAACTGCTGCAAAATTGAACACTTGTATACAGTGTTCTGGGGTTTTGATCATTTGTCATCGACTTCAAGGAACTAAAAAATTTAAAAAATCTAGCATAGTAAACTATTTGAAATATCTGAAATGTATTAAAGTCAATAAAAGGAACTGTAAGAACCTTTTGAGCACATCCTCTAAGGGTCAAACTCAAATCACTTGCTAGAATAATATGCATTAGGCTACATTTCACTGAAATTTGGACACATGATTACTTTATCAGATTTTTTTTAAAAGCCATGAATAATTTTTATTGAAACAGATACTCTCCCCCTAAAAAACAAACAAACAAACAAACAAAAACCCAAAACAAACAAACAAACAAACAAAACCCAACCACATGCCAAGAAATTAGATGTAGCTAGGAGAAATTAAACAGATTGCTCTAGTAACAAAAAATTAACAACAAAAAGAGTGAACAGTATCAGCAGAAATGAAAGTAGAGAAGGTACCAAAACATATCAGGTGAACAAGTGTTGGTAAAGTGAAGCAGGAACAGAAAAAACTTAAGTTTTTTAAGAATTCATGTGTAAATTAAAAAAAAAAAAAGTCAGAAATTATACACCCAAATGCATGTGGAATCTTTTTTCCCTCTAGCTTATAGGACTGCCACCTTAATTTCAAGTGTTCTATATATCACTTCGTTGATGTGTTCACTCTCCTTTGACTTCTCAGAAAGTTTTTTTCTTTGATATATAGGGATGTGGTCTCTCATCATTTGTTAATCATATGTTTGTGACCTCTTTCAGGTAATAAATATAGCTGAAGATCAAAAGATATATATGTTCTCTAGTGAAATAGCAGACATATGCTTAAGAACTGAAACTCCCAGGAGAAAATAAATTAACGGATGGGAGAGTTAACACAGGCAGAGGTGAGACATGTAACTAGGATAGAATAAAGATATTGCTGTAAGAATTAAATACTTTATTATTAGTGTACAATGAATAAAACTTCAGTAGGCCAGGAAATAAAAACAAACCAACAAAATTTTTGTACATATTTCCTGGCTTAGGTGAGATGCATTTTCCTTTGAGAATCTAGCTGCTAAAAAAGTGAGTTTGGACTCCCAACTATTAGCTTAGGCTTAATAACTTGAATTTAGCTGAAATTTCTTAAACACATTAGTCCAAAAAATACTTTTTAAGGCACAGATACACAAAACTTCCATAGCAGAAGCTGGTTCTTTCTTCCACTTAAGAGCACAGAGATACTCCAGACTACTCTTGTAGCTTTTTAATAATATGTATCCACTGCATTTGCATCCTTTGAGCATTGTCTGTATATCTGGGACTCTGAATCACTGCTGCTCACTAAAATAATGCTGCATCTATTGAACTGCAGTAGAGAGAGGAATTCTCATTCATCTGTTAATGAGTAGTGAGAAAGAAAAAAGACTATTTATTTATTCCATGAGGATTAAAATGTATTTCCCATAACAAACAGAATACTGAACAACAGATACCAGAGATTAACATTTTTTCTAAGTTTGCTGGTGGCTGATTTGTTTAAATCACAGAGTAACTTGAAGAGTACAGACGTTATACCAATATTTAGTAAGACTAGGTAGGATGAACCAAACATTTACAAGTCCAATAATCCATAAAACCTAGACAAAATAGAGAAAAAAAAACTGATTTGGAACTAAGATTATGGTGAAATAAAGGCTAATAATACATAGCAATTAAAGTAGACTAGAATAAAGTCAGGCACAAATAACTGAGATCAACAAAAGACCTACTGGATTTAATATACTGGGTTTGAACAAAAGACAGACTAGATGTAGTGATCTGGTGATAAAATTTCTGAAACTATGACATAAATCCACAAAATCAGACAATCATCTAGGCTGGAAAAGACCTTGAAGATCATCCAGTCCAACCATTAATTCATTTTATATTACCTTGTATTTACCCTCCCCATGTTACTGGAGTGTTTGGATGAATAAACTAAAGGTATCTAATAATGTATCTGAAATCAAATACAAGTGATTTTTTAAACAATTACAAAGCAAGACCACTTTTAATAAAGTGTCTAGTATGAACTTTGAACCATAGTAATCACAGTAAAGCCTATGGTTGTCTCAGCTACAGGGCCAGATTTTTATTTTTTTTTTTCATATATTTACTCATTGATATATTTGCTAGCTAAACATTCCCTTATCACTGTAATCACTGAATACTTGGATTAAAAATATTGCAGTGTGGTGGATTTACCCTTGGTGGGCACTTTGCGGCCCATCAAGGTCAGTTGACCTCAGAGCAGTTCTCAAGCAATTGAAAATAAACTTCTCCATCAACATATTTGAGCAGTTATTGTTGAGAAACAAATTAATATAACCAGATTCCATCAGGCCAAAACAAGAGATCAGTATTAAAGTAGAGGAATCTTCACCAAGAGTACTCCTTGGGAGGAGCAAAAGAGCGAAGAACATGGTTTGTTCTAAACATGTAAAATAATCTTTTCCCATCATCAGTTCCATATGTAGGACTACTTCTAGAGAAGTCAACTGAGTACCAATGCATCGATATAATTTTTCACATTATTGAATTTATTTTTATTTTTTTTTTTTTTTAAGCAATATAATGTCTTTCTGTCTTTTCTCATCCTGCAGCAATTTAGCTGATGGGAAGTGTAAGCATAGGGGTGTAGTGGCCATTAATATTTATACATGTTTAGGTGTGCATACATATGTATATGTGTGTGATGCCTGTGAAAACTATACGGCATGAATCCTAAATTGGAGACATGCGTTTCAAGTCTGCATTTAAATATTACCTTCAGCCTCTGTGAAAGCCTTGTCTCTTGTACCACTGAGCCTCCTACAACTGACCAATAGTTTCATCACTTTTACTGAACAGCCTGGCCATGTAGTTTCATCTCCAATACTGGTTAAACTGGGGGAAACCATTCTTGGAAATTTAGAGCAGAGGCTATGAAGGACCCCATACAAAGAAGGGAGGATCGGAGCAAGGATTCTTGCCGATCATTCAGGTGGAAGCACCTTGTACAGGGCTCCTCTTCTGCAGCTCTATATGTGAGGTAAACTGGTGTATTAAATGGACAACTGAGACAGGATGGATTGGAAATAAATTTCTACTCAGCAGCATCTAATTGGACATTTGATAGCCCTGAAAAGTCCGGTGGGATCTTAACACTCAGTGGGCAGATGACTGCAATAAATGGGGACATTAAACAGAGGAACTTAGGCAGAACTATATAGCTGTGACCTGGCCTGGTTTGAACTAACTCGGAAGTGATAGGTCTAATATCCAGCTATTGCTCTTGTGAGACTGTCATTCCTCCCACAAACAGTAGTCAGTGGTTATATATTGGCCTAATCATTGTCCCTTTAGCTGCTCTGAAAAATTTTTATAATCCTCAAGTGTTTCAAATAAAATAAATGACTGCAGTTATACAATAAAATCTTGCTCCTGTTCACCTCATATTATCCATCACAGATAAATCATTGTTTTAAATTGACATCAAATATAACCAAGTCTGGTTTTTATCGAGCTATTATAACAATGACTTTTAAAATTTAATAAGCTCGTTGTAGAAGGCAAGCTTTTAATTATTTTCATTTCAGTCATTGCCACCCTCTCAGCTGATCTCTATAACAGACAATTTGCTTCACTTTCTGCTGTAGGTCACCAGTGGGGCCTTAATTTTCTTAGCAGACACGGTGAGAAGCCAAGGAAGTAAAGGGATAAGAATTTTCAAATGGATGTGTGTATCTTGGTTTATCTTTGGTCTGTGAAGGATGTCAGGCTGCTCTGTGATATACAAGAATTTCTATGCATTGTAGAAATCGGCCTGATTATGTCAGGTTCTGCTCGCTGTATAATGCTCACTGTGTTGCTCACTTGGGCTTAACTAGAAATGGGGTATTACAAAAAACCCCAACCCAGCTGAACCAAAACCAAAACTAATCTAAATCAACTGACCAACCAGCCAGCCACACACACACACACACCCTGAAATAACTGTATATTTCCATTCAGTATGCTTAAATTTTAATAGGTATTTTCTTATCCTGAAAGAAGGCAGTTGTCAGAAGCATGTTGGAGAGAGGGATGGGACTGGATGTGTACATCCCCATGTAAAAATCAAGAATTTCCAAGGTCCCATTAAAATTAAAAAAAACCTTTAGAGTTTCAATAGTTTTAGATTTTTTTTTCTATTAATTTAAGATTTTTTCTCTCTGAAAATGAAACAATAAATTGGACTGAGTATAGCTCGTCACCCTGCTTATCCGTAGTCGCATGCTCACTAAGACGTAGAGTTGCTAAAAGCAGTTATACTGCTAAAGTAAATGCATTTAATCCACAATATAGTGTAGACAAAGACTTGATCTTCCAGAGGAAAAAAATCACGTGTATTACTTGGGACAAAATCTTAGAAATCAGAAAGGATACATTTAGAGAAAGGAGCCAAAGGACAGTCAGTCCCATGTCTGTGGTGATAACAGCTATGCATTTAAAGTCTTGAAAGACCAACTAAGAAAAATATTCCTTAAAAGAAGTGGTTTGAATTGGCCTATAATTAAAAGGCAACTATACACACACACACACACACACACATCCCAACACAATAAGATTGAAGAGCACATGAAAAATTTAAGTTTTGGGTTCTTTTGAAAAAAAGTGAGGCAGTAAGGGACTACCGACAAAAAGTGAAGATGTTACCGCTTTCTTCTTTATTATTTAACATATCTGCTTTTCTCCCTCTCTGTGGGAGACCTGTATTCACATTTCTTCTTTGCATGAAGATATTTAAACCCATATTGAAAGAAAATACCCTAATACTATTATTTTATTTAGTGTAGATGGATGTTCTTAATCTCTTTTACTGCTGTTGTACTTTGAATAAACTATTAAATATTAAATAGAGTTCAGATGTCTTATCTGCTGGAAAAGAATAGTAACCATGAGGCTCTTTATTTGCTTGCCTGTCTCCGTTCCTTTGTTTAATGACAGTGAAAGTTCCTAATATGCTGCTGATTTTTGTATCAAATTAGGTTCTTCCTTTGTGGATGGATAAATAAAGGAACACATTTATAGTTGCTATATTATCGACTGGAATACTAAGTGATTTTTCTGAAGGAAGAAATAAGGAAAACATTAGTGAAAAGGATAAGATTAAGAGAGAGGAATAAAAGTAAATGAGTAATTAAAGCCTAATAGCCTCCACCATAATAACCAGCTTTTGCATCAAATAAAAATATCTTCTGTAGTCAGTAAATCCCACACACAGTGAAGAGTCAGAACAAAGCAGTTAAAAAAGTCTGCCTGCAGATACTGTGAAGCACTTAATCTATGTAAACTGTGTGTTATTTAAGTGCTTCATTGATGTAAACCACTATCCATCATATTTGAGAAGTTGTGGCAGTCCAGTGAAGTTCCCACAGACTGGAAAAGGGGAAGCATAACCCCGATTTTTAAAAATGGAAAAAAGGAAGACACAGGGAACTACAGGGTAGTCAGTCTCACCTCTGTGCCTGACAAGATCATGGAGTGGATATTCCTGGAAATTATGATAGGACACATGGAAAATAAGGAGGTGATTGGTGACAGTCAACATGGGTTTACTAGGGGCAAATCGTGCCTGACAAATGTGGTGACTTACAACAGGGTTACAGCATTGGTGGATAAGGGAAGATCAACTGCCATTACCTGCCTGGATTTGTGCAAAGTGTTTGACACTGTCCTGCATGACATCTTTGTCTCTAAAGTGGAGAGACATAGATTTGATGGATGGACCCCTTGGTGGATAAGGAATTGGCCGGATGGTCACTCTCAAAGAGTTGAGGTCAACCGCTCAATGTCCAAGTGGAGAACAGTGACAAGTGACATTCTTCAGGGTCAGTGTTGGGATCACCAGTTTGATGTCTTTGTTGGAGGCTTGGGCAGTGGGATTGAATGCACCCTCAGCAAGTTTTCGCTGGAGGGATGTGCCATCCAGAGGGACCTTGACAGGCTTGAGAGGTGAAACCCCATGAAGTTCAACAGGGTGAAGTCCTGCACATGGGTCGAGTTAATCTCATGCACAAATACAGGCTAAGTGCTGAGTGGATTGAGTGCAGCCCTGTGGAGGAGGACTTTAGGGGTACTGGAAAAATTAGGAAAACTGACTATGACCCATCAATGCGTGCTTTCAGCCCAGAAAGCTAACAGTATCCTGTGCTGCATCGAGTAATGTGGCCAGCAGGTCAAGGGAGGAGATTCTCCTCCTCTGCTCCACTCTGGTGAGACCTCACTTGGAGTAATGCAACCATCTCTGAGACCCCCAATATAAGAAAGACATAAACTTGCTTGATCAGGTCCAGAGGAGGCCCATGAAGATGATCAGGGAGGTGAAGCACCTCCCTTATGAAGACAGTCTGAGAGAGCTGGGATTGTTCAGTCTGGAGAAGAAGTCCCAGCTCTCTCAGTGCTTCCTCACAGGAGAGATACTCCAGCACCTTCATCAACTTCATGGTCCTTTGCTGAACTAACTCTATCTAGTTGTTCCATCTCTCTCTTGTACTGAGGAGCCCAGAACTGGACCCAGTACTCCAGGTGTGGCATCACCAGTGATGACTAGAAGGAAGCACCACCTACCTTGACCTGCGGGCAACACTTCTCCTAATGCAGTCCAGGATACCATTAACCTTCTTTGATGCAAGGGCATGCTGCTGGCTCATGTTCAACTTGGTGTCCAACAGGACCTTCAAGCTCATTTCTTCAAGGCTGCTCTCCAGCTGAGTGGTGCCCAGCATATATTGGTGCCTGAGGTTGTTCCTACCTGGGTGCAGGACTTTGTGCTTCCCTCTGTTGAAGTTAATGAGGTTCTTGTCATCCCATTTCTCCAGCCTATCAAGGTCCATCTGGGTGGCAGCATGGCCCTTTGGCATATCAGCCACTCCTCCCAGTTTCATGTCATCAGCAAACATGCTGAGGGTACACTCTGTCCCATCATCCAGATCACTAAAGATGTTAAAAATTATTAGATCCAGTACTGACCCTTGAGATACACTTCTAGTTACTGGCCTCCAACTGAAATTTGTGACATTGATCACAAGTCCCTAGGCCCAGTTGTTCAGCCAGTTTTCAGTCCACCTCCCTGTCTGCTCATCCAGCCTATACTTCCATGGAAACTTCTTGTAGACCAGTGCCATGGTTTGAGCCCAGAGGAAAAATGAGCACCATGCAGATATTTACCCACCCCTTTCTCCCCCAGCTCTGGGAAAAATTAAATTAAGAAAAAGGCTCAGTAATTGAGATAAAGATAGGGAAGTGTGGCTCACAGCTTCATGAGGGAAAGAAAAACCATATCACTTTAATTCAAACACTAACAAAACCAACACTTAACAGACAGAATGGTACAGTGAGAAGCATGACTACTTTTAAAAAACACCTCCTACCACCTCTCTCTTCTTCCCAGGCTCGTTTTGTTCCTGGTATCTCTACCTCCTTTATCTAGCAGCACAGGGGATAGGGAATGGGGTATTTTTGGTCAATTTGCCACTCTTTCTCCTGGGGGGTGGTGGGGCAAGTGGAGCACTCTGCATTTTTTCCCCTGCTTCATGTGGCTCCATGGAGAGACAGTCCTCCATTAACTTACTCTGACATGAGTTGCAGTCCTCCTATTGTCAAACTACGACAGTAGGGGCTTCTCCCCTCAGAGTCCCACCCTCCTTTAAGCACAGCCTCCTGCTCTGGTGTGGGGTTCTCCACAGGCCACAGGTTGGCCTCTGCTGCACTGAGGATGTCCATGGGTGACGGACAGGGGGAATTTCCGCTCCCTCCCTTTCTCCTTCTTCCTTCCATTGACCCCAGTGTTTGCATAGGTGTCCTTCTTGTAACTTCTCCTCACAGGTGCCAACCCCCTCTCAGGTTCCCCTTCTTGAACATGCTATCAAAGAGGCACAGCCACCATTGCTAATTGGCTCAGCCTTGGCCAGAGGCAGGTCTGACTTGGAACTGGGGGAGCTTTCAAGAAGGTTCTCACAGTGGGCCACCACTGTAGCCCCCACTCCCACTACTAAAATACCTCTCCACACAAACCCAGCAGAACCAGATATAAAGGAAGAAAAGAAGATAATTTTTAAAGCCATCATTCTGATCAGATGCTGCAAACAATGATTTGAACAGTGTGTTTTCTTTAGATTTTTCTGTATTCTGCTCATGAGATCCTGGGTTTCCAGTACATTGTAGAAACCTAGATCAATGCTCTTGTTCCAAGGCATTGAGTAGAGGGCTAAGGAATGAGTTGTCCCAAATTAAAATTATGGATTTATGTGTCCTTCTATGGATTTAGTCCATATTTCCTCCCAGGTAGCTTTGTGGACTAGAGGATAGGTGAAGCATACAAGCACAATTTTTTTACACTTTGTTCTTCTATATTTAAATTCTTTGTTCTTCTATAATTACCTAGACTTAAAGTCAAAGGTAATCTATTTTGATGAGTTCATCCTTCATTCTCTGCAGTGAACTTGAATCAAAAGCAGTATGGCATGCTGGTTTATCAAAGTCAGAGATTACAGATGCAAATAAAGTTTTCAGTTACTCATATGAGAAAGAAAATAACAGTGACATTTCTTCTTTAAGGCTTTTTATTTTTTTTCTTTCTTGTATTTGTAGCTGATAAGCCTGGTCCTACTTAAGCGCTGCCCTGTGATGTTAGTATCCTCTTTATCCAGAAGCTGTGTACATCATCCAAGTTATATCAGGGTTTCCATATATCCTTTCAGTGGACTAAAAATAGATCATATTACTGAATGAACCACAATATTTTACCCAATCATAGTTCAAGTCATTATTGGCAGCATAACTCTTAGTTTCTAAAGTAACAGCTAGTTCTGTACTTACCTTTTAATATAAGTTAAAGGTGATTATCTATTAATGATTTAAAATGCACCAGAGGACCACACAATTTTTTAGAAAAGGAATAGTTGTAAATTCTGATGCAATTTGGATAGGCAAAGTCCCCAGTCCTGTTAGACTGAAGATTTTTCATGATTACTATATTCATCTTTAAAAAGAAATGAATAATACAAAATAAAATTTTCCCAAGTATGCCAATTTACAGCGTTGAAAAGAGTGCAAAAATTATTCAAAATTGCATTTTCTTTGTAGTTTTTTCTGTGGTAATAATCTTTTATCTCAATGTATTGTTCACATAATGGCATTCTTCAATTACTAAATCAGCAGAAGCAGGTATCCAATGGAGAAAAATGAAGATGCAAGATAAGGTATTACAATGAGGAGGAAAATATTAGAAAATCCGGTTTTAGAGGAAAAATATTTTTGAAGTTTACCCTTAACTGTACTTTTCTTCTGCAAGCCACCAGCAGTCAGATGGCTTACTGTCAATGTATTCACTCTAACCACTATTTAAAACTAATTAGAAATTAATGAATCTAAAAGTTGGGCAGGAATTAGGGTGATAGAAAAATACAGTCGTGGTTAGCTATACTCTAAACCATCTACACAAAACTTCTGATTTAGGCAGAATTCTAACAGAAACATCATTCATCTGAGGGACATGGTGATTATTTGACCTTTACACCTCTAAATCTAAACTTGCAAGTCAAAACATTGCTGTTTAATGACCATCTCCACAGGTATCTCCCTTCTGATCCAAAAACTCCCTAAAAGCCATTTGTTTCACCATGCCAACATCTCCTTCAGCTAGATTCCAGTATAGTTAAAATGAAGAGGAATAGGCACACATAGGGTCCAATTCCTCTGCTGATTAAGATGCCTAAAATAAGTCAGTCGATTCACTCCTTCAAGTTGTCTGTGTGTTTCTACTTGCTTTAGAGGGAACTCAGAGACACTAACTCAGATAAATATCTCTACAGTTAGACTGAATTCTATCCCCAAATCTCTTCGTTTTTTCTACATGTTTAGAAATTCTGAAGTACCAGAAAATAAATGTCAGCTTTTTTTTCAAGCCCCACTAGGCTCTGCAAATGAAGGCAATCCTCAGGAAAACCTCCCAGTGGAGCTCCTAAACCAACAGCCTAAACCAACTAGACTTCTACACACCAACAGGAATGAAGCCCTCATAAAACTCAGGAAGAATTGTTTTCTGATGTGGCAGTGGTGTTGCAGGTAGCACAACCTCTAATCATGAAATGGCTAGGGTACTTGCTCTAGAAGCTGTAGACCAAGGTTCATTTCTTCTCTACCATGAATACCCCGGATACCTGTGTGGCTTTTTTTTAGATTGCCTCAGAGCCATCTTGCACCCCACCTATACTGTTAAAGGATCTTACGACAGCACTCACTGCTCAACTTGGGGCTAAGGGAAAGATTATTATTTTCACACCCAAAGCAACTCTTTGGTGAAAAATAGTAGCATGTCAAAAAGAATGATTCAGAGATTCTGTTTTTTCAGTACTGCCTTAAGTTACCTAAATTCAGTCAAAATTATTTGAACCAAAACTGTCTCCACATGTTTGAATATAAGCAGAACCACTGTGAAGTGAATCATAGACTCTTCACCCTCACCTAAGTTCCATTAAAGTTCAAAGTTACATGTGAGTGATGAACACAACGCAAGGCAGCCATTGTCCTTTTATAGCAAAATAAATCTCTTTTAAAAAGGCTCTCAAGTTTTGCAGGAGTTTTAGGGGGAGAAGTGAGAGAGGGGAAGCGTGATAATTAAAGCAGTTGCCCAGAAATGAGAAGCTGTACTCAGCTCCCTCAGCTGTCTCAAAGTCCTGGAACACATTTCTCCAAATGACACAAAAATCCTAATTTGCTTCCTATTCAATTCTACTCCTTTGTTTCAGCCTGAGTGCCATGGAGCTAGGATTAATAGCCTTCGGAAATTACCTCTCAACAATATATTGGTCTTCTTGTAGTCGAAGCAAAAAATTTTACCGTCCCATATCACTGGTTGCTGAAGTTTGTGTGTTGTGGTTTAAACCTGGCCAGCAGCCAGACACCACACAGCTGCTCACTCACCTTCCCCCCAGCTGGGGGATGCGCAAGAGATTTGGAGGGGCAAAGGGAGACTCATAGGTTGAGATGAAAACAGTTTAATAACTATAATAAAATATCACAGCAACAATAACAGAAAGCACAAACGGATAATGCACAATGCATTTGCTTACCACCCACCAACTGATACCCAGCCCGTTCCTGGCTAGCTATCCCAAAATACCAAGATCCTGCAGTCTCAATCCTGGAAGAAAGAGAGCATCCTCTCCTTCCCAGACACATCTCCTTTATATACTGAGCATAACACTACATGATATGGAATATTTCATTGGCTAAATTGGGTCTGGTGCTCTGGCTCTGCTCCATCCCATCTTCTTGTACACCTGCTCACAGGCAGAACACGGAGTTGGAGAGTCCTTGATCTCTTAGCAACAACTGAAAACTTCAGAGTATTACCAGCATTCTTCTCATACCAAATCCCATACTGAATCCAAAACACAGCACTATTCTAGCTACTAAGAAGAAAAATGAACTCTATCCCAGCTGAAACCAGGACATTGTGGAAAATAAAATCAGATTTCTTTAACAACTGAAATAGAAACTGGAAATCTAGGATCAAGATTAATATTTTCAATATTTTATCCTTTTTGGTTTTTTGTTGTTTGTTTTTGGTTTTTTTTTTTTTTTACTTCTTAAATGTTTTGCAAGTGCAATGAAAGAGAAGGCCCAAACAGAGGAGATACCATTTAACAACAAAATTCCTATGGACTTTAATGAAGTCTGTGCTGAACTAGGATCCATTTCCAATACACTGAGCTCATACAGAGTGAAAAACATCTTCTACTCAGTGGACCAAAACGTTTCAGAAATTCAGGCAAATTCTTCACCTTTACAGGTTTTACCCTAGAGTCGTTATTCAAGGTGAGGTTGTTTTGGGTTTTTTGGTTTGGGGTTTTTTTTTTTTTTTTTTTTTTTTTTTTTGTGTAAAGCTTGCTGCTATTCTGAGAATTAAAAATTAAATTGCTCCTTAAAGGATCAATTTACAACTGAACTTTACTTCTTGGCCCATTTGGAAAGTCTGCATCTATCATCCATCAATGTTATTTTCACTCACTAGTACAACCAGAAGTTAAAAAGGAAACAGTATATCCATGTAAAATTAATTAAGTTCAACGGTGACCTCATTACATTGATGGAGTGTCGTACAGCTACCTGAAACCAAAACATATTTATTTTGATTAAATATACTTCAGTTTATAAAAACAATATATCTCACCCAAGTCATAGAATTTTAGAATACATGGTTTTCATTCTGAAGTTCATCTAGTACTTGCAACATGATAAAATGGAGTTTCTTCTTTCTCTTCTTGACACAAATATTTGATTTGCAAACAAACACTGTATGATCAGTTCCTTGGCAGAAGTTTAATTTAATCAATATTTAATTTTAAAGTTCGTATATGTTTTAAAATACATATTAAAGCCATCAGAATATGGTCTACAGCCACTTTTAATCCTGTTAGATAATTTATCTTCATGCCTCACAGGAAGAATTGAGTAGGAAATAATTTTTTCCAATCACTAGAGAATTTGGAATTTTAGGAAAATTCCGAGATGGTAACGATACATGGTACTAACTCTGGCCTCTGAACAACTAAATTGATGGGGCACATGATGTATGAAAATATTAAATCCCTCATAGAAGGAATTTAATCCAGGTCTTCTACATCTCACTTAAATACCCTACCCTTATTATAATGGGGTCTCACTTGTTCTCTCTTCCTTGACAAATATTTTATCCAAGATCTGGGAAACCCTTCCAAAAGCATTTAATTGAAACCAATTCATCACAGCAAAAAGACTTAGTTTGAGGAAAATGGCATTTTCTGAGGACAAAATCACTTTATTGAAACATTCCTGATGGCTGTTCATCACCATCTCTGAGACTCCTTATTTTGATTATTATATGCAAAGACTTCTTAGTAGCTTCACACACACATGCACACAAATAAAACCCATAATGAGATAAAAATCCATCGGGAATTAAATGATTCTAGCAATAGTTTGCTCATGAGTAGAGCTTGCTGAAATAAATGTTGCCTCTTGCTTACAATGCATGGCTCAGGGTTTGGGTTTATTTTTTTATCATTTTAAAACCATTAAACTAGATATTTAGTTATACACTGGGCACAATATGCACATAAATTCATTTTAAGATTATATTTCTAAATAGATCCTCTGAAGATGAGAATTAAAAATCATAACCTAATGTTTAAAACAGAGGATGAGGAAAGATTTAATTGTAATCTTAGTTCTGCTCAGAATCTGTTGCGGTGTCCTGGATAAATTACTGGTATCCTACCTTCCCCATCTGAGGGAAGAAGATTATAGTATGGAACACAAAAAGGTAGTGAGAAGGCTCATTCACTGTTGAGTCTCAGAGTGGTAAAATATTCACCTGCACAGCTCTGTAGAAATGTAAAATGTTATTCTAAAATAATTGTACCAATTATCAAACAGTGTTAATATGGCACTTCTGTCTTTAAAAGGATATTTTAGAAATACAGTGTGAATGCAGGCATCACTGACCTCCAAAATTTCATTTTTGTGAAACTAGACCTTAGATTTAGATGGGAGGCAATGTAATTATATAATTACACCACACAGAAAGTGTCATCTTGTCTCTTATCACAAAGAGACAGTAAAGTCATAATTAATGCATTATATAACTAGTTATGTAGTGAAGAGCATGGTGAGAAAGGTGCTTTTCACACTGAATGATCGTTATTATTTGCATCGGTGTACATCCAGTAATCATGACATATATTTATAGACACCAATGAAAATAAATACAGTGCTCTTGTTACTTGTTCCATCAAAGATTTTCACAATGGCAACAAGAGCATCGCATTCATATCACTAACAGAAAATAAAATATACACCTTGAGACTGATAAATGTTCCCTATTATATTTTACTGTGTAATTCTATCACTCAGCAGTCTTCAGGTTTTCTGTTAACACTTGCAAATTATGCCAGGACCAAAGAGTACGCATGTCTAATTTGCTGCATACTTGTGGGATGTATAAACAGCCGGAGAGTTTTCATTAAGAAATGCCACCATTACTTTTAGAACAAACATAATATATTTGATAGTTGAACAGTGGGGGCTTTTGCTAAAAGTACATGAAGTGGAGAATTAAAGCATCTTTGTCTAGTACTGCTCCAAAGTGGAAAATTTCCTTCCCTTCCTCTGATTTTGCAGAGCAGTTAATATTGCCTTACCTCTGACCTCAAACCATTCTGGAAACTAGAGTATCTGAAATTACATTGAATTATTTAATTGTGTGGAGAGCAAGTAGTTAGTATCACTTCTAGACTGATCACATTTCTAGATAGCCATTATTGTTCTATCTATGGCATGAACAGGAACAATTACCAGGCCAATAAAGCAAGAGGTTGCATTACATGGGATTGAAATCATGATTAGCACAGTGACCTGGTTATGATACAAATTAACTTTCCCTCTTGCTTTTCTTCTTTTTAATAATTCAGGCATCCTTTCTCTAAGTTTGCTAGAGTATTTTCTGACTTTGCAGTCTTTATAGTCTTGATTTACTAGTATTCGTAATATGCTTTTCTTGACACTTTTAAACAGCTCTATTAAAAACAGCTTGCAAACACTAAATCAAATGTATACTGTAATGTAAAACAAAATGCTCTGGGCAAATATATTCTAAAACTGAAAAAGTTGTCTTCTTTTTTTAATTTTTTCTTTTTTTATTTTTTTTTTCTGACCACCCTCAAGGCTTTCATTACATGAGTAGTTAAAATAAAAGAGAAATTAAGATAATTGAATAGGGGTTTTTTTCTGTTAAGAAATTACTGAAATTCACAAGTATTCACAAAAATACTTTCCACGTTGGTAACTAATGAATATAAACCAGAAAGATAAAACTGCAGGAAACTATCAGAATGGCAAGGGGTACAGAAAATAGGAAGAAAGTGGAGAAGAAAAGCCAAAAAAAGGGATGATGGAGAGGATATAAGGTGAGGGAGGGAATTCCTTTGAACAGAAAGGGATTTTTAATCATATTGTAATTGTCATATTAAAAAGTTTCAGAAATCTTTAATAAAGAAACATTCTAGATTTATGTGCTGTTAAGAATAATGTACTATATGAGAGTTATTACATTCCTTAAAATAGAAAAATTGGTTTTTTCCTTAGTCCTATGCATTTTGTACCACTTCAAATTTCTTATTTTTTTGTTTCCCTCTCTTCTGTATAAATATATTTCTTGTCACATTTAAAGTCTTGGTAGAATTTATCCCCACTTTTATTTTGATTCTGCTTTGAACTGAGTTAACACAATTCCTTTCTTTACAAAATTTTTAATTTCTTTTTTCTTCTAATGATCAGAGCCAGGTTAGTTAACTCTAACCCATATCAACTCACTCTCTGTCGTCTTTATTTTCTTCATGATTTTTGTACACTACAGGCTTCATACTGTCTAACTGCTCTCTTTTATTGTAAAATCTGAAAGGCCTTATCAAGATCGTATTTATTCTTCTCCATGCACATTTTCAGACTTGGATGCCTATAAACTAAACAGAAAAGGCAGCAAAGTACTATATTCTGCATTTCTAGACAGTGAGCTTATGAAAACAATTATTAGATCTAAATACTCTGGGTAAATGTTACTGTTAAATAAACAAGTGTTGTGGAACAAGTGTGATTCTTCCAAGCAGAACCCTGATCAGACCAAAGTCTGTTCACCTGAAATCCAGAGTTGTGAGTATTAAGATTCCATTATATGTTAGAACCACTGAACTTCAAATACAGTTAAACACCTTTTTTTTTTTTTTTTTTTTTTTTTTTTTTTTTTAATACAGATATTTTGACAAGGTTCAGTCTCATCTCACTGAATTTAAGTTTCAGGGAGCAACAGGAGTGGGTCTGTTTGCCAAGGGAGAATGAGCTGAGAGCCCAGGGTGGCCCCAGCACAGGCTTCACAGTGCCCTCACTGATCGGTGCAAAACTGCAGGATCTGAGCAGGGCAGCACTGGTGACAGTGACAGGGGCCAAGCACAGTGCCAGACAATCAAGGTAGGAAGCCATGTCTGGGGTCCATCCAGTTTTTGATACAGGACCAGAGATGGGACTAGAGACAATCTACCTGTAATATAACTCTGAGATCCTTCCATGAGACAGGGGCAGAGACAGGACTGGATACAAAGTTAGCCATAACATAAGTTCGGAAGATCGATCAGTAAATTAGGGCAGTAGGAGACAGGATAGAAGACGGACACACTCACAACATACCTCAGCCAAGGGCTAGGACAAAGATCTGAGCTGAAATGGGATCCTGAGCCTGTGAGCTGGCAGTGGGGGGTCCAACATGGGACTGGTCAGGACCATTAAAGTCTATTACAGCACTAAGAGCTCTGACAGTTAAGAAAATTATTATAGGAATGTCACTGAGAAGGTACCATTAGTAATCAGTGGAAAGAGATAGGTACTTCCAGAAATAATCCACATCTTTGGTGGATTCAAACTCTGGGATTATTTATCACTCTTTGCTGACTTTGTCAGAAACATAAGATGACTGAGGTACTAAATTAGGTGATGTTAATCTGATCTGAAGATTTTGGGGGTGTTGTGCTCTAAGCAATGCCATCAGCATTTAATTTGTGGTTCCTTCTGGCCTAAATGACCTCTCTTTGCTGAGATTGTAGTGGATTGGACTCCAGGACCCAAGAGGTCTTTCTCATTCCTCTGTCCTTCTAAAATAAATTCATATTAACTTCAACGTAGTCAAACTGTGAGAGAAGAAGGGATAGCTCTTAATGTCATCCTTAATGGACATATAATGTCCTTCTGAAATATTAAAATAACATCTTTGTCCTTAATTTAGAGAAAGCAAGAAACTGTCATGGAAAATTTAATTAGTGCTCTTTCTAAACTCAAAATAAACAGAGGGCTAGAGAAGATTTTTCCCGAAGTATTGCAAAGTCATATCAGAATACTGGGGAAAAGTGGAGTAGAGGACATAAGAAAAGAAATGCTGTCTCCTAGGCCAAGAAGAGAGTCATTAACCTCTTCCTGGAAACTGTACACCTCACAAAGCCTTTACTTGCCATAGAGCTATACATTTCATTTGTGAAGATAATGACTGTATACAGATTCCACTCCAAAGATACTATCACTGAGAGACAAATTTGTCATTCAGGCAGTGTCAGAAAGAATTGAGAGGGCATATAAGGCCACGAACTGTGGGAATATATGTACTGGTTCAACCAAATACCCTTGTAATCTACTCTTTTGCCTCACAGTGGCAACAGAGCAGATACCTGTGGAAAAAAAAGCATAATAGTCCAAATTTTTTTTTATTATTATTTTATTTATTTTTTGTCTGGTATATCATCTCTGTTAATAATGTCAGTTTCTACAAAGAAGGGATTTCCTGAGATGAATATGTCTCTCTGTGTTTAATAACTCTTTCTTCCATTAAATTGTCCGATATTTCTTTTTGATCCCATTAAGTTTTGGTATCCACAGCTTGTGACAATGACTTCCACAGTGTAATTACTGATTATATGAAAAAGTAATTCCTGATCTTTGTTCAAAACCTGACAGTTAATTTCATTTGATGAAGCAATAATTGCTCCCAATTCTTGTGCTATTCACCTCTTTCATACCATTCATGTTTTTACAAGTCTTCATGATGAAAATCTGTTCAGTATTCTCTTTTCCAGGCCACACATTCCCTCTTTGTTTGATTACTTGTCATAAAGAAGCTTTCTATATCTCCTAGCATCCTTGCCAAAGTACCTTTTCAAGTTTCATGTATTTTGAAGTTGAGGAAGAGGAAGCCTGAATAGGCCTTCACAAACAGTTGTAGATGTGGACTCATCATGGGATTATTCACTGCTATAATGTTTTGTCTTGTCTTCTTTAATCTTTTTACAATAATTCTTAGCATGCCTTTCTGAGTGCCAGTGAACACAAAGCTAACATTTACAAAGAACTATTCACCATAACAGCAAGAACTCTTTCCTGAATGGTAATAGCTAATTCAGGTCTCAGCTTTGTGTAAATATAGTCAATTATTTCCTTACCCACATATTCATTATTTTGTAGTTAACAACACTGAATTTCATCTGACATTTTATCTTTCAGCAGTTCAGTATTGTAGATGCCTCAGAGACAATTCACAGATAGTAAAATCTAAATATATCCTAAAGAATTTTGTACGTGTTAATTTTTATCACTTTACTACTTTTTCCCTTTTTCTGATAATTTATAAATAGAATGAATAGGACCAGGAAAAATTATGGGGAGGGGGATGCTTACTTTTTATCCTTATCCTTTTTTCTTATCTTTTAACTAGCTATTTATCCATGAGAGGATATAACCTCTTAAACCAGGACAGCTTCATTTCTTTCAGCCTTTCATACGCGTCATTATTATACCACACTTCAACGCAATAATCTCTGGAACAGTCTACCAGTCTAAATAGAAATGCTATCTACAAAACAGAAAGTAACATGAGAGAAGAACATGAAATTTCACCTTGTAAGAATATTCCTTGAGACAATCATCTCCATATATTTAACAACATGTTACAGGAGAACTCTACAGAACCAGAGAGGATCTCCCTGCTCCCCTTCACCACCTAGACTCACAAATCCATTCCAACCAGAGTAATTGGAGCTGCCTTTTGACTTCCTTTCTGAGTAATGATGATTGCTCAGAAGATTACGCTAGTCAAGCCACCCTCAGAGGGAAAAAGGATAGGTAAGAAACTGTTGCTACACTGTACATCTCGCTGTAGTCAGGAAGTTACCACAGCATCCTCCAGCTATTGTAAGATGGTGTTAGATCTAAATTCTCCAGGTCATCAAGAAAAAAGATAAAGGAATCGTAATCAGCACCTACCCTCCATAGAAGAATAGGAGAACATGAGTTGGAAGAGTTGTATCGTGTGCTGATACTGTTCCTACAGAGGCAAGTACGAAAATGCCCAAGGTACAGATCTTCTAACAGTAAAAACAAAAAGGCCAACCACTAAGAAACCAAGCTATTGTCAACACATACAAATAAGGAAACCAGGAAAATATTTAACCAGTTCACCAAAGAGAATTTCATGACTACTCATCTTAAGGAAAGCCAAACCTTTACCAAAATAATTTGCTTCTTTGTTTTCTTCCATCCAGTATTTATACTGTAACTGCTACAGTTCACTCTGCTCTTCACATAAAGTAGCAGTTTGGAGACTAAAGGACATGAAGGCTTTCACAATAGTAGAATGTTTGCTAATGTATTCCATGATAACAGGGGCATGTCTTTAGCTATGCTCCCAATCAGCCTCTCGTACTGAGAGCAGGAGTCAGAGAGCAAGATCAAACAATATTTAAATGTGGTTAATAAAAAATCCTAGTTTAGGTGACTTGCATTATTTATCTCATCCTTTATTCAGTCTGATGCAGCTCCGGGGTCATTGCAAAGTGGTTTTACTTTTCTTCTCCATGGAAAAGTGAGACTAAATTCTTACTTATGAATTAGCAGCAAAGTACTGGTGTTTAGCCCAGCTAATGAAGGGGAAAAAGCAAAGTGATAATTTGTTATTTAATGATAAAAAAGAATGAAGGATTCTTTCTTGGCTTTGCTTCTCTGTCTGTTGTTTCAGTTTTGATTTAGATTCTTTACATTCCTTCCTTTCTTTGTTCAGAACATGAACAATGTAGACATATGACATTGGATATGGCAAGAGGTAAAAATAAATATCGGGCACTTACATTAATAGTACCAGAAAGAATTTACAAGAAGACAGGATACATGAAAAATACTGTCAACCTGGATAAAAATGTCTATAAATACACATGTACAGATCTGACATTTTATTCCAGTGTGTGACTCAGTATATCCTACAACAATGAATGCCCTTCCATTTCAAAAATGATCAAAACATTTAGAGCTGAATTCTGATATGCTTATTATGACTCAATGGAAGTTTACTTTGAAAAGAAATCCATGACTTAGAACAACTTGAAGAGATAGTAACTCTTCAGAATAAATGGAAATATTCT
Source organism: Athene cunicularia (assembly GCF_003259725.1). NCBI lineage: Eukaryota > Metazoa > Chordata > Aves > Strigiformes > Strigidae > Athene > Athene cunicularia. Next base: position 36,508,039 of record NW_020799091.1, on the reverse strand, counting down.
GCCAGTTAATTGCACAGAAACCTCATTCTAATTCTTTTATTCTTTCTCAGTTTTTTCACATGATTTCTACCTATTCTAGAATAAAAAAAAAAAAAGTTAGCATATTGATATGTCCCCACACATCAACTAGAATGGCTACCTCTTCTCTGAAAAACACAGTCACAGGATATGTGAGAAAGAGGAAAATATACCATTTTCAGTTCTAGCAAAAGAGTTTCCAGACCTTACATAACAACATTTTTAAAGGTTGGATTTTATGCGAGGAAAAAAACCTTCATTGTACATATTTTACTTAACATTTGGATTCTTTTTAAGCAACATTTCAAAGAGATTCTAAATGTGATTCAGTATGATGGAGCAGGTGGAGCATAAAATGAGTCATAGTAGAACAGATGAAAGGTCTATCAAAACCAGGATACTTTCTCCAACAACTTCTTACACCAGATGTTTCAGAGGACTAAAAAAATAAATAACTCACTAGTAAAATGTGTGAAATTGGAGAGGTGAAGTAGAGAGTGCTCTTTGTGGAGCTTGATGGGTTCTATTATATCCTGACCATGATGGATTGATGACCTTTATGAGATCATCTGAAGTAGGTTACTCACAAATCCTATTCATAAGATGACCACATAGCCCTTTCCTAATCTATCCACTTTAAAAGACTTTGGAACCAGAAGATAAATATTCTGAATGTTCTCTTATCCATCCACTCTTTCATATAGGTTATATTCTTCCATTACTAGCTCTATTTTGTGCTCCAGGCATAGAGTCAACAGCACTGAATTCCACAGTTCAGTTTGTATATTCAGATATTTATGAAAAATAAAACCAGAAAAAAAGGATGGAATTACACATGTTTAAAAAAAAAAAGAAAAAAAAAAAAAGACAAAACCAAAACCAAATGATAGCTATGAAATAATTACTTAGAGAATTATTATGCATATTAAATTTATTAGAAATACATTTACATATATTAGTCAATAAATTTATTTGTAAATAAATAATTTGTGAAGAACAATACTTACAGCTTTCTCATATTTTAGACTAAAATAGCCTATATTTAAGCTTGTTATTTCAGTATTTTGTTTAGCATCCTGCAATATAAGAATGCAGTATTCTGAAAAAGAGATGACCACCATATGAACACAAGGATGTAAATCACAGCAGATTTCATAAACTAGAAGTCAAAAGGTTGAATGGTTTCTGAAGTGCAGAATTCAGCAACTGATATATAGCTGGGCATCTAGTGGAAGGCCTTTTATTGCTATTTATAATATATTGAAAATATTTATCTGATCCTGTCAGTTTTTTTCCAAAGGTAAACATCCTCATATCCCACTTGTGCCAAGCAGAACCATATACCATAGGCAAGCAATGACACTGTTAGGTTCTCCTATATAATTCCATTAATGAGCTGGAATATAGGCATGGTAAGTGAGCATATGTATGTGTATATTTAATGGTTTATTCATTTCCTCAACACTTGGTCCCTTAGCAGATACCAAGAGAGGGTAAGACAAGTCTAGCTGCGATGGAAATTAGGTTGACATTTTCACACCCTAGAAAAACCCTGCATGTTATGAACTTTTGGATTTTATATGAGTTCCAATTATGTTCCAAGCTAATACATTTACATACTGTGCCCCTAAGAATCCAAATCTACATCTCAAGTGAACTATTATCTGTAGCTGAGAAATAGCCAGAGACTCCTGCAAAATATACTTACTACCACTGAAAAGAATTTTTATTCATTTTGGTTAGAAAACACTCTGTCTTCAAACTATTTTTTAAACTTTGTTTCTATTTTCCTTTTCCACCATCTTTCAACTTAACAGTCCATGGAAGTCCACAGGCAATCCGGACTTTTACATATATAGCTGAAATGATATCAAGGTCCAAAAAAAAAAAAAAAAAAAAAAAAAAAAAAAAAGAAGGTTGTTAAAGTTAAAAACCCTTGAAGTACAAGCATTTCAAGCATATGGTATACCTACTCAACCTGGTAGGCAGAAAAGGCAAAATGTGGGCAAGAGTCGAGGAAGCTACAGTTTTCAAAATGTGTGGAACTGCTCTGTCTCAGCTCTCCCTGGAGTTAGAAAAACTGGCCATGCTTCAGAAAATTCCTTTGAATTTTAGATCTAAGAAAAAACAAGTAAAGGTACTAGCTTTCTTGTTTCATACAAGTACTTCTCATCCTAATTGGTCAGTTTGCTTCTCCATTTTAAGGACATTGCTTGTACTGATAGAGTATTAAAAGTAGTAATCAGGGAGAAAGGAAAGACAGTTCCTATCCCACAGCCCCACAAGTACAGCAGAAGTCAATCCAATTTGTAATGTTTAGACATGATTTTCAATATGAATCAAAAGAGTAAGTCTGTTGGGAGTAGTTTCCTCAGAACACTTCTACAGATATCCAAATTTTTGCAATGTCTTTCAAAATAACCTCCGGTGAAAATTTTTTTACTTGTTCTCAAAATTTAAGGGAATCATAGTTTTGTCTTTTCATCCATCTTCCTGCTAATGTTTTTTTTCTGCTACTAATTTTTACCTACTATCTTTATTTTATAAGGGTGTTGTTGAGTGTTTCTGAAATGAAATATGCTTAATATCAACAGATTCTGTGAAAAGCAGCAGTTTCTTCCTCTAGCAGATTAGGATTACAGAGGAATCCATTTCTACAAGTGCAGAAGAGAAAAAAAAAAAAGAGTGATCACTGTTTTATTATTTGATAGCCCTATTATGCACAGGATGTATGGTATTGAATGACACTCCTTAAGACAGTAGAAGGACTAAATGTAGAGAAGCTTAGAGGAATGCTATCTGGTGAAAAAGTATTAAATACATATCCTGCTTTTAAAATATTTTTATGCATAGAAAATTAATTATGTTTACTCTTCATATTTCATATGAAATGAGAATTAATTACCCATGTATGCTTTAGTGATTTGCAGTTCATATGGCAATACTTATAAATAATCATCAGAAAATGCTTGGGGAGATTCATTCTTTTGACAGAATGAATCAAAAACTCTGCTCTCAGCTGATAAGTTAGGCAAGAAGTGCACCTGGGAAAAAAAGAAAAATGTCAAGGTCTGGAGAGAAGGAAGAAATGAGCATTAAAAATGATCCATGAGCTGGAGAACTATTTCATACACTGAAAAAGTTAAAGAACTCATTCTTTTTAGCTGATCAAAGAAAAGAGAAATGTCTTGATTATAGTAAGTAGAGTATCTCTGGAGAAATGAAATAACAAATACTGAAGGGCTCCATAAACTGATATTTAAAAAATCATACTATGACCCAAGAGCTACACATGAAGCTGCACATGCAGGAAACAGAGATCAGGTCAACTTTTTTTAACATTAAGAGTGATTAACAATCAGAAAAAAATTAAGCAGTGGATTTGTCATCACTTGATGTCATCAGATCATGAAAAAGTACCTTTTGGGAGGATATGCTTTAGTGAAAAGCATCTAGGAAAAAGATACTTAGAGCATACAGTATTTGAATGTGATGGGCTATTCGTCAGAATAGTCTACTCTGCAGAAGATAATGCTTATTTAAAAGTCCTTCTATTTTAATGTTGTCTTTCATAACCATAGCTATTACCTCTCAGGACCTCCCTACTTTTCAAGGTATTACATTTGCATCCTTGTCAAAAGAATGAGTTTTTATCACCACAGCTATATGTAAATGAATATTCAATTGAATATTTCCAATTAGGTATCCTATTACATTTATAGTCAGGGTTAGATTTAATTTGCTGAAATTATCATTTGTTTCAAGATTATAATATAGATATAAGTTTGTAATGCAAATTAAGTAGTTTTTGAAAGACTAAGTAATTTAATCTTAATACCTAATTATGAAGACAGGCAAATTAGAGTATCTAAAAGAATACTGAAAAAGATGTTCATCTCACTTAAATTTAGCCATCTAAAAGCTAGGCGTTTTGTATGCTCTTATTAGGTTCGTTCTTCAGTTAGCACAGACAATTCCAGACAACAGTTTATTCCTGTGTGTTAACACCCTTGGATGGGATGACTCAGCCTATGGAGTGTACCCTTGTTTCCCTCTGTCAGCTGTGGAAGCTTTTGGTTAGACTAGATACCTGCTTTTAGACAGCTCAAGTTAGGCAAAATGAATGGTATCTCAGCACTTCTTACTTACTCACTTGTATTCAACATTGTTTTGACAGCACATGTTCACTGTCTGTTCGAAATACAGATCCTAGGGCAGAAAATGTGACAGCTGCCAAATTACTTCTCTCACCAGGAGTAAAGCCTCAACTTCACCACACTGTTCTCTCAGACCGCCTATCTACTTTGTCTCTGCTGAGCTGTTGTGGAGTATTGGGATGTTTGGACAAGACCACAGTGCTTAGGAAAAGAAAGAAAGGAAAGGAAGGAAGGAAGGAAGGAAGGAAGGAAGGAAGGAAGGAAGGAAGGAAGGAAGGAAGAAAGAAAGGAAG
>NW_020799091.1:36456332-36503521 GCF_003259725.1 Athene cunicularia | reverse complement strand
GAAAGAAAGAAAGAAAGAAAGAAAGAAAGAAAGAAAGAAAGAAAGAAAGAAAGAAAGAAAGAAAGAAAGAAAGAAAGAAAGAAGCCACAAACAAACAAACAAACAAAAAGTGAGAAGTTGCATATCTCCTTTTCACTTTTTTTCATCTTTCTTCTTCACACTGTTTTCTATAATGGAAAGATTTTACTGGGGGTAAAGAAAAGAAGGGGCAAAGAATTTCCCTTTTCCCCCATATCTTTCTCTCTGGGAAACTTAAACCATGTATCTCTGCTAATAACTGCAGTGGCAAGGAGGACTCGTAGGACCAAGTTCACAGAAAGATTTAACCCGTGTTCTGTGTCCTTCAAACTTTGAAATCTGAATTAAAAGTCACTCCAACAGTACATGCTTTCCACTTTTAAATTACTTTCCTCATCAAAACCAAGACAAGCTATACTAAGATTTACTCATCAGATAGCTATATTGTTGTTCTCAATACTGATGCAAGTCTCACTGTCAGGGGATACCTGAACTTACACAAGTGAAGAGGCAGGTGGGGGATCATGTATGTCCAAATAAGATGGCAGGAAAGATGAAGTATAAAAACAATAGTAAAAGAAAATAAGCCTACCTGTACAATACAGAAGTGTATACAAGATGGCATCATGTAGGGAATACATAAAAAGGAAGAGTGAATGTATATGCCACTCCTTTGTTAACATGAGGTAACCATATGACCATGACAAATATTTCTCCTCTTTCTTTTCTCACTGAGGTATATAGAGGCAGGGATTTCCTAAGATGTGGCAAAGCTCCTCTCTCATTAGCACTGGGTAACAGCCAGTCCACCTGTGGTACAACTTGTCTCCCGCTTGGATCACAGATGTGTCCTTTCTTTAAATAACTTCATTTTCTAAAGGGTACAGTCTGTCCGCTCATGCAGTTCTGTGTGTTGTCAAATAGAGCAGGAAGCAGGACTGAATGTTCTGGTTCATCTCTTGATCCATAACTAACTGAAGGGACTAGCTCTCAACACTTAACACAAGACCTGTTTTTTCCTTCTTCACTGAAAAAAAAGATCATCTTTCCAGGTAATCCACATGATAGCCTAGTGACTGATAGCTTTTGTGCAAAGATGTTGGGGGTAACTGCCTTCAAGACTGCTGTACCTACTTTGAAGGATTACTTGATGTGATCTTGGGTAACTTGTCAGTCACTATTAACACATTGTTGTGACTCAGCAGGATATCCAGGAAAGATTTTGCTCACAATAGAAGAGTGAAAAATGCAGTTTAACAGAGAAGTCTGTATTTTATATAGGGCTAATCAACATAGATTTGAAGGATCGTATGGATGGGCAGTATTCATGACAACTATTACAAGTCTGGAACTTCCTATGTTGACATAAGGCAGCAGTTGAAACTGGGATTGCTAAAGCATTTATCACCCTGACCTGTCCATGTTGATCCTCTCCAAGCTTCCAATCTGCTGCAGTTTACAATTTAGTCAAATGAAGTAAACGGGAGCCAACTGTGGCTCCTTATAATGTGCCAGGCTAGGGTACAGTTGCCATTTCAAAATGTCTGCATGTTAACCCAACCATATTTCTGAGGGAGCCAAATGAGGGAAGAGGGCAGGTGAAAGCCATTTCACTCACGCACATCTAACATGCAGTGCACTATGAGTCAATAGAGTCTTAGAAATAAAAAAATGGGATTTTTAAGTCTGTGCAGTTCTTATTATGACAGAGAAATAGGCATTTTCAGCAAGTGATTGAAATCACCCTTTGTTGCCAAGGTCACCAATGGAGACATTTACAGAGTAATTCAGAGCACCCAGTTAAATGAAACTCCCTCTCTCCAAGCTCCAGCAGGGTTCCTTTGTATGTGAGATTATCTCACATATGTGAGGAGCAGGAGGAAAAGAGAGATCTATATCATCTTCATTAGCATATTTTTCCAGGAATACTTAGTAAGAATGTCCAGAAACTACTATGCTTTTTCTTCAGAAGTAACAGTAATTAGTATGCTGGTATGAAAGGAATATTGTTATGTAACAAGGGGGATTTTTTTATTTTGTTAAAAGTTCTATATTAAACTGTAAACCAATACCTTTTAGTGTCTTCCAGGTCAGTTTATTTTTGTTCTAAGTGCTTCCCAGGTGTGTGTTGTGTTTAATAGAATATGCTTTAAAAGAAACATTTCTCAAGTAGGGCAACATCACATTTTGCAAACCATTAAAGTGCAATAATTAGTAGTTTTATTCATTAAAGTGATATTTAATTTTTAGGTGTTTTTCATTAAAATAATCTATGGTGTTTGAACCGATACCTGTTTGGAACATTTCAATTTTTTTTTTTTTTTTAAGTTGATTTGGTCTTCCTGACCTGCTTTTTTGATATTACAAAAATTTCTTTGATGATGAACTAGTGAAACTACTTACAAGTCTTGGATCTTAAGTATTAATAATGAGTACATTATGCCCTTGACTTATCCTTCTGTGAGTTATTGAGACACATTAGCTACATTCAGTTGCATTTAATTTGGTTTGCCACTTATTCCTTCTATCAATATTTGTACTCTGATGAGAAGAAATGGTTAATATTCAAGGATCACCTTCTCCAAGGTCAGGAGCAATGCATCCTGACAATGACGAAGTCAGGCAAAACCACCAGACCTGCATAGATGAACAAGAGGCTCCCAAACAATCTCAAACACAAAAAAGAAATTTACAGAGGGTGGAAGCAAGGACAGGTAGCCTGAGAGGAGTACAGAGAAAATGTCTGAGCAGCCAGGGATCAGGTTAGTGAAGCTAAAACCCTGATAGAATTAAATCTGGCCAGGGACATCAAGGACAACGATAAAGTTTCTAAAAGTACATCAGTGATAAAAGGAAGACTAGGGAAAATGTGAACCCTTTCCAGAAAGAAAGGAGACCTAGTTACCTGGGACATGAAGAAGGCTGAGGTACTCAATGCTTTTTTTGCCTCAGTCTTCAACGACAAGTGCTCCAGCCACAACGCCCAAGATGCAGAAGGTAAAGATAAGGACTGTGAGAAAGAAGAACCACTCACTGTAGGAGAAGATTGGGTTCAAGACCATCTAAGGAACCTGAAGGTGCATAAATCTATGGGACTAGTGAGATCCATCTGTGGGTCCTGAGGGAACTAGTGGATGAAAGGGCTAAGCAACTGCCCATCATATTTGAGAAGTCATGGCAGTCTGGTGAAGTTCTGGAAAAGGGGAAAAATAGATCCAATTTTTGAAAATGGAATAAAGGAAGACCCAGGAACTACAAGCCAGTCAGTCTCACCTCTGTGCCCAGCAAGATCATGGAGTCAATCCTCCTGGAAAATATGCTAGGGCACATGGAAAATAAGGACATGACTGATGACAGCCAACATGACTTCACTAAGGACAAATTGTGCCTGACAAATTCGGTGACATTCTATGACAGGGCTACACCATTGGTGGATAAGGGAAGAGCAATTGACATCATCTACCTAGATTTGTGCAAATCATTTGACACTGTCTCACACAACATCCCTGTCTCTGAATTGGACAGACGTGGATCTGATGGGTGGACCACTCAGTGGATAAGAAATTGGTTGGATGGTCTCACTGAAATAGTTGCAGTCAATGGCTCAATGTCCAAGTGGAGAGTAGTGACCAGTGGCATCTGTCAAGGTCTATGTTGTTGGGACCAGCACTGTTTGACATCTTTGTTGGAGATATGGACAGTGGGACTGAGTGCACTATCAGCAAGTTTGCCAGTGACACCAAGCTGTGTGGTGTGGTTGACACACTAGAAGGAAGCAATGCTATCCAGAGGCACCTGGACAGGTTTGAGCCGTGGGACCATGCAAAACTCATGAAGTTCAACAAGGCCAAGAGCAATCCCACGTACAAATACAGGTTGGGGGATGAGTAGAGTAAAAGCAGCCCTCCAGATGAGGACTTGGGGGCATTGGTGGATGGAAAAATGATTATGAGCCAGCAGTGTGCATTCACAGCCCAGAAAGCCAGCCATATTCTGGGCTGCATCAAGACAATTGTGGCCAGCAGGTTGAGGAAGGTGATTCTCCCACTCTCCTCTGCTCTTGTGGGAACCCAACTGTGCCTAGCTCTGGGGCCCTCAATATAAGGACATAGGCCTTCTTGATCAGGTCCAGAAAAGGGCCATGAAGGTGATGAGGGGGCTGGAGCATTTGCCCTATGAGGCCAGTCTGAGAGAGTTGGGGTTGTTCAGCCTGGAGAAGAGAAGGCTCCAGGGACACCTCATAGCAGTGTTCCAGTACTTAAAGGGAGACTGCAGGAAAGATGGGGAGGGACTCTTTATTAGAGTGTAGTGATACGATAAGGGGTGTCCTGGTTTCAACTGGGTTAGAGTTAATTTTCTTGAGCAGGTAGGGAGCACAGCTGGAGTGCTGGGCCCAGATTTGCCACTGTAATATTCCATATCATGTGACATCATGCTCAGTATATAAAGAAGGTGGGTCCTCTCTCACTTCTGATCTGCAATGGCAGGATCTTTGTTCTGTCAGGATTGCTTTCTGGGAGAGGCTGGATATCAGTCAGTGGGTGTTAAGTAATTGCCCATTACTTTCCATTATTATTATTGTTTTATTACAAAACAGTTTTTACTTGTGTTTCTTCAGTGTCCTCCCCCATTTACCAGGTGAAGAAAGGGTGAGCTACCAGCTGCATGGTGTTTGGCTGCCAGCCCCTTACCATAACAAGGGATAATGGTTTTAAACTGAAAGAAGATAGATTCATATATAGATATTAGGAATAAATTCTTTACTGTGAGAGTTGTGGGGCACTGGCACAGGTTGCACTGAGACATTGTGGATGCCCCCTCTCTGGGAGTGTTCAAGGCCAGGTTGGACGGGGCTTTGAGTAACCTGGTCTGGTGGAAGGTGTCCCTGCCCATGGCAGGGGGGGGGATGGAACTAGAAGATACTTAAAGTGCCTTCCAAACCAAACCATTCTGTGATTCTATGATTCTATGAAATAACTTCAGCTGCTTATCCCTTTCTTGTTTTATCATCTGAAGTGCCTAATTTTCATAAGAAAGCTGTATATTTTTTCTGCAGCTCACCATACAGCTATGCTTTTGAAAGAAAGTTCCACTATTTTAGAAATAACCTTGATGGACCAGGAGCATACAAAAGTAATTTCTTTATGAGAAAGCCATTACTGAATCTAAAATGAGGAGGTTTTGAGTATTTCATTGTGGATGACTGCAGCTTGCAGCATAGGTTATTAAAGACCAAATTTTAATAACAACTGACAGCAGTTCAATAACATATGTGAAATGAGTAACACTATTTTATTTTTGTCTTTCATCATGAAGGATGTCAATAAATAACTATATATTACCCATGCTGAAATATTTCCTTAAAATACAGGCTCATCTGAGGTAAAACTCTGCAACTCCTTTGTGTATCACAACAGTAATATAGGATGAAATAGCCTAAATTTTCTTACATAATGAAAAAACATTTGAGCAGGATGCTAATAATTATCCCAACTAAATTTGATCTGTATAATCTGCTTGTATAGTCTTTGATGATCACAAGTGCTTGTGACCCTAATTCTATTTACATCTCTCACCATCAACACTAAGAAAGGAGTCTGAGCAGGTCAGTAGAAGTATAGAGTTATTTTCTCCATGTTCTAGTTTTGGCCAGGATAGAGTTAACTTTCCTCGGGCTGAGAGGGACCACAGCTGGAGGGCTGGGTCAGGGTTTCATTGGAGTGGCATCATGCTCAGTATATAGGCGGATGTGTGCTCTTTCACGCTCTGGTTCAGTTTCGGTTTTCTGGTTGGCACTGCAGGATTTTTGGTGCAGTTGGGATTGATGCTGGGGGTGGGTTGTGTACTGATTGCCAAGCCACTGTTGTATTTTTACCTGTTTGGACTTATATTATTACTGTTGTTTTGTTACTATTTTTTTTTTTTTAATTCAACCTACAAGTTTCCTTTTTTGTCCCTTCCCTATTTCACTGGAGGGGGGGGGAAGTAAATGACTGGCCATGTGATGATTAGCTACCAGCTGAGTTCAGACCACGACACTCCATTTTCTATATTTTCACAGTTTTTACTCACCTTAAAAGATATACATTAAAAGTATTTAACTCCTTTATTTTCCTAAAGGTGGAGTCATATTCGCCAACACATTTCAGTACTGTTCCAGTGACGGCAGAGAAAAACAGGACATTAATACTAGGCTTCTAACTGTATCACCACCACTTCAAGCAAAGAAGATGAATAGTCATTTAATGGCCATAGTGTCAGCCTGGAAATTAGGAGGTATGTATCATACGTCATAGATTTTCCATGTGACCTCCAAACAAGTAATTTTTTTCTGCTCTTCAGATCACCATCTATAAAGCGGTATTAATAGGCGTTTGTTACTTTACAAGAATACTGGGAATTATTTCTACATCTTCTATACTGGTAAAAGTGGAATGCTTTAGATGAGACACAGCATCTCACAAATTAAGTTAGATGATAGCTCCTGGGCTGGAGCTGACTCATGACTGGGCAGCTCAGTGTTGGAAGAGCCAAGAGACACCTGCCTATATCTGTGTATATAAACAAGTTTAAGTAGATATACACACTTGGCCTGTGGCAAATATTCCAAAAGTCATGCACATCCGATCAACTTATGTTTAGTTGTGCATTTTTTCTGCCAGGGATTGCAGTGGCCAAAATAATTCGCACATCGGGGACACCAGTCATAGAGGCCAAAAAGAAATGAGTCAAAGTGTTCTTCCTTCTTTCTTTCTGCAGGGCAAGGGCCATTTATTTTCTTTAATCTCTGTTTTTCTTCTTGCAATAATAATACTTATACAGTATTATATACTTATGCTCTCATTCAAGCTTTTACTTCTTAATAAGCAAATCAGCAACTAGACAGCCATCAACCCTCTCTCCCATCAGACAGTTCCATACTTTTCCAGAGCTCGATGTTGCAGCTGTCTATTGTTTTTCCCTGCTACCTTAGCACTGCCTGGCAGTTTCTTATCTCTCTTCCAGGCCTGTTTCTCCTTAAAACCTTTCTCCTTCTCCGGGTCTGTGCAGAGCAGAGCTGACCGGCTGATGTCGATTTGGCTCTTAAATTGAATCTCCCACAGCTGCACAGGGCTGACACTCACACAAGGGATCTAGAGGCAAAGAAAACAGAGATATTGTGAGAATTCACCATCTTCCAACATGACACAAACGTAAATTTCCTTAAGTATAGGTATAGCAGCTGTGGTAATATGGTAAAAGTTATGCATTGCTACCTCTGACCTTACCTCTTCAGCTTCAGTAGTGGTTCAGTAATCACTCTTGAAGAAAAAAAAAAAAGCTGTATAAGAGAATTCATTCATCTCATGGGGTTCCCTAAACATCCTTCTCTGAAAGCCACCACTGATGTGATCATGAGATGACATGAAGATATAATAAATGGTGGCTCCACTTGACTTTAACTGTATCCAGTGGAGAACAACCACACATTGGACAAGATCTAAAAAAGGCACCATGATTCTGTCTGGCTGCCATTCTATATTTTTGGAAAAGCACCACAACTATGAAAGGAAGTATGTCAAGAATTGCTGTCTCCACCTCAATGTCTTGGAATTTTAAGATAAAGGGGTATATTCTTCAGGATGTCAGTGGTCAACTTTCCAGAGAACAAAAGCCATGTGTTTTAATAATAAAAATATCTAAATTAACGACATTTTAAAATTAGCCTTTATTATGGGTGATTTCACATGATCTTTGAAAAAAAAAAAAAAACCACCAAAAAACAAAACCCAAAACCTCTAGGAGTATGGTGTAACAAATTAATGATTACACTATATTAGCAATTCTTTTTGTAATTTCAGTGAAACAATTTTTTAATGTGCTATTTCAGAATCATAAAAGGAAGGGAGGAGCCTTATTACAACTATACAGGGTCGTGTATGTCATGGCTGCATCAGTCTGATTAGGCCAGTAATCCCCCGAAAAAATTACCACACAATAAAAGTGAAAGATAAGTCAGAGAAGAATTGAAATAAAAAAACCCAAAAAGAGTTGTAATGGACAAATAGAATTTGCACAAGAGTACACTAGAATACCTCAGGATAAGGAAGACAACCCTTAAAAGCAGCAGGATGCAAATTGCACCATCTGTTAAAAAAAAACCGAGCCTTTTTAAAAGTGCCTTTAGGGCTGCACATAAACACTGTCTCAAGTGCTTTTTGCAGTATGTCTATAACTGCCTAGAAATGCTTCAGAAGAACCCACTGAGACCTATAATCTCTAGTCAAAAGCAATTATTATAAATACATCTGAAAACATAGCTGAGCTTTCAAAATCTCACTACATATGTTCTACTGTATCTCAGAGGTCTCACTCTGATGTCATGATTAGACAAGAAAGTCCAAATAAATTTAAGGTATCTATCTGACTATTTTCCAAATTCCATATAAAGAACACAGCAATGCCAAGAAAAATCCAATTGTATCTTTGTCAGGGCTTTTATAAGAAAGAATTTCTACCAAGATTCAAACCAATAGTTGAATTATCTACATCTCAGTATCTAATCTGTGTTAGTGTATAGATGAAAACCAGACATAACTCTTGAGTATATATGCTGTCTAAAAATACATAGATTATAAACAAATATGCAATCACCTTATCCCTGGCCTGAATCACAATGTCAAATTCCTCAAAGTGTGATTGACAGGTAGTATGTAGGGGGAAAAAGTTATATATATATCCCCACACACTAAAGCAATCAATGCAACTATATTAAGATTTTGGAATCACAGCATCCTACCTCTGCTTGAATGTTTGGCTTCATCCTTTGAATTACTAAACATCCTAAACTGCAAGACTAAACAGGTAATAACCATGTAACCCTGTAATATTGTACTGTCATGACTATTAAGAGGCCATATGTTTTATACCGAGTTTGCACAGACTCAGAACTGAGGCTGGTCAAGCTTATTCTGTCTGAAGTTACCTCGACCTGCCTACAGCTATGTTTTACTTAGTTTAGTTGTGACAACAGCTTTTCTACTTTAGTGGGTGATGATGGATAATTTGCTTTAATTGTGTTTATCTTTCTATAGTATGAAAATAGTTTTACATAGCAGTTATAAACTCTTACTCTACATAGAATGAGATATTTATGACTACACCATAGTGATGCAATGTCAAGAAATATGAGTCTGGTACGATAACACAAGCCTTTAGAAGTGGGGACACAGGCTGCAGAGCGGAGAAGTGCATATACAGATGAAGAGGGATGTGGCACAGGTGCAGACTGGCACTGAAGACCCCACAGCTATACACAACTCATCCACAGTCAGTTATAGTAGTGCTGGACAAATCTATGGGTACCAAAGTGGACAACAGTAGCTGACATATCTAAAAGGCACCATATAGAGTGTACATCTGGATGTTATATGGTGCTGTAGACTAATGAAGAAAGAGAAAAGATGTAAAAGTGTGTTAGAAAACATACAAAAAATATCCCAACCGGATCCCACAGTGAAGAAGAAGAAACCATTAAGATGAACACTACATTCCTCTCAGTGAAGGACTGCACATGCTGACAACTCACATCATGAGCAGAATAAAACCATCAACACTGGGACCCTGAAGAGCAGAGGAAAAGTAAGTATAGCACCAGGAAAAGGACTAGAAACTAAAGAGTATGTTTATAACTATATTAACTCTATTACTGAAACATTTTCTGCATAGAATTATTGATTCTTTTTCTATATTAATTACTTTTGAGCTAAAAATTATTCCTGGACTCAAGATTTCAGTTCCACAAACAAGAAGTTTTTTAGTTTTAAGTATGATACATTTCTTCTTTGCCCATAAGCAGGATTTTGAGAGTAACAGAAGACAGCTTACAATATGTAGACCTTGTTAAGAAAGCAGTGTTTGTCTGTTGGGTGTCACTTCCTACGCTTTATTGCAGAATCAAAGTGTGCTATGTATGTGTAAATTTGGAGGGGAAAAAATATTAACTATTACTGTTTTAACATAAATTCTGAATTTCTGAAAGAGAACCAGAGGCTTTTTTTTCTATTTTATGTTGATAACATTTATAGTGAATTCTCATTATTTTAAAATACGTTTTTATTTCTGTCCCTATCCCAGACTCAGACTGGTCTTTCTCACTACAGAAACTTCTCTTGTAAAGAAACAAGAGAGAGAGTTCTTCAGAGGTTTCAACTGTATAAGTGATTGGTATTTAAATAAAAACTTCCTTTGGTAGTATATAAATCGTGATGCTTACCTGCACTCACACCATTAAAGCCACTGAGATTTGTACTCTTCTTTTCAATGAGATATCCATATTAATAACCTGTGAGTGCTGCATGTCACCACAACCAAAAAAAATCTAATCACTCTTTGTGTTTAAATTGGGTAGTTACAGTTCTGAATCATACCTTACTCAGTGCACACAACATTGATAAAGAGAGATAAAGAGAGAGCCAATGACACATAGTAATTTTTCTAAATATAAGGACACTTTTAACTCAGATGACCTCTGATATTTATGGAAATAATTTTCTAGATAATTTTCATTCTGATTGAAAATTATTTCAGAGAGGTTTCAAACTGGTGTCAACTATGAATTGTAAAATATTAGTGCATAGGTAAACTAATAGTTTGAATTCAGGTCATACATCTCTTCAGAAAGGTATTATTAGTGCAATTATATCATTACTCAATGAGAAGATGTTAGCATGAAAATTTCAATTTCAGTACTTTAAGTTAGAATTGTAAAATCAAAGAACAGCCCAGGTTGGAAGGGTCCTCCAGAGATCATCTAGTCCAGCCTTTCATGGGAAAGAGCATAGAAGAGCTTATCCAGAACCCTGTCCAATCACATCTTGAAAACTGCCAGTAACGGGGACTCCACCACATCCCTCGGGAGTTTGTTGCAGTGAATGATTGTTATCACTGTAAAAAATTTCTTTCTTATATCAAGATGAAACACATCTCGGTGAAACTTGTGTCCATTGCTCCTTGTGTTCTCCATATGGCTCCTTGTAAAAAGAGAGTCTCTGACCAATTTGTATCCACCTCTTGGGTACAGGAATACTGCGATGAGGCATCCCCTGAGCCTTCTCCGGGGAGAAAAGACCTAGTTCCTTCAGTTGTTACTATGTTTCTTCCTATACCAGATGAAACAAAATCACTGTCTGAAAAACAAAAACTATGAGAAATAAATCTATTATAAGAAACATGTGTAAAGTCTATCAAAGATTTATTAACATTAAGACTATAAATATGAGAATTACTTATAATAAAGGATTAATTATTTGAAATTCCAATAAAATTACTATTTCACCTTGTCATTTTGACTGATTTCTGCCAAATGTATCCCTTATTAAATGATTTTTTATGATGTTAGATCTCCCAGATTTCAAGTATTTTTTTCCCTCGATAAATTTTCAATGTCACGCTACTTAACCTCTCATGGCAAAGATGTATTGGAACCATTGCAACATACCTCTTTGAATCTTTGCTTGATTTCCCAATAAAGAATATCACAAATCCATTTTTCCTCTACTGTTTTACAACAACTACCTGCAATTCACATAGGTTTTGGCTGTGATTTATTTATGGAAACTGTATCTATTGTGCTACAACATCTGGTTTTCAGTCAGGTCTTGATAATACCCAGTTTTCCAGATGAGTTGATTCAAGCACTAAAGAGGTCTAATTCATTCAGTGGTCCTCTGCATTAATACAGTCTCGAGTTCAAGCTTTTTACCTTGTCTACCAATCACAAAAAGAGAGCTCAATTTGCTTTTGGCTACCTCTCATAAGAAAATATCAAACCAGTATCCATGCATCAGTAAAAATGAAATATGTTTAGTTTTAAAAAAAATTATTAAAAAATATTTATTCCTTCTCAGAATATGTTTGCTGATCTAAATATATAAACCTCATAAAAATTTATAGGTTTACAAGGAAAACTAACCAATTGCTATGCTCTTGCACATAAACAGGCTGCTGGCAGCTAATCTCTCTGATGATTATGCAAAGATGGAATTATAGTATGAATTACTGATAGGCTTATAAGCATGGGTTCTCCATTTCAGGAGACTAAATTCTTTTATGTTTTGTGACAAATGACCTACCTAGTTGTTCGGCCATGCAGTGGAACAAGCACAGAAGCTGATTTGGACTGTTGATAGTGGTGAAACTTGATTATAAAAAAACCTCATCCACCCTGAGTGCTAGCAGACTGTCTCAATATAATTAATGTTATTTCCTTTGTCTCAGCTTTGTACTTTGTTTTCATTCATCACAGCCTTAGAATATGAGGGGAAGGGAAAAAAAACTTTGATGGTGATTCTGCCAAATCATCACAAAACATATGCACGAAAATATTGGTTGAAAGGTGTAATTACAGCTACAGTCAATGAAATGTAATGAAATTGAGAATATCCTTCATCAGCCTCATAAGCTCATATATTTTTAAACTGTATGCAAGAGCTACATTAAAAATATTCCTTAGAATTAAAGAAATGTGTGTAGAAGCCAGATTTTCAAGGTCTCATATGCCTCACAGACGTCCATGGGATATTAAGTAAGGACTCAGATCCTTCTGATATGTAAAAAAAAAAATTAGCACTTCTGCTAATGACACAATAGTGCTGGGGGTTTGCTGTTCCATGGACTTCCATTTACTTCTTTCAGAATGTACTTAATTTCCTTCTTATTGTTCTATATTAACCTACTCATGTAAATAAAAACTAAAAATGAACTTCAAAAATTTTCAAAGAACCTGAGGTTGCCATTCATATATCAAGTATTTTCTGTCACTCAAACAGAGTTGTCAAACTCCAAACTCAGTTGGAGTTGATCAAGGAGGAATTTTTCATGGCCTCAAAGGAAAAAACACAGAAAATTACACAAAAACCATGTTGAATATTGAAGACTTGATAGGTAAGCTATGGCAGACATAAATTTACTTCTGTGTTATGAATTCTTTTTTTTAATCACGCTTTTCAAGAGCAAGGGAGCAAGAGAGGAGGGAGATTCCCAGGAAGATGGTAATTTCGTTAGATGTTGTATCAAAATCTATATGCAAGAGGTATCAAAGCTGCAGTTCATAGGATAGATACATTTTTTTTGTAGTTTTTCAGAGCTGTCTTTGCATCCAGACTACCTTTCTTTTGATATATCATTTTTGTACATGATCTTTTCAAGTGAAAGAATTAACCCTACACCCAAGTTGATTTATGCTCAGCTGTCACCCTCATCCCCCTGTTGTTGGTCGGAGGCATGGAACACAAGCCTTCTGAATTGCTCTTGAGCAATTGGTTTATTTCTGTTAGCTTTGAAGGTTGTTGTCATAGAGAGGACTTTACTTATGTAGGCCTGCAACCACATTTTTTTGCTTTAACAGGCCACAGATTTTACTAAGTCTGTAAAGCCTTATGCCTGGAGTTTTCAGATTTGTTTTGTGCAGGCTTATTTTGAACTTTTCTGGCACTTAATTTTAGCTTGACAGTTACTGTAACAGCCATTGTCCAGTAGCCTGGTGAGTATTAGCTATTTTGTTTTAGATTTGCTCAGCTTTGAACAATTTTCTATAGTAGGTGCAACATCTAGGGCTACAAAAACTTTGATTCATTTCTGTTGAGTAACAGTATTGATAAAAAGTATTTTGTGTAGAATCTATTACCCTAAAATAATGATGGGATGTAGAGGAGTAAAAGCACAGGATGATAGCAGAAGCTTTGAAAAAATGAGCACAGGACAATAACGAAAACTTCAGAGCTAAGAGCAGGTTAACAGTTGTCAGTTAATGATCATTGAAGGAGTGCAGCCTTGTGAGCTGGATAGCATTTGTTTTAGAGGAGAGCACCAAAAAGGTACTTAGATTATATAAACCACACTATGTGTAGTAAATGTAGATTTAGCATGAAATTACAGAGCAATGAAGAGAGAACGAGGTGTCCACAATGTGTCAAAACAGGAAGTAACCCCCACTACCAACATCTGGATCCCCACACCAGGATGTGTATCCTGATGAAGGAGTTGGGATGCTTACAGCTCAGTATAACAGACTCAGAAGAACATTGGTTATATAAGCAAAAACTCCTAGAAAAGATGTTGTGTTATACAAAAATTTTCGTATAACAGTGTTAAGGATATTAAGAAATTTTTTTTATTATTAATTGGATAATTTAGACTAAAGCTGTTAGTATTATGTCAGGATTACTAATAATAACTTGCATTTTGACTAGATTTATGTTTTAATTAGACTAAGAATAATTTATTAGATTCACATTAAAATGTGCTTGTTTGGCCTGCAAAGACTATACAAGTTGTGGCATAAATCTGCTTTTTGATGGGCACAAAGAAAGTTCATGCTCCCATTGTGGAATTTCATGAGCTAAGAGAGGACACTTTCTGTTCTTTCAAAATGTAAGTTTTCAGCAGGCTGTTCAGTCAAGAGAAGTATCAAAGATTTAAAGAAAGACTGTCAACAGAATTCATTAAAATGTTGAGCAAAGCAACTATATATGGGTCATTCCAACCCATATAGTAATTTTTAATGGCTATTTTAGCCCTTCAATAAAGTTATTTTTCAAAGCTTAAGGGCCATGATCCTCTGAAAATGCAGCCCATATAATGATAGTGAAACCATGTAAATTCTCACAATATATTATCTCTCAAAAATATATCTTTGGAGTACTAGCTTGACTCAGTATGTAACTCATTCTTCGACTGAGTAGGACTTGGGAAATTCCTGAGGAAAGGATGGAACCTTTTTAAGATAACAGATGTAATGATCAGACCAAGGAATTTTAGATAATATTAAATTTATTTTGCTTCTATTTCTTAACATTCCAGTTATTAAATTGATTCCTAAATTGAAAATACCCAGATTATTTTCTGACTGAAGAAATAGAAGTGCCATAAATACACTACTGGAAGCAAATTTGTTGGCTCTGAACAGCAGACTTTAATTTTCTCCATCACTTTCACAAAAAGTAATTGCATTTGTGTGTATATATACAGCACTTTTTATGAATAATGAGGTCATATACCTTTGTCTCCTTCATTTGATTAATTGCATCAGTGGCATGTCTTTGGCGAGCAAATCTTATGAACAATCCTGTGCACTATTTGTAAGTAAAATGGATTCATAGCATAAAACCAAAAAAAAAAAAAAAAAAAAAAAAAAAAAAAAAGACAGAGTAATGAGATACGAAAGGGCAAGGTAATATGTCAAAGGTCACAGGAAATGTGCTACACAGCCAGAAGCTGAATACTGATGTCTTAATCCAGTGCCTTAGCCACAACCCCATCCAATCATATTTCTACAGAGACTTTCAGAAAATCAGTTTCTAATACAATACATTCCTATTATGTAAAGAGATTTTGGTTTTTTACTTATATATGCATATTTGTTCCTTTTGCAGACAGTTTCTCGTCTATTTAGCTATTCATTCAAAAAACACTTTAGCCCAGAAATTAAATGTCTTGGTGGTTTCAGTAAACCTAGAAAAGATGAAAAGGTATATAATACAAATTCAAATCCTAAGTCAAAACTCAAATAATTTCATGATCAAGCTTCACCTGATATTCCATCAAAATGTGGAAATGAATTGCATATAATTCAAAAGCACATTGTGGTCAATTATATCAAATCCATAATTAATCATCTGTGCTGGTTGTTTTCTGCTGCTTTGGGTTTTTTGTTTGATTGAGGGGGTTTTCAGCTGGTCTAGATGTCTTAGAAAGTACCATGACCTGTATCCTGTGTTTTGTCAAAAGTTATCTGAGGACAGAATTTTTGAAAAGGTGTAAGGGAAACAAAAATGCAGATTGTATGTGGGAGACTACATCACACAGCTTGTTTTCTTGTTCCCCTTGAAAAATACCAACTCAAATCACCAATACACAATTAAACTCAGGAATATTCTATATGGTTTCCATTTGTAATGTGAATATTACACTAAGGTACCATAAATATTAGCCACGACTCACTGACATTAAACTAAAGCATAGCACTATCAATGTTTACACAGTAAATCTGTCTACAGAGCCCAAGAATTCTGATATTTACTCTTCAATCAGAAATAAAATAACGATATAGTCCATTACATAATATTTTTAAAATATATTAATAATTCATAGTATTACATTATTTTACAATTTGCAATCTCTGCTTCTCATTAATTCAGAATAATAGGATAGTCAGAAATGCAGATTCTAATTAGATGACATATTACCACCACTAGAATTCACCAAGGGAATCATATGTAAGATGCAATGATGATGGCAAATTTAGTGGTAACAGTGGGTTTAACTACAGAAAGTATATTAAATTGAGTTGATTATTTAGTACTAAGCAAACACCATTACTTATCAATCTCATGCAATTCAGTTGTGCAGATGTGCTGAAATTAAACCTAATATTCAGCTGTCTACTTGACATCTTGTCTTTCTCAAACAGAAGCTGTATTCTAAATACACATGAAAATTAATGGTGAAGAAAAGGCTGCAAATGCAAATACTATCTCTGACATCAATGATACTTTTTTAAAAGAATATGTTCTTCCCTCGGGAATTCATTACTTGGGGGAGGACATAAAGCTAACTCAGACATTTATTTAGTTAGATAAGAAATTATGTTAAGAAAACAAGTTGAGGGGAGAGGGGCAATATCTAGAGGCAACTCATCAGTAAGATTAGGGATTAAGTTATTCATAGTCCTTTCATAATAATGGTAAGGCTCATTGCTTATTTCCTCCTGGATTCATCTTGGCTCCTAGATTCAGGGAGTAGGATTCAGAAAAATCTATTTTATTTTCAGCTGTCAGAAAAAGTTTACAACCTTTCCAGAAATACTCAAGAGTAGCTGCTTTGGTGTGTGATTCTCTGTCTGTGTTGTGTCATGGGAAATTATTTTATCCAACTCTGGAAGCCATATCTGGAAAAGTTTATTCTGTCACAAGCTGATTTACAGCTAGTCCTATTGTCTAACATTTGCAGCAAGAGAGTTTATGTACTTGGCAGTACATCCCAGTTCATTCACTTTAGCACCTATGTCCAGAGTGATGATAAAATTCTTCTGCATGGCATATAGGGAGAGCAAAGTTTGTAAGATTCTGCATGGAAAAGGACCACATTATATAGATAACTTTCCTAAGGAAGCCTGCTCTATCTTCATAACAAAACAAAACAAAACAAAACAAAAACAAAAATTACAGACTAACTGGCTCCTCCTGAACATTTGACCCATTTTCAGGAGGAATTTCTCTGTGTTTATTCTCTGAAGAAAGTGTTTGACCATGGTTACTGATTTTGCTTATGGGACTTGAGATATTCTGCCAGTGCAGAAGGATAAAGCTCTGCTCACAGCAGATGGCATTACTTGTGCCCTCTAATTCCATGGAAGCCCTATGAATGTATGTATAAACTGTGTAAGAATTATTTTAATTTGGAAAATAGTAACAATAATTTAAATATAATTTTATATAATAGCTCTTCTTTTTTTTTATTACTCTAACTAGTGATCCTAATCCCATACACTCACTCAAGTTAACATTGACATCAATACAATTTTTGCTTGAATAAGAAATGTAAAGTTTGGAGAGGATATAATATTCATAAGTAAGAGAACATATCCTTTGTACAGAACTGTGAATCATAGAACAGATTTGCTGAATAGAACACATATTGCCTGCAGCTGAAGAGCTGATTATTTCTTATTCTAAACCAGATAATATTCAGTTGAGGATAACTTTAGATTTTAGAGATCAAAAAGTCATTGGGGGTTAAAGATAGGGGTTAAAATATAATAAATTAAGTATCCAGGTGAAGCAGGGACTGGATTTCTCTTTCTACTCCAGTGATGTTACTGACTAGAGCACTTAGTTTTTATACATTCTGAGCCTGGCCTGGAAACGTGATATATTTGATGCCCTCTTGAACTGAACAGAAGGAGAGAGAAAATGATGCTGTTAATGCTTCAAATCATATGCATGTATAAATGGAAAAAAAGACAAATACCTTGCTTAAGTTAAATAGCAATAGATTTGCAAGGGATTTGGAAAGTTCCACATAGTATAAGTAAGAGATCTTGTCTCTAATATCTTTACTTTGTTTGCTTTTAAATCCATTCAGCATCCCTTGGAGTAGAACAGATTGGCAATATACAGCAACCACACACTGATAGAAGTAGTTTAAATTTTTTAAAAGCTGTCTGCCTATCTACAAATGAACTACGGCTTATTTCCTAGATTCTGACATTAATGTTCTTTTCTACCTTCCTATTGCTGAATGTAGCCTTCTTAAGGCTATCTATGCTTTGGTCCCTGTTGCTATCACCATCCACAGAGGATAAAAAAGTCTTTAAGAGAAAGATAAAAGAGAAAGACAAAATTTTCTATTCTAATAGGATGCTCCTATCTTACTCCATCAGGGGCTATCTTTTATTGCAGTTATAAAAAGCTACCTCAAAACTATTATTGAAATCTAGAACATCAGTCTTTCACAAATCCGTAATATTTTCCTGACTAGTTTACTACTGTCATGTCTATGCTACAGGACTATGCTGACTGGAGGCTTTGCAGCTGAATATGGCAACTAGTTCCTTCTCCTAGTCTATTTACTTGGTTTAGGCACTAGGCAGCACAATATAACTTGTGTACTTACTTTTTCATAGTGATATCATAAGAACTGTGTAATAACCACCTTTCTCTTGAATCAACTTTCCACTCCCTACCAACTCTTACATCTTTAACACTTTCTCTTTTATATTCCAGAGTTCCCACCTCCTCATGCCACTTTCTAAAATGCTGCATTGATGCTTTTATCATGCATAAAACCAAAATAGGATATCATATTCTGTATGTTCTTCTAGTTACTAAAGCAAATGTCTTCTCTTAAAAGCATAGAATAACAGGATAATATACCTATGGCTGTAGGCTTGAACCATTCAATAGATGATGAAATAGATGAATAGATGTTTTACTTTCTTGTATTATTTCTTTTTTCAAAGGGTAAATCGAAGCATTTCACAAAAAATCTGTACGCAAATGTGTGCTTAAACTATTGTAAACCATAGCTCAAACTACTATAGAATACAGATCATGCAGAGATTATCCATCTGTGTCTCATGCCATATGCCAGTTTCTCTACTTAGTGTGTGCTAGGGAGTAGATCTATTAGAGATTAAGTCTGTAGTAAACTTTTACCAGATTATGGTCTGACATAACCAAGGCAGCAAAATGTGGTAGTTCTTGATCATGCAGATGTAAGCTTAGATCAGCAAATGTATGTTAGTCATAAATGAAGAGCTGCAGGCCCCAACACCATCTATTTTTATCTCCTCACATCAATGTATATCTTTAGGCTTATGTGTCTAGCTTTATAATTAAATTTCAGTAATCAGTATGGGGTTTATTCACACTGTCTGATGTAATCATTTGACCAGGTCATTGTGATACAACCTTATCTAACTTTTAACTTCAGACAGTTTAGACTGAGTCAGCATTGTGTCCTTCTCCTGTAGATGTTTATGTCTGAGCTAGTCATCCCACAGTGTTCATAGTTGAAATATGAAAAGATAAAAAACATCTTTAAAATAACTTTGTTTCTCCATTGACTACAAAGAGATCTTAGAATGACTAGCTCAGATATGTTTATCTATGTTCAATCAGATCAAGCCTATTCTAGGTGCCTAAATTAGTAGCCCTGTCTCCATTGGCCACCTATAGAAAGAGCTATGGCAAGAGTTTAATTCATACATGACAAATAAGAACCAAAGCCTGACCATTTCATTCTCCATTCACTTTGCAGAAAGCCTCATAAACTTCAGTCTTTATCTCAGGAATTTCAAGTTGGATACTAAAGACAACGTGAGTGCCTTCTCCACCCTCCCAGCGAATTAGAGGGCAACAGCCAATATAATCTGGTATTGATTTAGAGCCAGTTTTATGAGTATGAGGACCATAGAAATTTAAACTCATGCAAATTCATGGAATCATGGAACTGTTGGCTAGAAAAGACCTCTCTAGTTCATCCTTGTACTTGAAGCAGAGCTATCATCAACACTAGATCAAGCCTTGATTTTTTTTTTTAACAAAGTTCTGAGAAACTTCAGAGATGGAGATGCCCCAACTTCTGCTGGAAACCTGTTCTTGTGTTGCACTGCATTTGCAATCAGTATGTTTGTTATAAATGTTCTAAATTTGATTTGTAGTATTTGAAAATGAGAGGTCCAGGATATGGCAAAAATCATTAATTCGGTCAAGACAATAAAAAGTAACAACCATATTGGATTTTTAAACCACTTCAACTTTAATGAAACAAGGTGATTATAACCATGTAGATAAGAAATAAATTAATTTAGAGTATACATGCTTCTCAAAACATTGAAATACCCTTCAGATTTTAATGTTAGAGGAAGATATTGTTCCATGTACTTTCATTCCATTTTCAAGTATTTGATCAGTTATTGTTGCTCTTTAGGAACTGATTCCTCAGTTTAATATCTCAACAATGGGATGTTTTTCTGACCTTCAAACTCCTTTTTTTTTTTTTTTTTTTCCTGTTACTTATGTACATCATGTTGCTGAGCCACTGTAGTTCACATTTATTGTATCTTTTTTTTTTTTTTTCTCTTCCAGTCTTTTTGTAATTTTGGATGCTGCAAGTGCTCAAATTCCACAATGATAAGCCAAGTGTAAAACTTGATTAGACTAGATCTTTTCTTAACAGTAATCCAGAGTACAGTTTTTCACATAGTTTCACAAGAGGGAACAATTTATTTATTTGTTTATTTATTTTTTGAATGAAAGAGTATTGCAGGGAGCTTACAGGGACCCATAAGCAAATGTTTAAATGCTTGGGCATTTTAGCTTATAATTCATAACACTTAAACAAACTGTCTTGGGTTTACATAAATGTAAAACACCCGTAAGCATGCCATTCTAGGAAGTAATATGTAGAAAAATTTTATAGCCATGTGGACTAAGGATGCATCATAAGTCAGAAACAGCAGCTGTTCCCTTTGCTAGCCAAACCATTTAAGCAGCGTTTGCTCATCAGTTCATTTTTTCTCAGCATGATCCAAACACAGCGACAGAAAACAATAAGTGTCTTGGCTGACAAAAAGCCTGGGTTCGGATCTAACCACACTCTTCTGCCAAAATATAATGTTTATACCAAGTTTTGATTTTAGCTTTACTTCTCAAGAACAGTTCAGAGATTCATTCCAGTTCAAAACAAAAGAAAGCTATAGATTGGTAAGTACTATTATCTTTCAAAGATACTAAAGGGTTTTGTAGGTTCTTTTGACTTACTAGCTGCAAAGACTACTTTTTATTAAAACATGGTTTTTATAGAGACCAGCCTAGTGGAAATGAAACAGTTTCATAACATCTTTTGTGTCCATTTTGGTTAATGTGCCAAAAAAATCCTTAAGTGCTAATGGCCCAATCACCCCCTCAGTGTAGTCAATAATAAATAGAATCATCATGGATGTTAATTGTAATAGGACTCAGTGAGTAAAGTCACTGTGACTAAACAGTTCTCCCAGAAAGGGAGAAAAAAGAACAAGTTAGGGAAGCCCTCAGTTTTTAAGCCAACTGGAAATACTAACTATAGTAGATGCAAGTCCCATTTCTCATCATAAACTACCAGCTAGTATGTCAAGAAAGAGATCAATGGTAGAAAAAAAATGGAAAAGAATGAGATGATAGAGTGAAAGAGAAACACAGGACATTAGAGTCAATCCCCAGGCAGGGCACGTGCCCGTTTGAGTGAAAGGGCTTCAGAGAAGCTGACTGCTGGAGTTCTGCTCTCTTCCATATCCTGATAACATCACAAAGCAGCCTGAATACAAAGAACAGTTTAAATTAATTTAGTTGTATTTATCTGCTTAACTGGGTTCCTGTGAAAATTGATTATGTAATGTTTACAATATGCTTTGAAAATAAAAAGCAGTAGATAAGGTATATTTAATTATTCTTTTACACACAGTAGTCACTATGGTTAGAACTGTGAATTGTTTTTCATCCTGCATTCTTGGTATCAGGAGTTGCAGCTTTCTGAAATTTTTTATACTTTGGGGAGATGTTACATATAGCAAAAACTCTGAGCAAAGACAGTTGTCTTGGTTTTGGCTGGGATGGAGTTAATTTTTCTTCTTAGTAGCTAGAATAGTGCTGTGTTTTGTTTCAATATGGGATTTGGTATGAGAAGAATGCTGGTAATAAAATTCGGTTGTTGCTAAGAGATCAAGGACTCTTCAACTTCCCATGTCCTGCCTGTGAGCAAAAGCTTCACAAGAAGCT
Organism: Athene cunicularia; assembly: GCF_003259725.1. Lineage (NCBI taxonomy): Eukaryota > Metazoa > Chordata > Aves > Strigiformes > Strigidae > Athene > Athene cunicularia. The sequence goes on along the minus strand of NW_020799091.1, from coordinate 36,481,205 downwards.
GGGAAGAGGCACATCTAGAGCACTGTATGCAAATTAGCCAATGGAATATTCCATATCATGTAATGTCATGCTCAGTATATAGAGGAAGGCTGCCTGGGAAGTGGAGTCTTCTCTCTCGCTTCCAGAATTGTGGGTTTGGGATCTTGGTATTTTAAGAATGCTAGCTGGGAACGGGCTGGGTGTCAGTCGGTGGGTGATGAGCAATTGCACTGTGCATTACCTGTTTTCTATTACTGTTATTGTTTTATTTTATTACTGGTTTTATCTCAAACTATGAGTCTCCCTTTACTCTTCAAACTTTGCCCATCCCCTGGGTGGGAAAGGTGAATGAATGGCTATGTGGTGTTTGGCTGCTGGCTGGGTTTAAACCATGACAACAATTTCTCTATTTTTTTTCCTCAGGCTTCATCAATGTAGAGATCAAGAAAGACCTGTGAATATCTAGTCTGACCCCCAGTATTAACATATGACATAGCATTTCAAAGAGTAGTTCCCACTGTCAGTGGAGTGGCAATTGAACTGTATCTTCTCTTTAGAAAAAGTCATTCTATCTTGATTTAAGTTTTTTTCGGGCAATAAATAATCCCCATTTTCACATTTTAATAGAAGTCAGATAACAAAATACATTTTTTCTACTTAAAAAAAAAAAGAAAAAAGAAAATTTATGATTATTTTTCAGCTCTGCCACTGAAAGTATTAAAAACTGGACTCTGAAATTTGGAAGTAATATATCTTTCACTGAATCCCTTAGGAAATGCTAGGAAAATTGTTCTAATTTCACATGAATATACAAGCAATATCTTCATTCTAGCTTCTATTCCCCCCCGGTAAAACATAACGTAAACCAGTAAAGTGCTACTTCAAAGAACCTATCTGCAGAGTAACATGTATGTAGAACTAGAGAGCATTAACAGTCCAACGAAAAACTACTTCCCATCAGATTTGGAAATAAAAAATTTAAATTAGCTTTTTGTGTTGGCATCAAAATGTAAAAATAATTCTCACCTCAACTACTGAAAAGGAAGTAGAAACACCCAGTTGATGATGCTTTATGAATGGTGACTCCCCTGAATACAATTACCCAATGTCAGAGCGCCTACTAATGACTCGGCTTATTAGGCATAAATGCCTATATACCTGCATTAAAGGCATGATAAAAGGATTTATAGTGTGGCTGATGTTTGCCACTGTGTGTATTTCTTTCCTGTAAACAGCCCCAGATATTATCACCGGCTTCTAGAGCTTAGAGAATTGTCACCTCTACTGCAGTGTCCAAGGAGCAGTCCTTGGAAATTATGGAATGAAAAGCATGCCATAAATTGTGACTAAATAATGCACTGCAGATTAAGTATACTATGTAGAACAATAGTGAACAGATGCCAGCAACAATGAACTAAATAAAGATTTGAACCTACAAAGGCCCACATTTACTCTGGTAAGTAGTATATGAGTGGGAACATGGGAGTATTTCTTCTCTGTAACAAATGAATTCAGAATCAGGCTATTAGTTTTGTAGTTAATGGACATCGTTTCTAAAAGGCACCTAATAAAACTAGTACTGCTCAGACATATGCCACTAAATTAGCTTTGTTAACTGGCTCACCCTCTCAATTAGATTGAAAGAAATCTATACTTCTAGAAAGGAAAGATATAGTAGAGTTGTTGATTAAAATCCCATTTCACAAAGCATTTCAGCAAATCATTAGTTTGAAACACCTGCTTAATTTCTACTGAAGTTAAGGAAACTTTTTACATGTTCTAGGGCTTTCCTGAAGAGTTGAGAGGGGATATTTTAAAAATATGTACCATAGACAAAAAAAGAACATGATATATAAAAGGTCTGATTTACACTACATGCACTTCTGTTTAATCTTAGAAGAGTGAGGAGAAAAAGATAATTGCAGGTACCCAGGATACCAGTACCAGAAAAATACAGATGCTATTCTAAAATATTCCTTTGAGTTATAATGTACACATTGTTAAAGATTACTAATGATTATTATGCACTAGAGTCATACACAAAACTTTGAATTTGTCACATTCACTTGCTGTCATTCTTGTAGTGAATTTATTATTAATTTGTTCTATGGGGATCCTTTGCTAGGATTAACAAGCAATATCAAAGCATTTTAAAAATGGATAAACTGTAACTGGTAATCTGATCACTAGAAATAACTGTCATGAAACAATTATAAAGAATCATGTATTCCAGGGAATAACTCCACATACCATGGAGGGGTAGATAAAGCCAGTAAGATACCTGTTTTTTTCTGATTCACATGCAAATATATGTGAAATAAATATTAATGGCACCAATCAAACAATGAAAGTCATCCTTTCCTCAGCAATTCTTACATGGAATGCTGGTTTTTTCTTTTTTTTATTTTTTTTTTTTATTTAGCTTGTTTCGTGGCATGACTTTCTGAATATGAGCAAGGGTAGTAGTCTGTGTACATTCACCCAGACCAGGCAATGCTATTTAAAAGTCTTTTAAGAGCTATTAGCAGTAAAAGGAAAAGGAAACTACATCTCTTAATGTGCAGAGCAAGAAGTCATTTAACATGAAACAGATGAGACAGAGAGGGGGTTTTTTAAGCTATTTTGGCCTCAAGCTTCTCATTTGGGAGAGGATATAGAGCTAAAAAGATCTGTGGCTTTATTTATAACCCCATTTAAATCACAAAAATAACCCTCCAATTTTTTCATAAGCTATGGCATAAAAATATTGCTCGAGAAATCTGGTTTTAGTTTGTTTTCGATTAAGAGATTTGCATCTCATTGAAAGCAGTGTAGCATGACATATTGGGAACCTACATCTTAATAAAGATGTTATTTCTGATGTTTGGGGGGACGCACACACACTGAAAATATTTTTTTTTTTTTTTTTTTTTTTTTTTTGTAAAATAAATAGTCTGATATTAATCTTAAGTCAAACATATATAGGTCAGGATCATGAAACAAATAAAATATTTGCCCAGATAGATGGCAAAATACTTACTGATTAAATTAAAAATGAGGGAATGGGTTGTATAGAAAGAATGCACAAAGTGAAGGAAAGTAATGGAAGAGTGGATAGAATGTATTATGAAGATGACTGACACAGATAATTCATATATTCTTGGATTCACAGACAACAACAGATAGAATAATATAAACATCTATTAGGAGAGGTAAAAGCTATAAGGAACCTGTTTATTCCATGATCAGGTCATCATATTAAAGTTGGTTACCTGGATTCCAGTGTTGTCTCCAGAAGCATTTGCAAGAGCGGCTTTAGGGAACTCAGAGTTGCCCTGAATGGAGCACAGCTCTTCTTACAGAAGCTCTTATTTTCCTAAGGAAAGAATAAGAGAAAGCATGCAATAGAGAGGAGCCTGTAAAACGGGCAAGAATAAAAAAAAAAAAAAAAAAAAAAGTGTAGTCCCTGAGGGAATTAATTTTCACTGCTGCTTTGTTCAGGAGAAAAATACTTTAATCCCCTCCACAGATTCAAGAGATAAAAATTCTGGAGTCTCAGCCCTACATCTTACCTGAATTTAATGACTAACTTTCAAGTTACATTTAAAATACTCCCATGTTTCCACTGAAAACATAATATTCTCTGACTTGTGAATGCTGAATCTTTTATTTTAGCTACTCTTGGTTAGAAGCTAGCTACCCTCTTAGCTAGTCTTGATTAGAAACCACAGGACAGATGTTTGTGTCTTATTTCTGTATGTCTGACATCAAAAACTCATTGTCATAATTTATCTAATTTATCATCATCCTATCTTTTTCTCCCATCAGCTTTCCACTGTCATGTCTAGACTTTATGCCAAGGAGGAAGTCTTAAGTGTGGTATTGACTAAGCTGACTATAGATGGCAAATAACCTCCATGCATTCATCTGAAATTCTGTGAGTATGTTGAAACTAATGAGAAACAGAGAAGAGGAAGCAAGTTCACAAACCGAGCCCTGTGTCATTCACTTGCCTTATTTGTTTAGGCCACTCCAGGTAGCCCTCAGGAAAATGTCTGAACAAGGCATCACCCCAAAAACCAGAACTGATCTGCACAATTTGTCTACTTTCACTCTGAGCAGTCCTTTACCACCTGGGGCTTTTCACCCTCAAGGATCTCTGCTTTCTTTCAACTTCTAGGGTCTGAAAGAGTTTCATGCTATAAAAACACTCATCTAGTTGTCCCAAGTTCAACCACCAAATTGTTGTAGACACATTCATCTGAAAAATCGCAGAAACTGACAAACATATGATAGGGCCAAGGAGCTACATCATGGGGCCCAGAGGGCTGAGTGAGATGTGGCATGGATGCATCTTCTATGTTGTAGAAGTAGTCAGCCTGAGGCACCACAGATATCAGACAGACTCCAATCCATGCCCTTAGAGAGGAAAGAACATCATCAGCCCATATTTTTCTGTAATTATCAGTACAGCAGTATAGTCATAGTCCACGTGTCCAGCTAGCAGATAGATTTATGAAATCTATCAAGCAAACCAGCAATAGATTTCTAAAAATTAATGGAAAAGTGAGCAGCAGTGCAGAAATCTAGGGCAGAAGACAATTAACAATCCAGAAAGATGAAAAGTAAAAGATTCAAATGTCATTGCTATGTCAATTCCAGTAAGCAGAATGTGCCTGGGACAGTTCTGTGGCAGAGGCCAGGCAGTATGGATGGCCTACAACCTGTTACACACTTTTTACCCCACCAGAGAGGTTGGTAGCATGCAAACTGTCTGTTGAGAAAGCTCTGTGGCCTGTGCCAACCCATAACAGGTGCTGAGGAAATGTTTAGCACAGGACCAGTCTGCTCATTTCCATCATAGGTTACTGAGACCTAGATTTAGGAAGGGTCAAGAATCACCTCCTCCAAGCTCAAGAATGGTTCATCCCAGAGAGCATGAACTAAAGCAAGAGTGGACAAGGAGATCCTGACAAATCTTAAATGTAGAAATGAAATATACAAGAGGTAGAAGCAGGGACAAGAGACCTGAGAGCAATATAATGACACTGTCCAGACATGCAGGAATAGATAGTAATGCCAAATCCCACCTGGAGTTGAATCTGGCAGGGGATATGAAGGACAACAAAAAGGGCCTCTACAGATATGTCAGAAGGAAAATGCTGATCCTCTGATGAATAGCTTAGGATGTGAGGTGGCAAAGGATGTGGAAAGAGCTGAGGTAGTCAATGTCATCCTTGCCTCAGCCTTTAGTGGTACGACCAGCCATCATGAATCCCAGGCCCCTGTGACCACTGAGAAACTCCTTGATGGAGCAGGATCAGATTAGGAAATGTTTAAACAAGTAAGACATGAAAAAGTCCATTGTGTAACATTATGTGGAAGGAAAGTGCTCCTTTAAGGGTACCTAGTCAAGGACCTTTTTCACTGCAAAAAAAAATATAATAGGAAAAGGAGGAAGTTGTAAGCAAGAACATACAGGGACACAAACCTAAACAACATACGATAAAGGAGACAGTGATAAGAATAAAACCTTGTCAGTTGCAGTAATTGTTGAAGGCATGTGAAGTGTGAGAATGTTTATTCCAGTGAGGTTATCTGATTTGGGATCTTGTCAAATGAGAAATTAAGGGAAAAGGGAGAAAGCAGAAACTATACCAAACACAAAGGTGACAAAACACACATGGAGACAATGACAAGACACAAACCTCACCAGTCACACTCATTGATGGGCTATCCAGAAAATAAAGGCATCACTTCCAGGAAGATCAGCCTAGACTTTTTAACTGACAAGACTGTAAACCAGGGGACACCCTGACTGGGAGGGGTGTGGGTGCTGACAGAGCTGCACAGACCCATGGGAGGACATGTAGAGAAAGGGGAAACAGGGAGAAACTAAAGGGAGGAAGACAGACAGTAGTGTAAAAGGGGCTGGTTGTATGTAAAAATGTGTCCAGTCAGCATAGTCTGTCCTGTTTTACTAAATTCTTTCTTAATGATCTGTGTAATCTTGCTCCCTGTCCCACGTGTATCAGTGCTGAAAGGACCCAGTGCCAGCTACTGGAGGGGGGTATACGGGTATGAGGGGACTGGGTGTCAAGTCCTAGGGTCAGACCAGGGATGTGGGAACCCCTGGTCTGTGGTGGCAGCTACTGGAGCCAGTGGAGTCTTGACATGAGCTACTGGAGCTGGTGGGCTCTTTAACCTCCAGCCACTGGGGCAGAAAAGGTGTGTGTCCCAAAAACCAGCTTCTGGGGAGACAGGTGTGAGTGAGAAGAGTGAGGGGTTCAGCACCAGCGGCTGGATCATGACCATGGGTCACAGCCTGTGTGCTGTGTGCCAACTGCTGGGGGTGAGTGTCTGTCCCTTTCCCAAAGGGGGTGTGTGTGGTGTGTGTGTGAATTCATGGGCAAAGTCCAAGCTGGACCAGATGGTGAGTAGAAGGCCCCAGGTCTGGGCAGGGGTATCACTCAGAGTGTCCATGCTAGTATTTGGGGAGACCTGTAAGTGTGGGGTGCCTGTGGGATGAGTGTGAGTGCTGTGTGTTTGCAGCAAGCACCCAGCTGGACCGCTCAGTGTCTGGGCTACATGCTCAGCTTCACTGCTAGTTGAACCTGCAAACTGAAAAGCTGTAGCTGTATCCAGCAGCTCCAGTGGCTGGGCAGGAGGAAGTCCTGGGCTGGCCAGAGATGCTGGAAGAAGCATGATCTTAACATCCGTTATCACATGGGACCTGATGGGCTGTACCTATGGGTGCTGAGGGAGCTGTCTGATGTCATTGAAAGGCCATTCTCAATCATCTTTTAAATATTATGGTGATGAGAGGATATCCCTGAGGTCTGGAAGAAAGCAAATATTCCTCTGGTCATTAAAAGGGCAAGAATGAGGATTCAGGGAGCTACAGACTGGTTCAAGCTCACCTTGATCTTGTGAAGGTGATGGAGCAAATAATAATGGAAACCATTTTCAGACCTATGAAGAAGGTGATGGGAGTAGTTGGCAACATTTTATGAAGTGAAGCAATGCTTCACAAACCTGACCAGCTTCTCCCATGAGATGACTGACTTTGTGGATAAAGGGAGAGTGGGGATTGTTGTCTACCTTGAGTTTAGTATAGTTTTCCAGACCATGTCTCATAACGTTCAAACTGAATGGAGTAGGAATAGCAAGCTAAGCTGACAATTAGCTCGTGTGCTAGAACCAAAAGATTATGGTCATCACTATGAAGTCATCTAGAAGCAAGTCTCCAGTTGTGTACCCCAGGGGTTGAAACTGGGGCCAATATCATTTGACACATTCATTTTATTTTGGGGCACAGTGCACTGTCAACAAGTTTGCACATGATGCAAAGCTGGGAGTAGTGTTTGATAACCAAAGGGTTGTGCTGCCATTGAGTGGGACCTCAGCAGGCTGGTGTACTGGGCAGAGTGGAAACTAACCAGCCAACTGTAAAGTAGCTCTGCAGCAAAGGTCTTGAGAGTCCTCATGGACAAGCTGACCATGACCCCGCAATGTACCTTGCAACAATGAAGGCCAACAACATTCTGGGCTGTATTAGGAGGCATGCTGCCAGCAGATTGAGGGAGGTGATACTTCCTCTGCTCAGAACTGGTGAGAAAAATCTGAAGTGTTACGTCCAGTTCTGAACTCCTCAGTACAAGAAAGATATGGACTTACTGGGAGAAGTTCAGCAAAGGACTACAGAAATGGGCCACAAAGATATTCCAATGGGCTGACATAAAAGATGCAGGGGGAGCTTAGACTGTTCAGCCAGGAAAAGAGAAGGCTCAGGGATATGTACAAACACCTGATGGGGGTGAGGATAAAGAAGATGGAGACAAACTCCTCTTTGAGGTAAGGAGTGACAGGACAAGTGTCAATGGATACACATCAAAATACAGGTAATTTAATTTGCACATAAGAAAAAAAATTTGTTTTACTCTTAGGGTGGTCAAAAACTGAAATGGTCTGCCCAGAGAAGCTGTGAACTGTTTCTCCATGGAGATGTTCAAAACCTCATTAGACATAGCACTGAGAAACTTACTCTAATTCACCTTGCTCTAAGGAGGTGGTTGGACTAGATGATCTCAGGAGGCACCATCAGGCATTCTATGATTCTGAAATGCAGTGATTCTGTGACTGTTTATAAGGATTTGTTAAGTTACTGGCACAGATAAAGCCAATATGACTGGCTATTCAGAGTAACAGATGCCCTTGCATAAGAACTCTGGCTTTTAAATTGACTTCATATTTTGCATATGTATTTTTCAATGATCTGCCTAATTCTGAAAGATATTTCTGTTTTACTTCTAGATTACACAAATGATGCCCAGCATGTTTTAGGATTAATAGCTTTTAGGCTTCGGTTCAGGAAAACAACAACAACAACAACAAAAACAAAACAAAACAAAAAACCACACAAAACACCAAACAAACAACAACAACAAAAACCCACAAGCAAAAACCCACAAGAAAAACGAAAAGAAAAATATATTTATGCATTGAGGGGTAGAATACAGACTTAAATTATTTGTGGAATGTTCTAAATATCAAATGAAAACTTTAGTTTTCAATATAGACAACAATACTGAATGTAGCATCAAAGAGAAGATGAGAGTAAGAAAATTAAGATTCGAATCTGAAATGACAGTAAAATCAAGCAACTTAATGCAGTCAGGGATAAAACATTTTCTCCTCCTAAAAAAAATAGCAAATTAAATTGCAGGTGTAATGGCAATATTTTTCAATAAATGCATCATGGTAGAGGTAGTTCTAGGTAATCAAAGAATAGCATGCACAGTTAACAAAAAGAGATGATCTGGACAGTAACAAGACAGGACTTAAGAATATGCAAAACGGAGAGGAGAGGAGAGGAGAGGAGGAAAGCAAAACAAAATAAAATTTCAGTCATGCTTTTAGTATGATCATCTGCTAAATGCTGAGGACATCTAATTTGAATATTAAAGGAAGGAAAAATTGTCAACTGATTGGGAAAAAGTGGTATAGGCACAAAAATGGCAAATATGATTTAAAAAGTATTCCAGTGAAGACAGATATGAAATAAGGCAATCATTAAACTTTATGTAGAATACCATACACAGTCATTATCACTTGTGCTTAAGAAAGTGGTCAGTGTTAGGTTAATGGTCAATGTTAAGTTCATGGTAGTGTTAGGTTTAATGGTCAGTGTTAGGTTAGTAGTTGGACTAGATGATCTTCAAGGTATTTTCCAACCTAGATGATTCTGTGATTGTGTGAAAGACTAGCTCAGATTTCATCAAAATTAGTCAAATTTTTATCAAATCTTCAGAGACCAGAAGTAAGATTAAAACCTTCTAAGCATGGAGGATAGGACAAGGAGCTTCCTGCACCTGTTTTAGTCATGCGTGTTAACAGAGTTTAAGGCCATGTTGAATTCTTATGTATCAAAGACAACTCTGCTAATTGTGGGGAGGGGGAAACATTCTAATACTGAGATCCTGACATTGGCTCAAGTAGAATAGGCAAAAAAATCAAGAGGGATCAAGCTGGTATCCTTCTGCTTTTCTTTACATTTCCTGACAGATCAGGGAGGTTTTCTGTTGGGTAGAAAGAAGAAAACTATCACTTGATGTCTTCCATGCAGTCTGGCAATTTTTTTGCATTTAGTATTTTTATTTATTTGAAGAGAATCTATTTCTTGATGTAGTGTCTCATGGTCCATAACCATTTCCAGAAACAGGAACGACATAACTGAAATCTCCACTGCTGCTTGTGAAAGATTAATAGTAGTAAGTGAACACTATACTTATAAGTAGCTTAGTAATTTAGCTATTCACTAAGTGAATAGCAGTGTGACTGCTATAAATTAAGAAAGGACAAATAAATGTGTTAACTGTGGCTTGACAAATATACTCACACATACTTATCTACAAGTTGTTCAGATTGGGACATCTCTTGGAACACTTTGCAACTAGGGCCTTGATTGGGAGAAGCCCACGAACTCCCACATCTTACTGTGATACAAGGTCAAAAGTAGACACTGCAACCTTGGTGTCACCAGTTCAGTGGGAGAGTCTTTATGCCTGTTGCTTAGAGACTGCATTTTTCTAGAAGGTTAAAAACTCCTCTGGCTGAGGACATGAAGCAACTGCCTTCCATACATATGATGACAACTATAATCATTAAATTATTGAGTAAAGAGTGATTCAGCTTTTTTGATCAACTTTAACTACTGAAGAAGGATCCCTGTTAACATTTTGAAAGAAGAGCTTCTGGGATATTGATCCCCAAAAGATATGTTAATATCCTTGAAGTCCATTATTTCCAACTTTTGTGTCATTTTACAATGATCATACTGATCCTACCAATAGGATTAATATGAACAAATTTTAGAAGACTGCATCCATATTAGTAAATCTTTATACCCAGTATAGGACAATTAATGTTTTTAGGGATTGATTCTTACTGTAGATGGCTGAAGCATGTTAAATGGATCATGACACACAATTGCCTGCTCTGTAAACTTAGAGAGCACACATCAAGCATACAGAGTCATAGTTTAATATGGATTTTAAGGGATCTGTGGGGGTTAGCTTGTTCAATAATTTTCAGATTTCTCAGTTTGAGCTGAATTTTTAGTATCTCCACATGTGGAGACTCCAGGACTCATTTGGACATCTACTTCCAGTGTTTGACTATCCTCATGCTGAACACTGTTTTCCTAATACAGAATCAGAGTTTCCCTCTTTGTAAACTGTATTTGTGCCTTTAATCTATCACTGTGCACACCCCAGAAGAGTCTGGCTATATATTCTCCACATCCACCTGTAAGGTAGTTCAAGTCAGCAGTAAGATACCCTCTGCCTTCTAGAATAAACCCAGTCCTCACAGGCACTACCTCTACCTAATGTTCTCCAGGTACCAATCATCTTGGTGACCTTCCATTGGATTCACTCCAATACATAAATGTTTTTATTTTAGGATACCCAAGGCATGTACACAGGACAGACAAATGTGACAAGGCACCTACAGGCACAGGCCTAACAGGGAAATCCTAGGTAGTAAAAAATGACACATGATGTGTTTAAGCAAGTGAATTGCACTACAGAAGTCAAATGTAATTAGTTTCTGTGATGGCAACTCATTTATCACCAAGCTGGTTCATTTGATCATTTTCTGGACTTTTAATAGGATGTTTTTTTCCAGATTACATTCTGCATTCTATTTTATCAAGTTAGGTATTTTAGTGTCTAACTTCTCAAGAACTGAAGTTCCTTTTCAACAGTACAGTCTATAGTCAATGCTGTGGTCCACAAATCTTCAGTATGAAAGTCAAGAAGCTGTTCAAATTAACTACATTTCATTTGTAGACAGCATAAAGGATTCTTCATTTAATACTATCTAATAACCTCTGATCCAGATATCCAAATTCTCTAATACAAAAAGAATGGAGGCAAGTCAGAGCCCTTTTCCCACACAGGAGGTTACTGACCTTTCTTACAGTTAAAATATCAAATAACTGTTCAGTAAAGTCCGCTATCTTCTTATAACCTGAATTGTTTCAGTGATGATACAGACCGCTTTCAACTAAAACCGAAAAATTATCAAAATAAACAAGTAAGAATCAGAACCAAATGGAAGTGCACAAGTGAAATATAACTCAAAGTAAAACTTTTTATATTTTGCTCATATTTTAATAGGCTTAAGGTCAAACATCAAGGTTTTCACTCAGGTAATACTGCCACTGAGTTCAAATTCAAAGAATTAGATCTCTTTTCAACTCCTATACTACTTCTTTTCTCATTCACTGTGTTGGCATAAGTAGTCCCACCAAATAGATCCTTTAGATAAAAGGCCTTATAGTAATGTAGCATAATCTGCATTAATAAACAGTGTTCTACAGAAGCTGAGTGGATTATTAATAAAGTAGTTTATAATTTCTATAATCATAAATCAGAAATGTACCAATTACTCTTGCATTTTGTAATCAGTCTGGTTGCTAGTTTTTTTCCAGACCTACAGGTCATGCTATATTGTTTTCTCTCTGGCAAGTCACAGCAATGCCATAACTGTAATTATTTTTCCTTAATTAATATATTTTAATATATTATGTCAGGTTCTTGAAGCATCTAACAAAATGCCTTGAAAAACAGTGCTGAAATAGCTATTAAATTTTAAATTAATATTAAATTTAAATATTAAATACTTATGAGTCAAAGGTGATTGAGTCTGAATTAGCTCATTGTATTAAAACTTTACATCTAAAAAAAATATCATCTGGTTTCCAAGGTACTTACAAATGTAACAAATTGTAAGACAGAAGTATGACAGTAATGTACACACGCAAAAATGTGCTTAGAATTGATGATGAGATAGCCTTTAATAACTTCTTTCTTATTATTTCATTTTAAATGCTTCAATGATTTTTAAATTTTCCCTCTCTGTTGATCTGGTCTACACCAAAAACTGAGCTAGTGCTAAAGCTAAAAGGTAATTAAATTAGGAAAGTAAGGGAATCTGCTGTATTGGTTAATTTTTTTTGTCTGTTCTCAGTTATTTAATCAAAATGTACTGTAAGTAGAATTATGTATCTGGGGATAAGGTTATCTGACATAAAGTAAAAGAATGACAGGATTTGCAGACTTTGTAAATTAAATGGTGTGATCTATTCCTTTTGCAAAGATCTGAATAGCTTTCAAATGATGCAGCCACTTTATGCTTTCTAAACCTTCCTATGAAATGTGGGAAAAATATGCTGATGTCACTTTTTCTAATACTGTTTTCACAAAAGTACCTTTGAAATATGTGCACCAATCACTTTATTTGTTTAAATGTATTGCAGAATTTTGAATAGGTTTGGAGTTTCAGAGGGTTTTTTTCCACTCAACCAGAAACTTGTAAAAGTATTTAAAATGACCTCTCTTCTTCCATGTGGTACTAGACCTTGAAGATGGAACAATCTCTGGCTATTTGCAATAAAAGGTTTTCAGACATAAAAATAAATTTTATTAATTGAGTGTTTATTTGATAAGGATGCTCTTACAGGAACTGTAAGGAGGCACTGAAGTTAATCCATGTGTGATTTCATTAATTGAAATGCAATTTAATTAGAGTAGATGAACATATTTGCATTCGTCAGCTTTTGCTCTAGTATATGAGAAATGAACCTTAACTGAGAAAGACTGCACAAATGGGTTTGAATTATTTAATTGGATGTATGTACTCATGGACATTTTTCAAAGACAAAAGAGACAGGGAAGTTGTCTGGTTGTGTGAGCAAGATACTGGCCTTTACCTTCTCATATCAATGCTATGAGACCAATAGCCAGTCTCTAGAAGACTGATGTTCAAGCCACACAACAACAGCATTCGGATCATCTCAGAACGGAGCTACTGTAGCAAGAATACTTTGCTGTGGTTTTGTCTATCTTCAAAATGTCCTTCCAGCAACATAAAGCACTGTCGGGATGATCTGAGGTGAAGAAAAACAGAAGTAGAATGTTTGCATTCTGACTCTGAGAAAAGTAAATTTTTAGTAGCTGCAAGAAATTAAATACTTTGTTTCCAAGGAACAGCATATATTTTCTATTATACAAACATTCAGTGAGAGTAGGAGGAGGAAAAGACTGAAACAAAAGACTGTCTGTTACAAAGAAAGGGGAAAAAAGCAATACTTAAGTGCACATGCTACTTAACATCTGAGTCACACTATAAGAACTCAGAACTTCTTTCTCTCCTGTTCCTTTCATTCACAGTTGTCCCATCCCAAACCCTCCCTACAGTTCAGAATCAGAACCTGTAAACTCAGGATCAGATTATTTCAGTTTTAGCATCAAACTCTGAACTTCAGCAGAGACAGGATTTTATGCAGGATTTATATGGACAGAAAGTCATTGACTGCACATGTGACAATAATTCCTTGCTTTTGATTTTATTAAGAACTTTATTTTATGTGCCTGATGAAATGTTGTGATGAATGTTTGATTTGTAGTATATTTCTGAGTCCAAATGCAAAAAGCACCCAAGAACAAACTCCAGACTGCTTTATTGTATTGACTAAAGAAAGTGGAATATAATTGCTGAAACACCAGAAATAACTGAAGTAATATGAAAAATATAAAAATAGTTGTCAACCAAAAGGATTAACCTTCACCAAATCTGAAGCAAATATTATTCCCTTTTATTCAAATAAATGTATTCCCTTTTACATAAATAAGTGTCTGCAGTATGTTTCAGATCTGAGTGTGTATGCTATGATTCAGGCTATGGACATGCTGGTTTTACTTTTCTTCTTTAAACCTTGCAGTAAGATATTGACAAGAGGAAAATATTTTTTCCTGTTTACCCAGTTTTAGCTGGGAAATAGGCCCATTTAAGAAGGCACATTTCTGTGACTGTTATGCATTGACTTACTGTTGTACATACCTTAGGCATGCTGCTTCTGTCCTCAAGCACACCTTCTGTATTCCAGCAATCTAGACAGCTCTTTTGGATATACTCATAAGATTTATTTAATTTAAGGAATTCTGTTCATGCCTAAAAAATATCACCATAAGGGTTCCTTATATCAAAGGAAGGGAACTAGGGATCTTCAGAGGATCATAAATTGCACTCTACTTCTCCAACTCCAATTCTTCTCCTAGGCATAAAACTAGACCCAAAAACCATTTGTATTCCTTTCTCATGTCTGAATATCATAGCTTTTCAGCTTTTAGTTACAGTCTAACTGCATGTTTTCTTCTTCTTGAACTAGTTGCTTAAATGACCATGATTAGTTTCTGAGATAGAAAAATGAAAATTTTACTTGAGGTCCACCCTCAGTCATTACAGCAAATAACCCACATTAACCCTCTCTCAAGGTCTCTTCAGTTTGCAGTCTGAAGAAAAATCACCTAAAATGTCTGTAACAGTTAGCTCTATACATAGCTGAGAACATACTGTACATATTTGTGTTTTATTCATCCTTCCATGTAAAAACACAACTAATTAAACATGACATTTACTCAAATTGTATCTCTTGCAAAAAAAAAAAAAAATGCAGCTTGAAGAGCTACACATAGCTTGTCTATGAGGATCGTATCAGTGTCAAAGGCCTTCCTGAAGTCCAGATAGGAAATATCCACAGCTCTCCCCTTGCCTACCAGGACA
Source organism: Athene cunicularia (assembly GCF_003259725.1). Classification (NCBI taxonomy): domain Eukaryota; kingdom Metazoa; phylum Chordata; class Aves; order Strigiformes; family Strigidae; genus Athene; species Athene cunicularia. The sequence goes on along the minus strand of NW_020799091.1, from coordinate 36,466,118 downwards.
TTCATTTCCGCATAGAAATTTATCACGTTGGTTAAGCATGATTCCCCTGGGTGAAGCCATGCTGACTACTTCTGATGATTTTCTTGTGCTTAATGTGCCTAACTGGCCTGTAGTACCCTGGGTCCTCCTTCTTGCCCTTTTTGAGAATAGGAGTTACATTTGCTTTCCTCCAGCCTTCAGGAACTTCTAGTTGCCATGATCCGTCAAAGATTGTTGAGATTGACCTCACAATGGCATCTGCCAGCTCCCTCCCTCAGCACTCTTGGATGAATCCCATCAGGGCCCATGGGCTTATGTACATGCAATTTGCTTAAGTATTGCCTCACCTGATCCTCTTCCCCAAAGAAGGATCTTCCAAGCCTCACTTTCCTTGCTCCACACTTTCCCTCTGGCCTCTGGGACCTCTGAAGGCTGGTCTTGCTAGTACTGCTAGTAAAGGCTGAAGGCAAAGAAGGCATTCCAGTACTTCAGTCTTTTCTATGTCCTGTGTAACCACGTACCTCATCTTGTTGAGCAATGGGCCCACATTTTCCCTAGTTCTTTTATCACCTATGTATTTATGTAAGCCATTCTTGTTGTCTTTGACATCCCTGGTAAGACTCAGTTTCATTTGGGCTTTAGCTTTCCTAGTTTCATCTCTGGATGCTTGGACAATGCTTCTGTATTTTTCCCAGGTTACTCATCCTTATTTGTACTCTGTGTACATGTCATTTTTGTGTTTGAGTTGGTGTCTAGGAGTAATTTGTTTATCCACACAGGGCTCCTGGCATTTTTGTCTGACTTCTTATTCATTGGGAAGGAGCTCTCTTGAGCTTGGAAGAGGTGATTATTGAATATTGACCAGATTTCTCGAGGTCTCTTTTCCCTCCAGGCCCTTATCTCACAGGACTCTTCCAAGGTATGAAAAGAATACTTTTAGAAAAATGCAGCCTTTTCACTTCTAGAGCAAGCAATTTCTATTCTCATTCCATTTCTGTGTGTTACTCATTCATGTATCAGTAAATATTTGACCAAAGGAAAATTATCACAGAAGTATTCTTCTAACTTCTATAAAAGCAGAGCCTCTCTCTTCTTCTTCTGCTTTGTTCTTCCAAGACATCATCTTTGATTGAGTTCAGGTGTCACAAAGACTTGAATCCATTGGAATCAAGAGCATTGCCAAAACTGTACGTAAAATTATTGTAGCAGCCACCTGTGAAATAGAGTTGGGGATCTGTCAAAAAACAGAGCTGCTCATAAAAGACAATCCTTATTTCAGTGAGAAAAATCTAGAAGACTGAAACAATATTGAGAAATACCAAGAATAAAATTCTCCTAAAAATGTATTATCAAATACTTTTTTTAGGCTCAGGTGACTGAGTGAAATACATTTTCAGTTAAATACATTTTCAGCAGTGAAAACGTATTTAGTCAGTGTAATTGATTACAAATTAAAGGAAAGGTTGCCAAAGTGGAGCAAGCAGCTGCAGTGAATCTGTGAGAAGGAAATGAAATGATGCCTACAGGTTACTGCATACTTCATGAAAATTATTTATAATACCTATTTTTCATTAAAGCCAAACAACAGAAAAAGATAGCCTGAACTACCCTTATAATAAATTCAGATAAAGTTGGCTGAGCCAAAAAAAAACAGGTTTATTGAGCACATTCACTGCATTTTTGGAGAGTGTGGGGATGTGGGATTTTAATTATTGTGCTCCTGTGCTTTGAGAACATTAGCAAATAAACCACATATTTACTATACTTCAGTCATTTTGACAGTTATGAGGCTGCAAACCTTACCTGAATATAGTTAATAATACAAAGTGAATACTGATAATATGAGGCTTTATCTTTCAAAATTAGCTGACAGAGACAAGTAATTTAGTAAAATTTGCCAGCCTTGATTATCTAAATTTCAGACACTTAAGATTTTCTCTTACCCAAAAAAGACAGCATCATAAATTACAATGAACATTCCCTCAAACAATCCAAAACCTCAGTTATCTAAACTGCCTTTTACTGACCCCTAGGATTTTGGGGAAAATTAGGTCACATTGTAGTCTAGTGCTAATTACATATTATTCTTCAGTATTTAATACAGAAAAGGAAAATACAAAAGGAAAGGAAATTACAAAAAGGAGAAAACAAGAGAAAAGTATTTCCCTCATTATAACAATTATGTTCTTTTAATTTTAAATTAAAACTACTGAGAAAACTAGCCATTCGTTATGATACATAAATTACTAGTAATTATCTGATCAAACTCAACATGAATATAAATCACTGGTTTATATTAGTTTTGTTGTTGTTTATGTGTGTGATTAAGATTAAAGACTAGCTATTAAAGAGGAATTCTGTATCTCAAATTTCACACAATTCATTAGGTGACTTTTGGGGGACTGTCTCTTTGGGAGAAATGTGGGAGCCCAGGCTCTGTAACCAGTCCCAGAAAAAGTTAAGGTCTCACTAGAGGCCAAAATTCATTAGGACACTGTGAGAAGGCTGACCCAAGCTCAATGAAATCTGTGAATTTAACAGAGGATTTCCCTAAATGAAACAATGAGGAGAAAAACAGGTCTGAAATTCTGCCTCTTGCTTACCACGGCTGAAGAGTCTGTGACCACTATTTGATCAGGGCTGATAAAGCACTATCCTTTCTCTTTCAGTTTACCCCTTCCAGGTCTGCCCACATCATAGGGTTGAGGTTAGCATGGATCCTTGTGATCAGTGTGGTCTCACAACAAGCAAGAAACCCAAGCTTGATCTTTAATGCTGCTTATAAAGAGCTCAGATTGTTTTCTACTTGGCAGCAGAGTACTTAAATTGTCAACCCAAATCACAGTGTGTGAAGGGACTCTCTTAACCCCTTACACCTTAGCCTTGGCCATGGACAAAAAGGAACTTGAGGCACTGTGGGCCACGAAGAGAGCAGAAGAAGAAATTAACCCACTAACACCTCCTGAGTGAGGAGGTTCCTTCACCTGGAAGTGGAATTTCTAAGTGTATTCAGTTCAGAAATCTCAGTATCTCACACTGAACCATTCTGGGATACAGAGAAGAAAGAGGACTTGGAGAGGACTTGGATTATGGACACCAGGGCTCAGTTAAGGAGATGTTTCCACAGCACGCCCAACATGTCCTGACCAAAGTGGGCAAGGGTCTTGCTGTAAACTTTGGGCTGACAGCTTTTACAGTACAGCCCACTGGTATGTTTGAATGCAAAGCTGCAACATCCCAGCATGGAGACTGCATGTCAAGCAAGCATCGTTTCTCTCTAGGGTTGGTCTTTCCTGTGCAAAGGTACACAGTCATCTCTGTGAGGATAGCAGGTGAGGTGGTCTCAGCCTGTCCATCAATAGCTTCTTTCTATGGTCTAGGAGAACCTTTATCTTTCTGCATACTTGTTGCCTGAGAGAGTAAGAAACAAATGTTTCTGTGCAACTCTGAATCACAGGACTGATTTTCTGGAATGCCTTTATGCATGACATTTCTTGGATGTTGCTTCATTATCACCTGGCCCAGAAAAAAAAATAAAATCTTACTTCTTCTCATGGTAAAAATAAATTCAGAAGTCTTTCTAATTATTTTTCATAGTAAAATATATTCCAGTTAATGTGAATACACTCAGGCAAGGGAGGGACACTTTACTGGGACTTCTCACAAGATACCAATTTAATCTAGCTGTAATGACTATTGCTTAATTGAGATAAGATTAGCATAAATTCCACCCAATAAGGATACAGCCAGCTGGTGCCAAAGGATTGCATAGTGCTCCATTAAGTGTTTAATCGATGTAACTTTCCTAGCTTATGTCAATTAATAAGTATATTAATAATAAAGTAATAATCAGCAATGCATAGCAATTATGATCCAAAGTATTCCAAAGTACTGAATGAATAATGTAATATTTGTAAGGTAGAAATTACCACCACAAATCGTAGGAAGAGAAATACAGGTCAACTTAAAACGAGAAGCTGTTAATATACACTACAGTGATGACAGTGTGAGGATGGAAATACACCAGTGTTTTGTTTATCATATACCAGATGGAACAGGGTTGAGAAGAGTGGTCATAGAATAACAGAATGGTCTTGGTTGGAAGGCACCTTCATCTAGTCCAACCCCCCTGCAGTGAGCAGAGACATCTTCAACTAGATCAGGTTGCCCAGACCCCCAACCAACCTGACCTTGAATGTTTCCAGGCATGGGGCATCTACAACTCTCTGGGCAAACTGTTCCAGTGTTTCATCACTCTCATTGCAAAAAATATCTTCCTTATATGTAGTCTACCTTCTTTTGGTTTAAAACCACTACCTCTTGTCCTATTGCTATAAAAAAGTTTCTCCTCATCTTTCTTAGAAGCCATCCCTTAAGTATTGAAAGGCTGAAATAAGGTCTCCCTGGAGCCTTATCTTCTCCAGACCAAACGACCCCAACTCTCTCATCCTGTTCTCAAAGGAGAGGAACACTCAGAGACTTCATAGCCTCACTGTGCAACTAAAAAACCGTCAGCAGGAAGAGGAGGCTATAAGGTAAGTATTCTTGTAGATTTCACTGCCTTTAAAAATTGTCTTGTTATACAAGAGCTACTCAGAGTCAGCTGTGCCCACGTTTATCATAATGAAGCCAAGCTTATACCCATAATGCCTCCCTTTCTTGGATCTGGGCACAGACCCAGACTGGAGCTCCTTAGCAAAACACATGAAAAGCAGTTTTGCTACTCCAGAAAGAACAGTTCATGACCCTCCTGCCATCAGAAATAGACATGTAGAGGGGAAGGCAGCCATGAGGGATACTGAAGGAAGAAATCAGGGTGTTCAGGAAAATGGGGCTTGCTGCCTCTGCTATTTCAGCCATAACCTGACCTTACAGGACTTCAGTATAAAAAAAAAAAAGCAAAAACATAGTCAAAAAACACAGCTCTTAGATTATTCCACTATTCAGCTTTTCCATGTGACAATTTTATTTTTGCTATGCCTAAAGTCTAGGCAGGTGACAAAAGCACAGATGTTGAGAAATGGGATTTATTCCTCCTCATCATCAGTTCAGGCTGGCCGGAGGCTGTCTTCAAAGATAGCATGCACATTTTCTGTGTGATAACTTTGGTAACTTTCAGCTAATGAGAATCACACTACACATTGCACCTTTCATAATATAGTTGTATGACAGGACATAATCAGTGATTTCTGCGAAGAGGACCTCTGACACTAAATATTTGGCCCAAATATGAAGTAGTTATAATAATAACTGCTATTATAATATCAAGCATCTGCAAGGTATTCAAAACCAGCATTTCAGCTGAAACATTTTTCTTCATTTTCCTCTCAGACCACTATCAATGCTGCTGCAGGTATAAATTCATCCTATTCTACAGTCATTTATATTAGATTCTTCATTGTAGTTACTTTGCACCTTCAAAAGAGTTAATAACATAATTCTAGACTTTCCTTTCTCTATCTCCTTTCCCTTGAAGAGATTGCTTTTCATCAAATTAATCTAAAGATCACTTGTTTGTGGTTCAAGGGCCTACATCTTATCAAAAATTTATCATGACACAGAGCCAGCTTGTCCTTCTGGATTTGGGGGGAAGGGTAGAGTAGGGGAAGAAAAGGGAATTAAAAAAAATAAATCAAAGCAAGTCATTAATTAGTAGAATGTAAAGAAAGAAAAAAAAAAAAACAAAAAACAACAAACCAAACCAGATTTCCAAAGATTCACCAAAAATAACGCTACATAAAATATTCTGTATGCATTGATTTTCCTGCATTTTCTTTTACTTTTAAACAGTGAACTCCATTGCAGCTAGTACATAATGAATCAATGTCATCTATAATGACATATGTAGGCTGGCAAACAGGAATATAGCCAAGCATGCTCTTTCATTCCTGCCCTTTCTTGTAAATGCCTCTATGTAATTCTTTTGCAGCACATAGTGAGATCTAACTTCTCACAGATTGCTAACTCTTCTGTTTAAGTTGTGATTATTTTAACAAGATTGATTGATTGTAAGGAAAAATAAGCACTACTTTCTGGAGAAATCTTGTAAACCCTTTAGTGATGCAAAAATCAGCTTGTGTTAACGGTTTTATTAGTAATTTCTGTCAGATCAAATACCTTCTGCTATGGAACAACAATGTCTTGCAATGACTTTGAAATACTTAAATGCTTTCAGTTTTTGTTATCACAGTGAATTTTTCCAGAGATGTAATTCAATGCTCTAAATGCATTTTACTAAATTGTGAGATTATTAAGTTATTGATTTGCATAACAATCTTAAAGCTTGTTCTTCAGCATTTTTCCAGGAAAAAACCTCAACAACTATTTTCTGTGTTTCAGAAAAGCGAGACTTGGAACTATGAAGACATTATTATCCTATAGGAAGTGTTACATGTCACATTAAAATTCTATTCAAATCCCTTTAATGTAGGTTGCTCATCCACAGTACAGTGCTCATCAACATAGTTTCTGAGAAACATGTTAAATAAGGTCAAAACCATCTCTAATGTATCTGATCTCTTATACTCTTCTTGTGAAGAAGAATTATATGCGACACAGTGAAAAACTTGGTTTAGAGTTTTTAAATCTTGTAAACACCCATATCTTCCTAGTTGCTTGTTAGACAGAGAGGCTAGAAATATGTTTAAAGTAGGAGGTATACAACAGCAGCGCAGAGCTTCTGGAACTGTTCTCACCATTCTCCTGAGATGGATGCTGAGAGCACCCTCAGGACAGACAAGTTGTATATTTTTTTCTATGGAAAACTGCTTTGTATTAGAAAATCACAACTTCAATGAGTCTTTCGAACAGAGCATTACTTAATCCTTTAGTTCCATCCACTGCTTTGAGCTCCCAGTAAGCCTCCTAATAAGGAAGGAGACTTGGATTTAATATGGTACTAAACAGAGAATGAGAGAGAAAGGGACAGAGGATTAGAAGACTTGTTGCTAAGGAGATATACTATAGTGTTCTGTACACACCATGGTTTCCTAAATGCTAACAGCTACATGGCAAGGTATACTATAGTGCTGCAGTCATGTTCAAAGGTGACAAAAGTATGAATAACTGAGACCAGGGCATTGCTAGCTATGATAGGACAGATTCTTCTAGATAGCCAGAGATGACAGGAAGCATTACTGACAGATACTGTGATGTCAGTGAAGACTCCAGTTTTACTTCGCTGTTATAAAACTAGATTGTTTACTTGAAAATGTGCACCTTCAAGCAAAGAATACTGCACCAGAGCTAAAAACTTAAATTATTTTCTTTTCCCTATCAATGGAACATTTATCTTGCTCGGGTTTGAATTCTGAAAGTCTGTGTTATATCTTTGAACTGCCTACTACCTCTCTGCAGTGTTATAAATTAATGTAGTGCAGGGTAAGAAGAAATTATCTAGTACTTATGAGTTTAGATGCTAGTTCCAAGTACAGCCAATCCAGGTAATTGATTATAGTGGCTACTGCTTTGCTGAAGATCTTTCAAGGTTCTCATGAATACTTTGCCTCTGTTAGAAATAATGGAAATCAGCTGAAGGAGTGGTGCTGAATACGTAGCTCTATCATGTAACTTTGCAGCCTGACTTTTGCTGCTGCTGCTGCTGCCTCTAAGGAAAGAGACAATGTGAGACAGTAAGTAATGCCCTGGCCTGAAAAGGTAGTGTGGATGCTAAACACGACTACAAAGAGAATTGACCCTGATAGGATACAAAAAGAAGGGGTCATATAGCTGAGAGTAGGTTTCCTGTTCCTTCTCCCTCTAGGGGAGATTTGAATCATTTTAGGCTGTTCCTCTGACATCTCTCTCACATGCAATAGTATTATAAAATAAGCAGCAGTATTAGCTATTAGAAAGAGGATCCAGGAGGATGAGAACCTTCAGTTGTCTCTACCTATTTCGTGGATGTTGCTTAGCGGTGTCATTACAGTGTTCTCCATTCCCTAGCATGCTGCATATAATACATTTGTTTCAGTTGGACAACATCAGTTTGCCATTGATTATGTGCTCTCTTAACTCATTTGGCATGGTCAGTGTCAGCTTATGTATAATGTATCGCAAGCAAGCTTTTTTAATTTTGGCCAGACTATTGCATGGTTCTGACAAGGGTCATGTCCCTGACAGTCTATTAAAATTTAAAGAGCATACATATATACCTGTATTGAAACAAAAAAAACCTATGTGCCACCTGTTGCAGCTGATCACTAAACTTCAAAATTAACTCACCTTTTCCGGCTATTTGTTTTTTCTGGCTATTTGTAGTGTAATTGAAGTCCAACTATCACCCTCTCGTTCTCATCCTTATTTTTCTATAAAAAACAGAAGTTTTTTTGACACACCTTCTTGATATTACCTCCATTTGTACCCAGTCAGCTGGATTTACTGAATACATTTGAACAAACTAAGACTGTATAATTAAGCAGCCTCCACTGAAATTTAAGTTTACATACTGTGATAATAAATTAATGGCTTATCTTTTGTCCTCCAATATCCAGGATAAGGTTAGTTAAATGTTTGAATTGTGCTACAAATACCTCAAACCATTTGCTTTTTCATTTCTTTACCTTTGAAGAGTTTATGGAATGAAATAATGTCACTTGGTTTTTGTTTTGCTTTTGTTCGGGTTCTTTTCCTGACAAAATAGTTCATTCTTTTTTTCTTTCTCTTGGTATCTGAATTTTTCTATTGGTATCTTGGTATCACATCGAACAGTTTATGGGTGCAGGCTACCTCTATACCAGGGTATTTTCTAGGGTGTTCTTGCCATCCAAACTGCACTTCAGTAGAAATCTACAACAGCAAATAACTCTTTCTAGTGACTTTGCACTTGCCAAACTAGGTCATCTGTACACTATTCAGAGTTCACCTGACTCATGTAAACCTCTTTGGCAACTACAGGAGGGTGGACAACTGCCCCTGCTCCCTGGCTCCACTTGTAACTTGTGAGCACAATTATGTTGCTCATTGATGTCACTCAATACACAAAAGGCCCATCAGCAAAGAGCCTGCCCTAGGCTAATTCTCTCCCTTTTGCCAAGAGAATACATGAAGGTAAAAAGTCTGTTGTTGGGACTTGTCTTCCACAGCACAAGGAATCGATACATTCCAGAATGGAAGGTTGTCCTCAACCTTTCTCATGCCTATAATGTACTGACATGATTTAAAGCAGTCTCTTCACAATATAGAATATGCAATACAATAGGCCTCAGACTGTCTTGGTAAGCCACCAGTTACTCTACATACCTCTTCAAGCAGAGATGAGTAACCTAAAACCAGAGACAATATTCCAAATGTAGCCTCACTAGTGCTGACTACAGAGGGATGATACCTTTACTAGCCACCTCTCTTGTAATATAGGCTAGTAACACAGAGTGTTCTTCATTTGAAATGAGTATGATGTTGGCTTATATTTGATCTGGCATCCACTATAGCCCTCAATCCTTTTCATCAAAATTTTACTTGGCAGTCTCTCCTCAGCCTCTACTTATGTGTAAGGTTATTCCACCCAAGAGGCGGAGCTCCACCTTCTCCTCACTGAAATTCGTAAGGTCTGTGTTGGCTGAATCTTCAAGTTTATCAGTCTCACTCTGAACAAAAGTTCTACCACTCCTTCTGTCAGTTACGCTCCTTATCTTAGTCTGATTCACAAATTCAATGAGGATGTGTGCTGTGCCTTGAAAAAAAAAACAAAAAAAAAAGGGGGGGGGGGGAATTTACTAATAGTAACAAGAAAAAAACAACAGTGACAAGATGTAAATCCAAAATGGGTAAAATGCAGCAGTGGACTACCGAGTGCAGCAACATGTACGC
>NW_020799091.1:36448016-36456282 GCF_003259725.1 Athene cunicularia | reverse complement strand
CCACCCACCCCCAGCAACGATCCAACCACACCAGAAAGATCCCTCCAAGCTGACCCAGAAACTCAAAACACTTTGTGCCAGAGAGAGCCCTCGTCCACTTATAGACACTAAGCATGATGTCACATGGTGTGAAATATTCCAATGATCAATTAGCACAGCCCTCTAGCTGTGCTCCCTCTCAGCCCAAGGAAAGTTAACTCTATCCTGGCTGAAACCAGGACAAAACCTTATAAATATTTCACAGAGTATTGTGTCACTTCTACAGCTGCAACCTACTCTATAGCCTGCACTTGATTCAACATGTGGAGAGTACGTACTGTTAAAAAAACAATAGTTGGGGAAAAAAAAAGTTAGGTATCAGTCACTTCTTCCCAAGAAGCTGGCTATCACTCTCTGAAACCAATCACAGATTACTAAAAAAACAGTCTCCACTATTGTGAGAGCTGTTATGCATGCACTGCCCTATCACAGAACTGCAGGATATTTGAGCTTCGAGGGCACCACTGGAGATCATCTAGTCAAGCCTGTTTGCTCAAAGAAGGGTTATCTAGAGGAAATTGCTCAGGGCTTTACCCAGGTGGTTTTTGGATATCTCTAAGGATGGAGAAATGCATGTCTTTCAGTATTCAATCACCCCCACAGTAAAAAAAAAAAAAAATGTAGGCTTTTTTTGTTACGTTTAAATGAATTTCCTGTATTTCAATTTGCATCAATTATTAGTTGTGATTTCACTGGGCACTGGTGAGAAGAGCCTGGCTTGTCCTTCTTTACACCCTGTCTCAGCAGATATTTATACACACTGATACAACCTGCCTTGAGACTTCTCTTCTCCGGGCTGAACAGCCCCAGCTTACTCTCAGTCTCTCTTCATATGACTGATGCTCCAAAGCCTGGCTCTCCAGCGGAGCCATACTCCAGTTTGTCCCTCTCTCTCTTGTACTGGCAGGCACAGAACTGAACCAAGCACTCCAGATTTGTCTCATCAGTACTGAACAGAGAGGAAGGATCCCCTCCCTCAATGTTTTGTAACACTCCTCTTAATGCAACCAGGAAGCTGTTGGACATATTTGTCACAGGGTCACATTGTTGGCTTATGGGCATCAAGGCCTTCAGTTCCTTTTATGTCAAGAAGAGAAAAGGGAGTTAAAGCTCTAATTCATCAAGTTAATAAGACAAATATTTTTGGAAGGTGCTTTCTTTCACATCTTTTATTTTTGAGTGGTAAAATATAATATCAAAACACTTTTATTACCTTCAGTTGCATAGGCTACACTGAATATATTCCCTCTGTTTATTCAGAAATTATGTCCAGACCACCTGAAAAACCTCTTTTCAACAGCAGACTTCCTCCCCTGCCATTCTTACAAGGAAGAGCACTGGGTCTTTTGCTGTGTGTGCAAAATGTATCTGCTTGTTCACACCTATTATGTCCTACCGTGGCAGTGCTACATGAAGGAGCCACAATATTGCTTTCTTCTCTCACGTTTAGCAAGAAATCCTCCTCTAGCCTTGGAAACTGTGTCCACTTCTCTCTGGCCTCAAACACAGAGTTGTGAAGTAGCTGCAGTCCTCCAGAGACCCTTTGAAGTCACTTCACAGGGATGCAGGCATGCTTTTCTGGGCCTTCAAAGCACGATCCCTTTTAAGATAATACAGGTCTGGTGGAGATCCCATTGCAGAGAGCTTGACACCTCCTCAGAGGCTTAAGAACTGTTGCCTACAGGTGTTCACAGCTGCCACTTCAGGGCAAAAAAAAAGTATAAATATCCCAGAAATCCATTGAAAATATATCACTCTCTATTGTGCCTGTGTGTCTGTAGAAAAGACCACACTGTCTTCCTGCAGACCTCCAAGCTTCTTCATGGACTGCCTCCAGGTGCAGCATAGCTGCAGCCAATATGGAATCTGAATTTACTTGGAGACAGAGAGTGCTGAGCACTCCTGGCCGAAACTGATGTCCTCTCTTCAGCCCAAAAATAAATTTATAGTTTCTTAACAGGGATGCTTACACCTGATTAATTTCCTTGCAAACTCAAATCTTGTCCCAGGATGACTGCATGAAAAATAGCTTTGGGCAGAAAAACATCTACTGGCACAGAAGTTACTCCAAGTCTAGGAGAAATAACAAGACTCTAAGGTCATCTTAAGTATTGGCAGTAAACTGTAAGCTAGAATCAGCAGAAAGTAAAGGGAAGGGGAACAGAAAGGGAAGGTCAGTAAGTTCAATAAAAATTTTAAGTCATCTTGCTGAAGACTGACTACTGTATATTTGATCTTTAACACCTTAGTGTACAGTTAAAAAAAGTGTTGAAATTTAGATGTAGCATTTCTTTTTTTTTCTTGTTTTGTGATTCAGAAAGAAAAAATCAGCCAGGCTTTGCTAAGGGGTGTTACAAACAGCCGCCTCCTTCAGCAGTGCCAGCCCAGCGCTCTCCTGTCCATCTGCTGGAGCTCAGCCCAATGTCTGGACACCCAGGTTCAGGCAGAAGAACGCAGCTGGTTCTTTCCCGTTTGTAGGGAAAGTAGTGAAGTAGTGAAACTGAGCACATATCCCAGCCACACACACGCGGAGCTAGGGAGACAGAGGACACTGACACAACTGGTCACACAGAGGGCCACAGACAAGGTGCTGCCCCCATCAGCACCCACACTCAGGATTTGCACCAGACACGGGCACAGACAGCCACATCCCCTCCTCCTCTCAGGCTGGCAGAGGCAGGGGGTCACTAGTGCAGCATACAACACACCCCAGGTTCACAGGCACACGTACAGTCATGCATCCCCTGAGCACCAGAGTGGCCCCTCTGCCCACCCATCTATTAGTGTGACTGACCAGATTTGTTTCTGATTATGGACTTTGTAAATGCTTATTTGTTAATGTTTTATGTCTGTGTTTGTTCCTCTCCCTTTCCTTATCTTCCCAACTGAGAAAATAATCATCCTCACGCTTCACATTTCCCTACCAATTAGTCTGACTGACCATCTTAGTTCTTCTCAAGACCTTCTTTACCATGTGTTGGTCAGGTTTGTCTCTGTATAATCTTGTTTACTGCTTCTTTGATCAGACACCATTAAAGGAGCAGACATTCCCCTTACACATACCCATACAGGCTTCTAACTGTTGTTGATGGATGAAGAAGGCACCTGAAGGACATGATTAATTTGTTCCTCAAATAGAAGTCTCAGGGACTAATTGTTAGTCTTTAGGGGTGCATATCCTTCTATTGCCTTTTGAAAGGATGGAGACAACTGGATCACATGCAACATCTAAAGTGAATCCCTCTGCCAGTAAAAAGAGGTTAATTGAGAAAAGCTATTGAAAGTGGCAAATGATAAGGAAAGTGCATAAATGGAGAATAATTATAGTTTCCAATTTATTGGTGTAGAGGTTTTTTTAATATCTTTGGATATCATAACAAGTAAAAAGTAAGATCTGTAAAATCCTGTAATCCCTGTCATATTGAACCTTAGTAACTCTTGTTATGTACTGGGAAAAAGGTTTAGTTTTCATGTTTTTGTGAATTGTATTGCAAAATGCTGTATTTTTATTGACTGGATGATTGTATTTGATGATTTTATTAGTATGCTGTCTGGCTCATTACATCAAGACATATTTTTGTCTTCATAGTTTCAGACTTTATGGCTATTTCTTTGATTGCTTAACTGAAAGGAATTAAATCATAAAATTCATGACTTGAGTGATTTCTGTTTATGGAGATTTATGTACCATAGGTTGTGTGGGGATTTTCACTCTTGTGTTTATCCTACTTGCCTGTGCTCTTAGGAATGACTAATGAAGTACAAATCTACAGTGTCCTTCAATGTTAGTATCTTGCAAATGATATTAAAGCAGTTAAAAACCCCAAAAACAACACCACCAAAACCCCCACATAGAACCAAGTTGTAATTAACAATTATAGCAAATAAAAATGGCAGCTCTTGATGAAAGCACTTTCAGTACATATACTGAGAACGTGCAAAATCCTCTTATTAATTTTGGTGGGCAAACCATTATGCTAAACATTATATCAGTTAAAATATGCATCCAAAAAATGATGTAGAACCACTCAGACAAATTCTATGACCTGTTTTATATTCAGAAAATTCAAGCAAATAATAATGGTACCTTTTGAACTTGAAGACAAAATGGAGATGCCCAACATGTAGCAAGCTTAAAATCTCCTAATAGCTATTCTCCAGAGTTTTCTTATATTTCCTGGTTTATCTCATCATATTTCTTATTAGAACATTCTACAAGTGTGCTTTAAGTCTTCAAGTTTTACTGTATTTTTATTACCAAGCAAGAAAAGAGACTTGATACTGCAACAGAACTTCATTTCAGGTGAAGTGGCACATCTCTACTGACTTTATTGAGTTTAATGTATACAACTGCAGTATGTCTTAAATAAATTTCCACCAGTTTTTGCTGGGTTTATCTCTGACTTTCTTCTGCTACTCAGATGACCTTTTTTGCCTTTTTTTTTTTTTTTTTTCCCCCAAAGTCGTTGATATAGGTACAACTGTATCACAAATGATAATGTGATTGGATTTCTTGCTCTTTTTGATGCCATCAGGTAGATGTTGTGGCCAATGTAGCTGCAGACTAAATACAACAAAAGTGTCGGTTGACTAAAATGGCAAATTGTGAATTATACCTGTAGCTATTCAATGAGAAACTCCTAAAAGATAAAATTTTACTCTGTCTTTTCCCTGCTTTATTTTATAGATATTGCATGGATGATGTACAAGTTCAGGCTACATAACTGTACAGCTCAGTGTGAGTCAGTGTTTTATCTCACTCACTTTTCCCACTCTTTTTTGGTCTCTGTTTGAGGAAATGAAAGTAATCATAGAACTACCACATGACTATCAATACAAACAATAACATTGACTTTACAGTGAGTTTTGGTAATTTGTTTTATAATATTATCACCAGACTCTATATTGTGCAAGTATGCAAAAACCTGGGCATATGTATGAATGTGTGCTCTTCAACATTATACAGCAACAGTCAAAGCAGGAAATCTCACCTTATCCAACAATTCTGATGAGAAAGAACTTATGTTTAAGGTCACTGATGTTTTACTGCTGGAAGTACCTGCATTGAACAAGTTTGTTAATGATACAATCTTAATGACTTTTGTGTAATGGACCACTGTAATGCACTAAAATTTAGAAGCCAAACACACAAAAAGAGACAAAAAAAAAAAAAAAAAAAAAAAAAAAAGGAAAAAAAAAAAAAGAAAAAAGGTAATAAATCCACCTTCTTTTTTTATTTCCATTGATGCATGCCACTAATGAGGCTAACAAAAAAAAAAAAAATCAATCATATTATTTAGGACTTTAAATGAAGTATTTAAAATAATTCTAGCAGCAATCAGGAGCATATTTTGAGCTCAAATGGCTTAACATACAATCAGCTAGATGTATTATAGATTTCATTGTGCCTTTCCAAAATATTACATTTTATAGAAGTTATTCTGTTCTCTCTGAGCTACTGTTTTGCTCTGATGCTCTCATTCTTACAGCCAACAAGCAAAGTTTAGTCCACTCTGAATGGTAAATTATGAACTGTTGCTTACCTGTCACAGAAGGAATCCATTTCTGCTCATAATCTGTTTGCAGCAGTACAGAAAAAAAAAAGTAATTTTTAGATTAAATGAAAACTTGTTTCAGTCATTTACATCTAGATCAAGACTAGAAAACTTTGAAAGTGGCCATGTATCTTGTTACTGATTCTTGTAAAAAAATAATGCTTTCATTTATTTATTAACAAATGTATTATAGATATATAAATATACATTTTAAAATGCACACAAATACAAACATGAATAGCATAGTACTTCATGATATATATGTGGGGGTTTGCATATGTGTACTTATATTTCCAGAAAAAATATATGGGAGTTGCACAGATAGGCTTTTAAGTGCTAACATCAAGATGGAATATTTTAAGCGCGAATCTGTAGTCTTATAAATTAACAATAAGGGCAGCTGTCATCTGTTTCACTGTATGCAAATAGTGTCAGGAATTTTGAATTTCTGGCAAGGTACCAGTTCTAAAAGTTTGGGATCTCTGCTGAGAACAGCAGTACACACCTGGGAATAAGAACTATTCGTGTATTTCTACCAGTGCGCATGGGTGCAACTGAGAGCATGTGGGTTGTCAGTCTCATAAGATAGGTAAGTCACATCCAAATCAAAGCCAAAATATCAGCTGTCCTGCCTTGCAAGACACGGTGGAACAATTAGTATTCAGCTAGGCTTCCACCCAAGACATCAACTTTTCAGACAGCAAAGGTTAAACACAAAGACTTATCTCAGTCTTCCAGGCACATGTATCCTCTGTAAACTGATTTGCCTAGTGATAGCTGTAATTAAATAACTGAAATTCTCATATCCCAGATGCTCTGCATAACGTGGTTAAATCATTGTTGAGTCTTTTCATTCTTAAGTACTGAGAATAATACAATTACATTTCTAGTGCTCAGAGCCTCATATTCTGCCCATTATGAACAGTATGAAATGAGGAATTACCAGCACATGCAGAGGATTCCATGCAGAGGAATCCCTGAGATTTAAAACATCCATAGTCTCTACATCTAATTTAGGGTATTGGAAAAGCTATGAACCTAAATCTGTAACTGATCTAAAATATGAAACAAACAAACAAGCAAACAAACCCCTGCTTCCAAATCATAGCATACCTTCTCAGAAGACACTTCAAAAATAGCCTGATATATGCCCCAAAAAGCATAGTTTTGTTTAATATATATGTTAAAGTTCATCTCTACTAAGAACCACTTCTTTCCTAGGCCCTGGTCTAGGAATGATGCTGTAAGGGTTTGTTCAATACTCTTATGAAAAGAGTAACTGTCAAGTAAGAAGGAGATACGCATTATACTTCAGCCTACTGGTTTTCTTTCCAACAGTTTGCATTAATATCGAGGAGAAGTCACAATATACAGAATTTAAAAAAAAAAAATAAATAAAAGAAGGGCAAAATACCAAGTCACTACCGGGCAAAATATTTCTCTCAGCTGAAGGAAATTCAGTTCAAAGTAAAAAATCTGAATACAAAGGCGTATTTCAGAAAATGGTATGCAAAAATTCACACAAAAGGGTCCTCATGCTGCAGAAGAAACAATCTTGCATTACTCTCACTGACTACATGAGATGCTATTAAATGGACATAGTTCTTATTAATATGTTCAGAAAGGTTTTTAGCAAAGGAAAAAAAAATGTTGGGATTTGTATTTTAATCAAGCAAAACAGATGAGCTATAGTTAAGTTTAATGCAACTTTAAACCACAGTTGCTAAAGCCACAAAGAGCTTGTGGTTGACACAGATATAGTCATTGACTGAACCTAATTGATTTAAATATTAGAATTAAATGTTACTGTAGCTGCATGTTCTCATGATTTAATTAGTGTGAGTGATCATGGTCAGGAAAAACATCAGTGGAAACTCCTCCTTGGATTTATTTACATAAATGGATGTATTTCCTCTAACCTGTTTTGTCTTTGGTTGGCTATGTACAAGCCTGTAAGCATTCTAGACCTTTCAATATCCAGGATGAGTGCAAATCTTTCAGAAGACCTTGTCAGGCCTTCCTCACCTTTAAAGTGAAAATCTGGTCCTGTTACCTTTGAAGTTAACAAGATGTACCGGATACTTTTCAAACAATGCAATGAACCAAAGAGAGACATGGATCTTCTAGGCTAAAAATAAAGATAGCCACAGGAGTTCCCAAAAATACTTCTCAAAACATGTTATTAACATGATGAGAATACAGACAAAAAAGCAACTTTGGTTTCTATTATAAATGTAGGCTACTTTTCTTTAATTTTGCCTATACAAATTTTTTATCCATAATGGACGATTTTAGGGAAAATTAGATGCCATATTTTATGTTTAAAAGCATTTTGCAGTCTCTAAATTGTTATTTCACTTGCATCTTAAGCATCACATTAAAAACGGAGTTCAAAATATCCTCCTCATGAGTTGATAAGAGTGAAACCTTCAAATAACACTGTATAATTAACATCCACGGTTGCTATTTCCCTCTGTCATTTATTGATTTAAATGGCTTCCATGAATTTTTGCAGATGTACCAGGTGCCCAGGCGCTGGCAGCGGGCCCGCAGGGTGGCCTCTGTGCGGAGAGGCCGGGGGGCTGCCCGAGCCAGACACAGATGGTTCCAACCCACCCACCGCAGGGCACGGCTCGGCCCCTCAGACTTGGGGGGGCACCTCAGGGAAAATG
>NW_020799091.1:36445264-36447966 GCF_003259725.1 Athene cunicularia | reverse complement strand
GGGGGGGGCACCTCAGGGAAAATGCACTTAAGGAAGGGTAAGAAAACACTGCATGCAGTGAGAGAAAAGAAAAAAAAAACTGTGAGAAGCAATCCTGCTGACCCCAAGGTCAGTGAAGGAGAAGATGGAGGTATTCTGGGTACCTCCTGGAGAAGAGATTCACTGTGGGAGAGACCACAGTGGAGAAGGCATTTCCCAGCAGCTATGGAGGGCCAAGACCACACTGGAGCGGATATCCACATGGCAGCCTGTGGAGGACCCCACACCAGGGCAGATGGATGCGTCCTGAAGGAGACTGAAGCTTGTGGAGAGCCTGAACAAGGGTAGGGGAAAAGTGTGAGGAGGAAGGAGCAGCAGAGAGGAGTGAAATGCTGGGGCTTCAACCCCAAGCCCCAAATTAAGGCTGACATATGGATGATTCCCACAGCCCCTCACAAAGGGGGGGTGAGTTTGCCCTTAGGCTTCCCTCCAGGGTGCGGCCGGCCTGGCAGGGAGAGCCGTTGGGTAAATAAGCCCCAGGTGTCTGCATTGAGTAACAAAGGTCAGGTGTCCCACTGAGGGATAAAAGCTGGGACCACTTGCAGGAGAGGGCAGTGTCTGTCTGTGAGGTGGATGTGCTTTGCAGAGTTTCCTGTTGGGGAAGGACCTCCTGCCTCCCTGGGACTGGGCTCCAGTCAGGTCTGGCTTTTGTAAATGTGGGCTGTGTAGAGATTCAGTATGTGGCTTCCTTGGTCTTATGTGTTTGGCTTGTTGACACAGTTGTCTCCTGTCCCTTCTATGGGAAACTGCATTTCATCATTTATTCCACCCATTGTTGGCTGTGTGGTGGTGTTATTGGGGTCAGTGGGATTGATGTTGATTATGTATAATCTGACTGACTTGTTTGTGCCCCCAGTGCTCACCCATGTACTGACCCTTTTGTATCAAATACGGTTTGGTTATTGGTTTATCTTTGTGCTGGCTATGTCCTTTATGCTAGGCCTGATAATTGGCAAAACAAGGAGCTATTATGGACTGATCATAACACTCCATTCCCCATCCACCTGTGCTGCTTGGGGAGGTAGATGTCAGGTGAGGTATTCAGGAATGAAGGCGTGAAGGAGAAAAAGGGGTGGAGGTGAGGGGAAGGTGTTTTAATCTTTGTTTATCACCATCTAAATCTATTTTAATTGACAGTAGATTTATTTTCTCTGAGTCTAATCTGGTTTGCCCACGAATGTAGTGGGTAAGTGATCTCCATGTCTTTAGCTTGACCTATGAGATTTTCATCTTATTTTTTTTAACCTGTCTTGTTGAGGAGGGGGAGAGAGAGAGAATGGCTTGGGCCTGGCAGTTAGCTAAGGTCAACCCACCACAGCACATAAAAGCATTTTATGTTTCAAGTTTGAAAACTACCAAATGCATAACATTTCACACAGATCATGGAAAATAAAAGGTCTTTCAAGCTATGCAAAGGAAACTGTCGAAGCCTTCATCTTCATGACATTTTATTATTGTCTTCTAGAGCGAGAGCAATATGGAAAATGAGATCTGGCAGCCAAATCTATTGGGGGAAAAAAATCACTAAAAATCAATTCAGCCAATCAAAAAATCTAGGTGTGCAATCAGAAAATCATACAAACTACTGTGTTAAATGATATTTGTTCCATGCTTCAGAAGAGAAAGGCTGAATTGCACAAGTCTCATTAGAATTTGATAGTTATATATATGATTTAGAGGACCATCAAATACAAACTAGCATATTCCCCAAGAAAATTTCTTTCTTAATTTATTCTGTATTCATTGGGATCTCTTTTCTGTAGCATTTTTCCCA
This sequence comes from Athene cunicularia, assembly GCF_003259725.1. Lineage (NCBI taxonomy): Eukaryota > Metazoa > Chordata > Aves > Strigiformes > Strigidae > Athene > Athene cunicularia. The sequence continues at coordinate 36,446,153 of NW_020799091.1, read as the reverse complement.
TACATCCCTTTTGCTGTGTTTTTCCTTCTATCCCTTCATTCGGAGCTACCATTGGTAGGAATCAAAACCCAAAGAGGCTATCGTCAGAAAAGACGTATGAGAGTTTATAACAAAACTAAGTGCATACATAAGCAAAAAGGCAATATTAGTTATGTAGGTGGATCTGAAAGTAAATGAGCTGTTAGATTATTTATTGTTATGTGGGATATGTACATTCAAGGCTTGAATGCACTAGGAATGTTTTAGCAAATAATCCTTAACTAAGTGAAAATAAAATCCCCTGCTTAAAATTAAACCATTGTCTGTTAACAAAATCCAACAGGGGGAAAAAAAAAAAAGAAAAATAAGTCTAATCTTCGCTCACTTGCATGTCTGCTCAGTGGAATACTTCAAGAGATGCTATTCCATTTTGTCATGTCAGGTACTGCTCTGTAAATATGTATAACATTCAAAAAACTATCATATTAATTAAATAAAATTTCAGATTTTAAACAAATTTATGTGGTGACAGATATCTTGTAATTCCAGTATTCTTACTTAACTTTGAGCTTGATGTGCATGGGACAGAAGGTTGACATTTTTATCTGGGAAAGATGTTTAGATTAAGCTCTCAAAATTTGAAATGTGGCTCTGTAAACATATAAAGTTAATAGGATTTTAATCCATATTATAAACATTTGTATTGATTAATAATATCTCTAGTGTAACTGGTGTTTGACCCATCTAAATTAATTTAAAATATCTAGAATACTTATTTCAAATCAGTCAAGTGCACTTGCATCAGCAGTTTGATCCTTATTGCATAGATAAATATGATAAAGACTGGTGGTTTGACCTTGGCTACATGCCAGGTACCCACCAAGTCTCTCTATCACTTCCCCCCCCCCCC
>NW_020799091.1:36408793-36443884 GCF_003259725.1 Athene cunicularia | reverse complement strand
AAGTGGTCCCAGCTTTTATCCCTCAGTGGGACACCTGACATTTGTTACTTACTGCAGACACCTGGGGCTCATTTACCCAATGGCTCTGTCTGCCAGGCCGGCCGCACCCTGGAGGGAAGCCTAAGGGCAAACTCACCCCCCCTTTCCCCTTGTTTTCTCAGCAGGGCAGAGAGGGGAAAGAAAATAAGATAGACCAACCGTTGTGAGTAAAACAAAAGCAGTTTTAATATAAGCAAAGTGAAGCCAAGGTCTGTATGCGAAAGCAAAACCAAGAAAACAGATTTATTCCCTACTTCCCATGAAGAGGCGATGCGGGGCCTTCTCAGGATCAGGGCTCCCATACGCGTAGGGGTTGCCTCGGAGGACCAAGGGTGACCCCACCCCCTTCCTCCTTTCTCCCAGATTTATCCTGAGCAGACGTCGTATGGTCTGGGATATCCCTTTGGTCAGTTCGGGTCAGCTGTCCTGGCTGTGCCCCCTTCCAAGATCTCACCCACCCCGTCCCACTGAGGGGGGAGATGTCAGAAAGAGCCTTGGTGCTGTGTAAGCCCTGCTCAGCAGTACCCACCACACCAGAGTGCTACCAAAACCCTGCCAGCTCCCGGCATAAAACACAGCACCATGGGGGCTGCTGTAGGGGAAAACCAACTCCAGGTCATCCAGACCCAGTACATTTAAATCGTGCCTCTTTTTTTTTTTTTTTGGTGCTTTGTAGGTGTTTCTAATTTCATACATATCAGTGACCCACAGCATCAAATGTTCCTTGTCTGAAGTTGTCTCTTTTTCTTAAGAAAAAGTGACTTCAAGAATATAAGTAAAAAGTATAAATAATATCTCATGCAAGACCTGTATCTAGCTTTAAAATTAGCACACTAAAGAAGGTAAATCCAACCATTTTATTACAATCCCACCAAAGGAGACAAAAAACCCAACACAACATCAGTATTTCCTTTTCCCAACCATACTCCAGGGACTACGTAAAGCATGATTGAAAGCTGTGTACTGGTTTCTTAAACTTTGCCGAATTTGATTGAAGTGTGAAAGCAAGCAGAACAGAAAAGTCACTCATCCACCTCCCTGCCTACATCAGAAGACAGCAACTTAATAGCACAGTAAGAAATCAAACATCCCAATAGACAATGAGTTTCAAGAATTATCAACACATATTCCTGAAAAGTACACCAAGAAAGGAGTTAGACTCTATCAGCTTCACATGCATGTTTTTGAACACAAATATACCTTCCTACCAGTGGAGGTGAGAAAATTGGGACCTAATCTCACTATCTAGTAATGTTAAGTTTTTTAACGAAGTCTGTCTTAAATGTATGAATCCTGTTTAATCACTTTCAGCAGTAATAGTCCACAAATAGTGTGAAAACTCTAACACAGCAGATTTTTGATGCTGACCATTCAATGTCTATTATGCATTTAATTTTGACCAAATTTATACTGTCTGTGTTTTCTCTGGGATTAAAAATTCTGTTCATGCATTTCAGTAAAGCCTGTGTATAGACTCAGAACCTCCATGAATCCTATCAGAAGCAGCTCATCACCAAAGATCATATCTACACAATTAACTTGGCTAGTGTCCTAGATGTCCATTGATTATGACTGCACCTTAGATAATAACATATTGACAGGTAGTTGTCTAAATTTAGCTTTATAAAATAGTAAACTGAATCCAGTCCTCTGGATTCATGTTAGCTGCCTAAACATAGGTGTGGATTGGTTCATATCTGATGCACCAGCCATCTGAAATCTTCTCACAGTGATGGCACATTAGACTCAGGAGCTACTGGAACCCTGTGTGCTCTTCTGGAATAGCAGATGGGTTTCTCTGCATCAGCTGCCGTGTCTGTGATGTTGCTCATTTGCCAACCAGCACCCTGAAAACTCTCAGATCCTCCCTGCCTTAGAATGCTCAATGATTTTCTCAAGGAGGGTGTAGCACCTCACTTTTTTCAAGGCTTTCCACTTCAGTTATTCTTTTCAGAGCACCATAAAACTAATTGTGAGCAAACAAGTGCAACACATACACCCCTTCTACAGTCCTGAGATACATTTGCACGGATGGAATTGTCCTTTCACTCTCCTTTCCCAATGCAAACCTCATTATTACCAACAGTGCCAACCTGTGCAATTAAAGGTAGGTTCTCTGTCCTCCTTCTCCCCATCTAGGTAGACCAGTTTGTAGACTGTGCAACACACACCAAGCTAAAGCAATGTTATCGCACAATCGGCTGAAACACTACTGGGGGCCTGGGTGAACTGTCCATGAGGTTAAACTGCAAGTGTTTAACCTATCAGAGTAGTGGTGGGCATGAGGGAAACCATAAGGCACACTAGCACCCTGTCTGCTCTGAATGTTATGCCTTCTCTGGAAAAAGAATCCTGCCAAAGGCCCCTGTGTTTCAGATGGCCAGAGCATTAGAAGAGTTAATCATAGTGTATGTACATGATTTTCCCTTGGTGATACAGGTCTTAAATGCATTAAATAGCTCTACTTACAAAGACACAAAGGGTTTTACATTAGTGACTGCCACTCAAAAATACTGAAGATTTTTTGATGAAAAATTCATCTTAATACTTACCACTGGTAAAAAGGCTAACATAATAGAAAATAGAGGACAAAACAGCATTATGTCACTGTATGATGTACTTGTTTCATGAATAAGATGTTCATTCCTGGTGCTGCCCCATCTCAAGTGAGGTAGATTAGGTTAAAAAAAGATATCAAGAAGTGCGGTAAGAAAGATCAAAGGAATTGAACACCTTCCGTACAAAGAAATATTAGTTAGGTTCAAATACCTTGAAGATACACATATTCACCAATAATACAGTAAAAGTTAAGAAGCAGCTATTATTTAGTGATTTTCATAATATGAAGAGCAGGGGGCATGCTGCTGAAATTTCAGACAGAAGCTTAAAAATCCTACAAAAAAAAATAATGTTTCCTGCACGATATAAGGTTAAACTGTGGAACATTTGCCACAAAATCTGTTGATACTAAAAGTTTAAGTGAGATTTTAAAGTGATTAGAATAATTCTGAAGGAAAAAAACCGAGCATAACCTCCAGCTCAGGAAGTCCCTGAACTGCAGATAGCCAGAAGCTATAAAATTGCCTTATTCTTATACTCTTTTCCTAAATGTCAATTGATCATAGTCAGATGCAGGCTTTAAGGCTAGATGAACCCCACACAACTGTGGTTACATACTTGTATAGATATAGCAGAAGTTGGCAAAACGAAAAAAAAAAAAAGTGGCAAAGCACTGAATAGCAAACAAAAATAATGTTTTAATGTAATTTTAGCACTTCATTATTTTTCTCAAAAGAAAGAAAATCAAAAGCTATCTTCAGTGAGCACTCAGGTGTGTCACTTATGTCTAAACAAATGAAATTTATAAACCTTAGTGAGAAAATAATAGAATTTATTACATGTGTATGTGTGTGTGCATGTACCCGTGTGTGCAAAAATATATAGGTACAAAAGAAAAGCTTTATGCAACTTTTCTGTTTCAGTAATAGGTTTTTGAGAAATATACTTCAGATGGTTTCAGTACATTATTTCTGGAAAATCCCGTTTGCTGTTCAGTTTTTCCTTCAATATTTTACCAGGTATTGACTAACTATGGCAATACTGAGTGGATTTGCTCCTCGATCAAAGGACACACGCTTCTTAGCATTGCTCACTTCACATAACCAAACAACAAAGATTTGTGTTACTGAAAGATGAGTTCTTTCATAGCAGAGCTTGCAGGTACTTCACTAAAAATTAAATCATTTTATGAGACAATATATATCAGGATAGATAGATATATATATAGATATATATATATAGATATATATATATAACTGTAATGCTTTGAGAAGAAGAAATGAAACATCCTTTAACCTTTACAAGTGGAAGAAAAGACAACAGACTTTTTAGCTGCTTGGGTATAGCATTTAGTTGAGAGTGAGGAATCATTGTCCAGATCCCTTCTCCCTGGATTATTTCTGCCTTTTAGGCAGTGACTATTTAATATAAAGTGAATTTTCAAGGCTCAAAGCTCAGGATGATATATCTTTTCTGTGGGAAATGACATATTTACCCAACTACCACTTTTTTTTGGTGTCTTGCAAGCCCCACAGGTCTTGTACTCTTACCTAAAAAGTAGTCTATCATATTCAACAAAAGGAGTTTACATCTAGTCACAATGAGAGGCACCGGCAACTAGACTCATTTGTTGTGTTATGTCCTCCCCAGCTAAACAGGCACTAAACCTCGGCTTCTAAATCTTGGATATTTCCATAGTGTTCATAAATGAGCAAGTACATCTTTCTGCAGTGGCCACCACGTACAAGCTAAGTAGCAATTAAAACTCCCTCTTAGGGATCTGAAGATCTTGGTATGCCTAATATATAAAATACATCATCAGTTTGGATCCCAGAGACATGAAGTACCCCTTCTCTAGTTTCTGTATCTCACATGTATTTAGGCAAGATTATCTGTTCACAAATTTATCTTCATAGAAAAAAAAAAAAAAAAAAAAGCCTTGAAAGTAATGGTAAATGTAACTTCACCACTGTATTTTTTGCCCTTTCAGGAATCATATGATATTTTTTCTAGTTTAGATCACCAAGTTCTAGCTATCATTCCATTGATGGGATAAACCTCCACCAGGACAAACGATGTGGAGTACTTTATATTGTGGATAATGGCAAACCTATTGTGCCCCAACATTCCTTTCAAGAACACTCTCTGAATTTCTACTGATTTGTTTAAAAATCTGTCTCCTGGTGTTCTATTTTAAATTAAGTTCTATCTGTTTATGTAACATTCCATCTGATTTAATGCACAAAATCCATAAATCCATTAACAAAAATACCAGTATTGTAATGTCTAAGTACCTGTTTTACATTCATGAACAAATAAACTAACAAACAACTCAAGCTAATTACACAGGTCTAAGAAGCTATAATGAATTCAGTATGTATTGAGATATCTTCTCTAAGCAGTTGCTGTTAACACAGCTAGTGATTACAAATGAGTACTGTTAGAGAACAGAAAGCATGCATTTTCAAACAGGAAATAAAAATCAGATAAACAAGTTTTACAATAAATGATTTATTTAAAGATATTTGGTTTGGAGGGAACAGCTTTTTATGTGTCAATGAACTGTATTTGAAAAACCTTGAAGACCTTGCTACATTTTGACACAAAAAAAGTACATGCGTTTCTTGCACTGTATAAAAACAATCCTGAAATTTTTCCCAAAATATCACACAAATTTATGTTGGCAATACACCAAAGAAAAACATTCTTTTTACTGTTTTACCTCCTGTTTGGTCCTTTAAATTTCTTGGAGAGTAAATTAGAAAAATATTTAAGACTGAAAGGAAATATTTTTCTTTTGTTTTCGCATGCTGTAAGCTCATAAATGAAGCTCTGGCCATTTGGCTGAAATTTGAGGCTTTTCTCCAAAGTATTTTTGAAATTGCAAATTTGTAAGGAAGGCACATTTCCATTCTGCATACTCTTGAGGCAATTATGATAAATATGTCACTGAATATACACAGACAACATGGTCACTTACTAAATAGTTGCTGCAGTGTTGATAGTATTCATAGTCCTGGTTTTAAAGTCAATATATTTCCTACAACTCAGACATCTGAAATGGAAAAAGTCTATATTGCAGAACATAGGAGCAATTTCCAGAGTTACAGCTGTGTTTGAAGGAAAGATTGAAGTGCATACACATCATCACTCTTCTCATTCTTGATTCTGGAGAAATGACATGAGGTGATCAGCTGGATAGGAACATGGTGCACTCCACTATAACCTTATTCTGGATGGTTGGAGGATCAGAAACTCTAGCTCATGCTAAGACCTAAGTTCAGATATAGACAGAGCCAATAAATGGGGTTTATATTTAATTTTCTGACAAAATCCAAAACAATCTCATCAAAATCTTCCTCCTAATTTTAGGTGTATAAGGCACTTGTTTAGCATTCTGTACCAAATATATAAGGAAATATTAAATAATAATAATAATTTTAATAATATAATGACTAATTCCTTGGAGTTACTCTGAGGTCAATGTAGATATTAGTTTTCCAGGTAGAGAAACCCTCCATTCACTACACAGGAAACTTAGAGTCCTCAAGCCATCATTAGACTTTCTAAGGATCTCAAAAGTTTTGTGCACCTCAATTATTTGTCTATAGATATAGAACTGAGATCGCAGTGTGGCTAGCAAAGTCATAGCCATCTTGTACTCAGAACTGATCCTGGCAAATAAGTAAGTTTCTCCATTAGCTGTTTTACCTGCTATATCTAGTATTCATGCTCTTAATGCATCTGTAACAATCCTACTAGGTGAAGAATGGAGTTGCATCTGGCCCTGTTTTTTAAGAGCAAGTATTAAAATAGAAAAATTCACAGTGCAGCAGCTTAAACCTAGGCCAGAAAAGGTACACTCGAAGTAGTTGATCTTAAATATTTTAAACACTTTCAATATATTTCTGACACTTTAATTGACTCAGGATCAACTGTATGGTAGCAGTGTGGAATATATGAGTTTACTTACTTTCTACGAAGTAGTGAATAAGAAACACTTTTCTTTTAAAGGAAATCTAGGGAAAAAATATTGCTATCCAACTCTGTATAACCTCACAGTTGCTAAAGCATTTGTTTAGGAATCAGAAGTCATGAAAATTTCATTGTGGATCAGCAGAAAATGTTTTGTTTGAAACAACCCAAAATATAATATTTTATTTTCTGTAATATATAACTCTTTAAATGTTGTTTCCCCATTTAGTTAACAAAAAGACATTTTAAAGCAAAATGTCAAAATCTACCTTTATAGAAATGGAAAGACAAAGGTTTTTAGGTCTTTTAGAATGATTTCATTTTGAAACTATTTCTTCCTTTTAGTTTTGACTTTTTTTTTTTCTTTTTTTTCAGTTTTCACTTACATTCTCAAATTGTTGGGGTTTATTAAATTACTTTATAACGGATGTATTGTTTTTTATAAAAGCCCTCAACTATAATTCAGGTCCATATTATCCTATATTATTTTCAAATATTTTAATGAGAGGGTTAGAAGATATCAAGAGATGGGTTTCTTATTGAAAATGTTCCATATTGTTAGAAAAAATAACGGATAGTCAAGGGCAAAATATATTGAACAAAGAAGTTCTGATTGTCAGTCTGGCAGTTAAGACCTCATTTCCATGGAGCTATTTACAAACTTTGCTTGAAAGAGTTGGTCAAAATTGCTAAATATTGGCCTCCAAACCAAATAACGAGAAGATGGTGCTCTCTGTAGAGGACTGGGCACTTCACATCATATACTTGGCTGCTAGTTCTATCTGGTGCCCATGTTATCATGGTCAAAATTATTATTAATTGTGTCTTTGCCATTCCAAATGCTTGAAATAATTGGAGGACTGTTTTGTAGCTGACTAGAGAGGTGGTTTTGCAGCACAAAACTACGGAGATATGGCATGAGATATGGCGTGTGCTGAGAATAGTGCTTTATACTGCTTTCTGAGCAGTCTGGTGGGACAGTAGTGGAGAATTATGTATATCAGTGGGTACTATGTCTGGTACCCTTTATATTACCCATAGGAAGCAATCCTTGTAGTGAACAATTTCAACAATCACATCTTGGTTTGTTCAATTCTAAAAAGAGCTTGGAAACTAATATTCATTAAATTTGGAGGAGCAAGGACTTGAGGAACTGAGGAGCTAAGTTATCTGAAAGGAGAAAGGAGATGTCCAGGAGATGATCAGATCTAGACCTGCCTTTGTCCTGACAGTTTCACACAGGATAGCTGAAAATACTAACCTTTGTGTTTGCTATTCCTTCGACATCTAACCCTACACACTGACAGCCTTGTTTTCCAAGTCAGAATCAAGAATAAGCTCTTGCAACAGTGAGCATAATTCTTCAGTGTGAAACAAACCAAGCAATTTTTGGTGGGGTTGTTTGAATGGAAGGAATCAGCTCTTGCATAGTAGCAGCATATCCTTTCAGCTCTGAAGGTCTGTTGACAAAATCTAGACATAGACTCCATAAGTAGTCACCCAAAATTCAAGCATAACAGAAACTGAACAGAATCTTCTTTCCAGAATGATCATTTAACCCTGTTTTTAGAATATTGCATCTATCTTTGTGACTGAACCACAGAGAATTGTGCCATGTTCTCCAGAAAAATATTAAGGCTTAGTCTTCAAAACTGTTTTAAGTGTGTACCTGAATTGAAAGGGCATTAGACAACTAATCAAAATTTTAAAATGTGATACAAACATTTAATTTGTGTATTTCACAATGGGGGCTCCATCTGGCAATGTGCATACTGACTATCCAGTGAAGTCCTTGCGAGTCCTAGCACTGACTTCATGAGGAAGTCTATCAAAATAAGTATATACCATATACTTATACCACATATAAACTAAATACTTGATGTAGATAGCCAAAAATAAAATACAGTAACTGTTGTTCAGCACTGTCTAAATTTTGACAACCCTTTCAGCCAAAGAGTACATCTCTATGGGCTGAAATCTTCTGAAGTAGAAAAGAAAAAAAAAAAAGTAATTACTGTAGAATGAAAAGAGGATTTCCAACAGCCAGCTTGCCAATAGGAATAAAACATGCCTCAGCATCTAAGCTCTTCTGAGTGATTTATTTAATCAACTAATTGAAAAGGTATAAAGCTGACAAAGACAGATAACTGATCCTACAGTTCATAATTCTATGCTCTCCCCCTGTCCTCCCTTGCACAATACCTCATGCATAGTGCCATAGTTCTGCAAGATACTGCTCAGGGCACTACAAGATTTGTATTTTTAGTCTAGGCTTTTGGCATGAGTTAAAATTTGCTTCTGTAGTTGTTCTGAATGAAATCAAATAACTGCAGTTAACTGTACTAATGCAGGCAATGAACTACCTAATTTGTTTTCTGAAAATCATATCAGTCTATTAAGATGAATGAGTCACCCTGTAATTGGGATGAAATGACAGCACTGAGAATACTAAAAAGGAGCCTAAGGCTTGTGTGTCATTTACATTTGTGGTTTTATGCACTTCTTTATTAAAAGTATCTAGTATTTCTAAGATATTCTAATGTATTTCTAAGTATAGAAAAGTAAATTGTTGAAAAAAAAACCCAAAAAACAAACAACCCAAACCCACCACCATACCTTCATATGAAAATAGAAACATGGGGAAACAATTAAAAGGCAAAAATGAATTAAGTGTGAAGATCTCCCAAACCACAACATAAATTGCATGTAGCACAGCACTCCATCTGTGACCCATGTAGTTCTACTATCTCCTGAAGGTACAGAGTCCAGCCTCAGACAGTGATAGCTCAAGTGTTGATTGTGCTTCATATAAATAAATGCAAATGCCATGGCTGTACATGAGGAGCTGGGTACCCTAGGCTTCCTTTAAAGAAAATTTATAGTCACTTCTAAGGCTTGTATCTTCTTATTGTGATGTCCAAAATAAGCTAGATGATTCAAACCATAAGGAATGCAGGATAATTACCTTGCATGCTTCAAGATGAAGTTCTAGTAGTATGTTGCAGGTACTCCTATGAATTGCTTAAATTTCTTTTACTATTATCATGATCAGTTAATGTATATCTCATGGAAAGTAATTTGAGAAGACTGAGACATGCACAAAGATTTAGGACTAATATTGAAATTTTTTACTATTTAAAACAAACTGAAGAAAACTTTTAAAAAATCCTTTAAAAATATGACTTAATTCTCCTTAGAGCTTGCTGCTTGGTTTTGGCAGTGGCTTGTCTTGTTTTGGACATTGCCACCTCTGAACTGTATATTTTATAGCTTGATTGCAGGAGAGATGAGCACGCACAGGACCAATGTGATCAAGCAATGCCCATTTATTACAACTAAGAAAGCCCTTTTATAATGTTCTCCTGCACACGTGAGTAACATGCAGTACAAGTCCTCAAGATTGGACAGTTAACTTAGTCTGCACTTTAAACCTTCTTATGGTTGGATAAAAGGTGCCACATCAGCCTTGCCAGGCTTCCTGCCTTGTGGAACTTCCTCTTCCATCCCAACCCCTTCCAAGGGTTGTTTGTTTCGTCGAGTTTCTCCCCCCTCCTTCAGGGTTACGTCCTTATCACATTCTTGCTCAGGCTCAGGCTCTTATCAGTCTTGTTCTCACGCAGGATTGCTCACATGGCCATTCTCTCGCAGAAAGCCCTCTAGAATCCTAACACTTGATTGTTGGTTTGTGTTTTTTTTTTCTTAATCAGCTTTTTAAACAACATGAGTTTATGGTTACATGAAGTGTTTTGATAAAGATATTAAAAGAGAAAAATAACATGAGAGTACATCAGTCATAGGGAAAGGTAGTTAGGTATAAACCAAAATATTTAGAATGGAGTAAAGTGAGATCCTGAAGTTCATGTGGCCTGTCCCTTTAAATTGTCTTTTTCAGCTCTGTAAAAATTTTTGAAGACATACACACTTACCCAATCCAAAAAGCAGCAGAAATCTAGCCAACAGAAGTTCTCCTCCAAAATTGGTTCCAAGATGAGTGTTAGCTGGGGGAATCAGTATCAGCATGGAAGAAAAGCAGGTGCTGTTGACTCAGCATTAGCAACTGAGTGTGTCATATTGCTGAGTGTCAGCAACAAGAAATTACTATTGAAATGCTTGAAAACATTCTGGAAAACATCAAAAGGAAAAGGAAGGAGTCTGATGGAATCATCTAAGGTTAGGAAATACTTGGTTCAAATGACACAAGAATTTTACATTGTAATCCAAAGCTTATTAAAAAGAAGATGAATGAGCCCACGATGTTAGAAAGAGGAATAAAAATGATATTTTTGGGGTTTTGGAGAAACTTAAAATTACCTCTACAGCAACAAAAACTATACTTGGTGCAGTTATTTTTATTTTCTGGAGAGAAAATGTCAATGTCAGCACAATATAGACTGAACCCAGGGTCAAGAAAAGGATTCTTCTTTTGGGACATAAAAGAAAAACTATAAATAATGCCTTACATTATGTCCATTTCTCCTCAGCCTCTTCTGTCATGTCCAGGAGACACACTTAAAAATAATTCTTTTTTTGTTTTCCTTTTAAATATATTTTCCAAAATCCAAGAGGAGGACTGGTATGCCCCATCCCTTCAACATCCTTTCTCCAATATATGCCCCAGAAATGAACCTTTAATACTAGTTTGGAGATTAATTCTTCAGAATGTCTGAGGTGGAAATAGCTTGCCAAATAAGAAGACGTATATAGATTTTGGCCCAGAGTTTCTAAGCATACTATTGTTTTTACTTAAAGACTAAAGCAAAATAAATTATAAATTAATTAAAGAAACATACATACTTTTCAACATACTTTACAAACATGAGGTCTTTTATTCTGGCTCACTGCTTCCCTGGAACGCCTTTAGAACCTACTTATGTTCTGGCCTTCAGTCTTTTGTTATGCCCCTGGGGGACACAGCTTTCCTTCATCCTTAGATGCTGAAGAAGACTAAAGCAGATCAAACAACTTACTTGCTTTCCTTTTTATAACTTTATAGCTGCTCTGCCTGGTGAATCCCAGATCAGCCCTACAAGATGTTCTCTGATTCTTTCCAAATGACTTTATTGCCAAGGTGACAAAACAGTTCTCATCTATAGGAGTTAACTTACTGTCAGAGCAATTAAATTTGAGTGATACATTTTAAGCCAGTAATACTACTGTTAGCCCTGGATCAGAACTCTTTACAAATATTTGTTAAGGTTCAGGCTAAACTACTGTGGGAAAGCAATGATTGCTTTTATGGTCAAAATAAAGTTTGCAATTTTTCGAGCAGAAACAGAACACTTAGTCTCAAAAATTAAGTCCGCACATCGTGCAGAGAATGTCCTTAAACTCTGAGCAAAAGCATAGTATTAAGGTGAAAGATTTATTTTCAGTCATTCTTTCAGCGCACGGTCTTGGGAAAATACTATGCTGGGGAAGCAAAACAAGAGAAGATTATGGCTACCAGCTGAGAAGAGAGCAATACAAGAAATACAGGATTGATATTTTCTAATGGAAACTGAGTTCCTGTTATACTAGACACTGTCATTATTTGTACTAACACAGTGATGATTCTGCAGCAACTACAGAATGAAGATACAGGGAAATGCTGAGTACACAAAGTACTGCTAACAATTTGACGTGAATAACGAGTGACGTGAATATAAGTATCATTAATGTTAACTATTTATTTTGGTCTAGTATTAGGGGGTAGTAACAGCTCCCAGGGAATGGGGGGGCCTCTTCCTCTCCCACTGACAGACAGCAGAGGGAGCGCTTCGGGAATGACGCCTAGGGAACTTGAGTAGGAAAAGTTTCTGTAGCATCTTTGTGTAAACAAGCATGGGCTACATTCACAGACATATTTCCATTTCAGCCTAAAATACTGAAGGGCACTGCTTGAATTTGTGCCACATTTCTTGTGCAAAAGCTGTACTCCCTGATTTTTCCTCTATTTTTGCACTAAATCTACTGCACTCCTCTTAGGAAAAAAAAAAAAAAAAAAAAAAAAAAAAAAAAAAAAAAAAAAAGCTCCACTTTCACTTTTCCAAAACAAACACCCTTTGTCTCCTGTACTGCCCTTTGAACACTCAGCAGTTTAATGTCCCCTCCCACAAAATCATTTACATCCCATCCCATAAGGCAGTAATTTCACATTTTAGTGACTTTTAAATGTGTCTGATGCCTTCAAACTCTGATCTTTTTTTACTGATAGATCATGCTTTGTTTTCCCCTGCACCTCACAGTATCTGGCTGTATCATCCATCAATGTCTTATTGTGCAAATTTTTGGAGATAAAGGCCTCATGCATTTACACTGTATGTAAGAAAAAGATCTTATTCATGGCTGAGCTCATTGGCACCTCCATAATTCAAGTAATCATCACAGTACTTGGAAAGGCTGAAGAGAAATTTAGATAATCTTTCTTGAACTCAGAAATTCTGAGGCAAATAAAACCGTAAGTGCTGCCATCCTTCCTCCCCCATGTGCACATTGTGAAGGTTCATTAGGTCATGTCCTAAAGGTATAAATTGTCATAAATGGGAAATACTGTATCTATGATATTATGTTAGACTATCTCTCCAACTAAATCTTGCCATGCTTCTGAAAGTGCCATACCTGATGTAAAACTGTGTTGGTGGTCATGCTGTTTCTGAGAGCTCTGTTATGGCTGCTTTTCTATTCTATTTCTGTTCCCTATCGTAACAACAACAGTTTCTGAAGGAATGAACACTAAACACAATTTTGACATATGGAAAAAAGGAAAAAAAAAATCCATGAAAGAAATCTATTGTCCATTTAATTGAAGATTATTTCACAGATCATCTAATGAATATGAAGTCCATTCATTTTTCTGTGATGAGTGATATATATTCACTTTTGAAATGCCACCTGAAACATTTTCCCTTTCCATTTCAAGGACATCTTAGAAATCTGTAAGATTCAACCTTTTATTATAATTTCATGCTGGGAAAGTACAAAGGATTGTCTGAGTCAATAAAAGACTATTCAGGGGAATAGACAAAACTTTAATAAGTCAGTGATGATATATCTTACTTTAAAAGACAGAGATGATTTGGCCTGAGCGTGCTAAACCTTTAGCATGCTGTGTGATTAGCTCTTTAGTTAGTATGCTCCATGGGAGCTAGTGATCTCCTCCCCATGCAACAATCTTCTTCTTATATAAACCTTATATTAAAAAAGTATACTTGAGAGAACTTCAGATTTAGCAGGACTCTGTAATGACTTCTGGAAAAAGATTTGTCTGACTCTCCAACAACCTCCCAAATGGAAGATACCTAAAATGTATGAGCATTACCCTATAAATTAAACATGATAAGAGTGTAGTAGTGGCAGAACCCACAAAAGCTTACCAGTATGATTTCTCTCTCAAAACTACATACTGATATATTAAATCCTACAGATTAGATACTAATAGTGCAAAGTACCTTTCCTTGCAGAAAAAAAAAATCCATAGTTGTTACTATGTGTAATTTTACACCTTCGTCTTAATCAGCTAGATGTTGCTACCCTCAGAACCAGGATACTTTTCTAGAAGAATCACTGTTCTTATCAAGAGAGCCTGTTCTTGTGTTCAGATCCTAAATAGTCACATGTACTTTCTGAATACTCAAAAGTCTATTAATAATAGATAAGAATCTATTAATTCACAGAAGTAATGAGGAGCTCAGTCACATACAGCAGTATGAGATGAGAGAACACGATAAATTCACACTGTCATCATGTATGTGCTAACCATATGATTTATAGTAGTTCAGAAAAGAGAGTAAATTTATTACCATTCTGGTTTTTGGCTGCTTTTGACATCTACACAGAGCTGCTATAGCTGCAATTGGTCTGAAAAGCAGTTAAAAAGTTAATTCTCTATGTCTTCATACACATAGAGGTAGTGCTGATTGTCTGTGCTATTTCCAAGAGACTACCAGTAAAAATCTATCTGTTTCAATCACATAAACATCACTTTGCTCCTAGAAGCCAGAGACAGTTAAGTTTTCTATAAGCTTTCAAAGAATATAGTTAGGGGGCCTGTAGGTTTTTATTTCATTTTATATCCTTTGAAAGACGTGAGTTAGTTATTTGCAAGCACAATAAAACATTCTTTATAAATCAGAGTGATTATGAACCCCAAAGATTTAGCTGTATTCTATTAGATGTTACAGAGAAAAAGAAAAGATTTTAAGAAGTTGCTACTGCAATATGTTTATGATCTATTACTTTATATAATGTAATCTAAGACTTGGATATCATTCAGGAAGTAAGCAAAAGAGATGAATGGGGATGCAATGGATAAGGACAATCAGGACAAACCTGACCTTCTTATATGACAGGGCGACCTGCTTATTCGATGAGGGAAAGGCTGTGAATGTTGTTTACCTTGACTTTATTAAGGCCTTTGACACCATTTCCCACAGCATTGTCCTGGCAAAACTGGCTGATCGTGGCTTGGATGGGCACACGCTTTGCTGGGTAAAAAACTGTCTGGATGGCCGGGCCCAAATAGTTGTGGTGAATGGAGTTAAATCCAGTTGGTGGCCGGTCACGAGTGGTGTCCCCCAGGGCTCGGTGTTGGGGCCACTCCTGTTTAACATCTTTACTGATGATCTAGACGAGGGGATCGAGTGCACCCTCAGTCAGTTTGCAGATGACCCCAAGTTGGGTGGGAGTGTTGATCTGCTCGAGGGTAGGGAGGCTCTGCAGAGAGACCTGGACAGGCTGGAGCCATGGGCTGAGGCCAACTGGAGGAGTTTCCATAAGGCCAAATGCCGGGGGCTGCCCTTGGGCCACAACAACCCCCAGCAGCGCTACAGGCTTGGGGAGGAGTGGCTGGAGAGCTGCCAGTCAGAGAGGGACCTGGAGGGGTTGATTGACAGCCGGCTGAACAGGAGCCAGCAGTGTGCCCAGGTGGCCAAGAAGGCCAATGGCATCCTGGCTTGTGTCAGCAATAGCGTGGCCAGCAGGGACAGGGAAGGGATCTGACCCCTGTCCTGGGCACTGTTGAGGCCGCCCCTCGATTCCTGTGTTCAGTTTTGGGCCCCTCACTACAAAAAGGACATTGAATGACTCGAGCGTGTCCAGAGAAAGGCAACGGAGCTGGTGCAGGGTCTGGAGCACAGGTCGTACGGGGAGCGGCTGAGGGAACTGGGGGTGTTTAGTCTGGAGAAGAGGAGGCTGAGGGGAGACCTCATCGCCCTCTACAGCTCCCTGAAAGGAGGTTGCAGAGACCTGGGGATGAGTCTCCTTAACGATGTAACAAGTGGTAGAACAAGAAGTAATGGCCTCAAATTGCACCAGGGAAGGTTTAGAGTAGATATTAGGAAACATTTCTTTACAGAACAGGTTGTTAGGCGTTGGAATGCGCTGCCCAGGGAGGTGGTGGAGTCCCCATCCCTGGAGGTGTTTAAGAGTCGGATTGACATAGCGCTGAGGGATATGGCGTAATTGGGAACTGTCAGTGTTAGATAAATAGTTGGACTAGGTAATCTTCATTATCACCTTGTAATGTTTTATGATTTTAGAGTTTAAGTAGCAAATCAAATTCTTTTAAGGTATACTGCCCTCACACCAAAAAAATAATAGTAGACTGTAAATACTGTCTGAGATATACAAAACTTTTCCACTTCGAATTTAATTGCATTTCCTTTATGCTTTATATATTATTGTAATTATTCATATGTCAAAGGCTTAAGCCTATTTAGTGTAAGATTTTCCGTATTTCCAAAATGCTGCTTTAGTTACTCTTCTTCTTGTCTTCCACACATTCACCCTCAATTGAATTACTGACCGGACATCTCAAGGATTACCTGGGATTTTCAGCCAGTCTACATATATTTTTGATGTATGATAGTAACTTATAAAAAACATACAGAGTTAAAAGTTCATTATCAAGAGTGATTTCAGTAAAACCAGGACCCAACCCATTTACAGCAGAACTTAGCAGGACTTCCACAGAATAATGATAACTTTCTCACAGGATCCTGGGAAGACCCTGGTCTTCCTTACAATGAAGGCAGGAGAGCTATGTAGGGAATGTGAGTTTTTGTTACATAGAAAACAATATAAGCACCTTCATTTGTTCTTCAAACATCCCACAGAGAGCAATATGATCAAATAAATTTGGGTCATGAAACATGCTGAAGCACCCAATACCCCAGGGTCAACATGACTATAGCTTGATGACCTCACAGGATCATTAGTCATCATGTTTTTATAAAAAAAAAAAAAAAAAAAAAAGGAAGGAAAGCATTCAAAAACTTTTAAAATCTGTAAAAATTCAACAGTATTTCAGATAATATGTTTATGCAAGTCTTAGTGTTTTTTAGGGTGACTAGGCACTACTCTAGCATAGTCAAGTAAATAGATATATATATCCATTTTATTAGGTTCTCTCTGTTCTGAAAGGATGTTTCAACATCAGTCAGTTTTGAGGAATACTTCATATTATTAACTATAAGAAAACCTCCTTTTTTTAATTGACCGTTAAATATGGAAAGTTATTTAATGGGGTTTTATTTTGAACTATGGAAGATTTTCATAGGAGTGTAATTGTAGGCATATAAAAAAATCATCTTTTCTTGAATTCTACCTTCTACTCAATAGTATAGCCTTGGGCTATAGTTTTCAACTGAAAAGAAATATGATCTGAACGCTGTATGAAAAAGAATTATTAAGCAGTTACTAACTTCTAAATCAGATTTCCTTAATATCTGCATACTAAATATCTATACTTTTGTCATTTTGCCACAGGTTGTACTATACTTAATTATCTCTGCAAAGAAGACAGATGGCCTGTGTTTTACATAGCCTCATCTTTCTTTCCCCTTGATTGACCGTGCAAGCCAATATTCACAAATTACAAAATTTATACTCTCATTTTCCTCAATTAGCCTGAAGCAAAAATAAATCATGGCTTTGGATCTTTTCCTTTGTTTTCTCATACAGCATCAAATCACTTCAAAAAAGGTTTAGGAATCCAGGAAGACCTCAATTTGTATAAGAAAGCCCTGCAAACTCTAACAATCTGTGTGTTATGTCTGTCGTATAAAGTATTACATTAGATAATACTTTTGCTCCTAAAGCACTTCTTGTAGTGTACTTTTACTACACTAACTACTGATGTTTACTGTAGTCAGTGGAACAATCAGTGCTCAAGAATCTTCTGCTAGTTCCCTTTAGATAATACTCCTTTATGTATATTATTTACTCTACTTTCATTATTATAAAAAAAAAATTTCCATTGCACACGCTCCATCACACTGCAGTGAATGCAAGGTCTTGGTTCCTGCAAACACAGATGAGTTCAAGTGTCTCTAATTTCAATAGAATTTAAATAGATGTTTGCAGTTACACAAAGATTAAAAGATTTCAATGTGATAAATTTTTGATTACTGTTGTCTAGGGTAATCCTGTGTGAGTTGTTCCTTTTTATGTTTTATTTTTTGTTGGTTTTTACTATATCATGTATAGAAATATAATAGCTGACATGTTCATTCTGTTGGTATAGGATATACATTTCTTGTAGGATATACATCTGATTGTAAACAGAGGACCTTTAGGTTTTGAGATCTGTTAATGTAACTTTCCTGTAAAATAATTAACAGAAGAAACTCCCTCTGCATTTTGACATAGATTAAAACAGATACTTTTTACATTTCCAGTAGAGCAGTTCACTGCTATACAATATTATTCATCACTTCTTTTAGTACATATAAATGGCTTTTTCTTCTTCAGTGAGTTTAAGTTTGATCTACCCTCTTTCCTGTGTGCCCATTCTTCCTCATGTACTGTGGAGGCTATATCTACCCATGGCTCTTTCGCTGTTGGCCTCCGTTTCTGCTCCCTCTTCATGCTGGGGCAGCGCTTGGGGGATTTATGTTATAAAAATGAATACCAAAGCTTTTCACGGGTGGAGAGTATCCTTTCTCCTCATGCTAACTAATTAGCCCTGAATATAATTCTTTTCTCTCACTAGTCTGAACTACGTATTGTTTGTTAATGTAGACAGAGGAATTCCAACACACCTAAAATGCTTCCTCATTCTCCAGTTTTCTTACACATGCAGTAACTAGATTTAATGTGATTTTGACCTTCCATGTCACCTCAATACCTTCATCAAAGCTGAGTCTTTACACTCACCATCAATTTATTTTGTTATTTTTTGAATAAAAGAAAATAAAAACTGTGATTGAGAATACTTTGGCAACTGCAAAACTATTATGTTTGCTCCACTGCAACTGTAACTATTCCAAGTGATCTTTAATCTACAGATCATTCTCATGATAGCCTATTCTGATTCCATAGGAGTCATTTGCTTTATCTGATAAATATGTATGTGGGGAGTCTTTAATCCATAGAACATTGACACAGTAAACTGTAACATTTTTTTTGGTGCTTTGAGATATTGCTATCCATTTGATCAATAGCTGCTGTATTTAAAGTAAAAATAGAGCATATAATCCCCATAATTTATATATCAGTATACCCACAGCAGGTATGTATACTCAAAATTGCTTATATCTGTAATTTTTTCTTTAAACCAAATGGACTACTTTATTTTATTCAAACAATTCAGCACTAATCCAAATTACTGATTCCTATTTCTATCTGCAGACCGCTTTTGAGATTTAGTAATCAAAAAAGTGCATGAAACAACCAACATAATTTAACTGGAGCAATTCTAATTATAATTGATACATAAAAATAACTGAAAGATTAAGAACATGTTCTGAAATGTCAGCTATGCAGGTGAAAATAGCCTGTCAGTCTGACTTGAAAGTCTACAGCAGAGCAAATACCAAGTGGCACTTACTTTTCTAGTATTATGAAAATAATATTTTACCTGAAGTAAGTCCTTTTGTGATAATTTTTCCCAAATTCTGGACATGAATTTGGAGTTTATGGCCACTTTATCAGAATGAGGCCAGTTTCCCATGCATCTGTCCAGTTTTCCCTACAAGCCCTGGTTTACACATAGAGAAACCTGGATGCACCAGCCAGGTGAAAGTCAGGTTCAGTTCTCAAGGATGGGTTTTTCTAGGGAGACCACAACACACAGAGGATGCATTTACCTGCAGATTAATTTAGGCACAGCCCATGAGAGCAGTTGGGGGGACATAAAGTAAAACACTGGGATTTTTTTCATAAAAAGGAGACATTTTAAAAGCCATAAAAGCCATAACTATTATATTTTTATGTTATGGACCCTTATTTTCCAGATATATACCCTCTGTATAATAAGCCTGCAATATTATTGTACATTTTTCCTTCTAAAGTAAAGGATTTGAAGATGATATCAGGCAAATCGTATGCAGATTAGATTAGAAAGCAAAAGCTTCTTTTCTATACCCCTACTGTATTGCAGCTTTATTCTTTTCCTGTTGTATAAAAGTTTAAATTCTTTTGTTAGAGGTCCTTGCTAGATATTTCACAATTAGCAGTGAATTTCTTTCAGAAATTAAAAAAAAAAAAAAAAATCCTGTGTATTTTAACTGTAAAACATTTGTAATGAAACAGACTGGTGTCCTTTTGTTTTGTGTCTGCTTTTCCAAGTGAAATCACTCAAGGTGTTTACATGTCAAGTGTGATCTTTTGAAAAGCATGACCTTTCCCCGCCAAGCCTCATATCATTTTCCTTGTAGCTACTAAAATACAATTTGCTTTTTTCTTAAAGCAAGTTTAAACCTAAATTTTAGCCCTAGAAGACAGGAATTAAATCTGTTTTCTAAGGACATTACCTAATTTCTCATTAGACAATCACTGATTAAGTTCCAATGTCTACTGATCTAAAGCTTGAAAATTAAAACCAGATTTTGTCTTCCCCAGACTAAACAGAATTATTGTTGACTGGATAATTAACTACAGCTATTGTATCTGAAACAGAAAAAGCTGCCTGCAGCTGCAGCTGAAAACATTTTCTCTAAAATAGATTGATTCCAAAGTTAATTGTCTTGGGTCCCAAACAAAACTCATTTAAATCTGGGCCTGCAGTTTTTTTAAATATATGAAATACTATTTTTTAAATTTCTCAAGTAACCAGGCTCTGCATGAAATAATTCAACAGAGAAAGGTGCCATCCTCATCAAGTGTCAGGGTGACCATTTCAAATGACACAATGACACAGAATTTTATGGTTGATGTTCAATGGCTTAGAGAAAATAGTAATTATAAGAGCTTCTTTCTCCACCACAGGCAATTTTTTACACATATTCTGTTAAGACACATGCACTTCAGCAGTTACAGATTAATCTAATCTGATTCCATCTACTTTATCTCCAAATCCAAGGGAATATGGATTTGCTTGGAGGGATTGGGACTATGGAGCTAATCTTTGCCTTTAATACAACCATATGCCGAAGTTACATTAGAAATTGCAAAATGGGGTTGTGGCCACATCACTAAAAAACATTCCCAGTGCCATTAAGTAACACAGAGCAGACACACCCCAACTGGGCACATATGAACTGCCTCAGGTCCAATTACATATAAATTTACACTGTACTCAAGTCTCAGGAGATAGTCTTGTTATCACTGCGTTGTGGCTTTCCAGTCCTTGTCAGAGCTGGTACCTGTGAACCACATTCCATTTCATGATGTGATAGACTGCAGATGCTGTACTAGTTTCACTCTCACCAAAAATGTTACTTGGACAGCTGCATTGTGAAGAAAGGAATTGCTATTATGAATTGTAGTAAAGCTCAGAAAGACTGTCCTGGGAAAAAGGAGAGAATTTCGAAAAAATATCAGAGTCACTGTGCTTCTATGCTACAGTGTTAAATAAAAGAGGGACATGAACTAATCTTTGGCTCCAATGCCAGCTGACACCAACTGGCATACATCTACACTGCTTAAGGCTAGTGTCCTTTAAAGCAAATTTATTTTGGAGAAGGCTAGTGGAAGCAGACCAAAACTGATCTGTGGACGGGGCTAACACCTACGCATACAAACCAAATCAGCGTCCTGTGACAGAACGTGCCCTTCAGACATCATCAGTTTATCAGTATAGACATATGTCTACCACATCAGGCCTGGCTGTGGACTTAAATACTAAGAGGACAAAAACATAAAATCTGATCAAATGTAAGCAAGTGATAGTAGAAGAAATTCCAAGCTTACCCAAAATTACAATGTTTGTGGACATACAGTAATAAACCATGTATAACATTTTATGTTTCCTTCAGCTTTTCTCCTTACAAAAAGCACCACAGGGAGACCCACAATTCCCTTAGGGTGAGCTAGACCAGTTGAACCTACAGAATCTTAGCAAACATAATGACTAGGATGAAGGAAGCCAGAGAGACTTAATATGTATTAATTTAAAGTTAACTTTCAGATATAGCCAAAATATATTTCAAAGGAGGAGAGATCTTGTCTTTATTTTCCAGACAAATAAATTTAGTAATGCTATAGTAGGGGAAAAAAAAAAAAATCAGAGACAAATGTATAGAAAGACTGCAAACTAGATGGAAGTAATTTTGGAAAAAATGTTAGCATAGTATTTTATTAGCTATTTTTTAAATTAACTCTAATACCTACAAACTGCCATCCTAAGCTACTGTTGTAGGATATAGAGATATAAAAGCATTGTCCCTGTCTCAAAATACTAATAATCTTGCATACATTATTCTTATAAACATTTTTAGACTTCCTTTTTGATATAATTCATTTCACAAGGTTAAGACACCTGTGTTTAGGCACCTACATATTGATTTTTACCTGAGAGATAAGTGTATAAATATTCATTAAAACCAGTGGATGTCTGGGGTTTTTACCAGTGATCTAAAGCAGCACTTGTAGCACCAGTGAAAAGCCATCCCAGCTGGCCTATAGCTGCTATTCCCTAAGGGGGTGTGTCTCCCCTGCTTATACTTTCATATTTTCCAGTCTAGTGTGGATGGCTAGGTTGTCTCAAATGACATTAAAGTCTCAATTAAGTTACCTCAACCTAGCATCTAGTGTCACTTTAGATGTCTTCATGTGCCTTAGATATCCCTGTGGTGATGTCTCTGAAGCCATACCCTTGTAGAGTAGCATCTAGAGCTCTGGACACAAACGTTAGGACATCTCATAACACAAGTCACCTATGTTTAGGCAAATAAGTCCCACCTCTAAATTTCCTGTTGTCCTGATCCAGTATCAGGGGGAGATTTTGATATATAAACTGTGCACACAGATCTAGCTTCAATGGTGGGTGCACCCACCACCGAAGAACTTAAGACTGAGGACCAATGGGACGCCGCTGGATCCATGATGGTGACTATTCTTGCAACTCTGTACTTGCTTGATTTCTGTCTTTTCTTTCCATTCTGTCCTATAATTATCACTCTTCACTTTTAGTAATAAATCTGTTTGAGTGTACAGCATTTGATCTCATTTGTATCTTAATCTGGCTCTTGGGTTCATATCGAAACCTTCCCCTGAAGGATCAGGACATAAAACCTATGTGTGGGCAACTAAATCAAGCCTCTTGTCAATACAGTTGATGGAGCCTGGATGCTTAACAAAACTGCCCACACATAAGCATCTAGTTCCATTTGAGATGTCTTGAGGTATCGCCACTATCCAGAGTCTCCTGTATTCCCCATGGTATAACTGTAGCTCTAACAGTGTGTCTCAGATTCTCTATGACGTCCCAGATGACATTAGACACCTATGTTTAATCAACTGAATTGATCCCCACAGAAGTATTAATCTCACCCCAAAATAGATGTCTGGTGGCTGGACAGCTGAACCATTATCCAGAATACATTAATTGAACTGGACATGGTTGAGCTTCAATTGCCAAGAAAGGAGTCACACTACCTGCAATACCCATCAGTAAACATGACATACGCACAGGACTGGCACATTTGACCCAGCTAAACATACAGATACTTGCATGTGGACAACTATAACTAGGTGCCTCAAGCTGTAAACTCTATCCTGCTCTGTATAATACTTAGTATTTTTTTCATATTTTGAATCGCAATATTAATACATTTGAATTACAGGCAAATATTTGTCTTGTTTTCTTGTTAGTTAAAAAGGTGTATATATTTTAATATATCTAGAATGGCTCCAGCTCTTGATTAAATTTTAAGTCACTTTTTTGTAAGCGACTACTTTTTTTTGTTTGATTGGTTGCATTTTTCCTGTACACATCTGCACTTCATACTTGCAATCAATTACAATCTTTCTAAAGTCAATTTTAAATCACTATTGGATAGATTTAAAAAAAACAGGCTTGTAATGGTACATGGTGTGAATGTACCATTACGAGGAATTCAAGTGAAACTGCTGAAAAGACTTAAAATATGTGTGTGAAATAGCAAAACTAATAAAAACAAAGTGACTATTAATTCACTTCTGGATTGTGGTATCATGATATGCTGGTATAATGCATGTGCTACTGTGACAACAAATATACTAGATAGTAAAATAAATATTGAAACTTCTGTAATTTCAAAAATTATTTGTACAACTGCATCACAGAGCTTCAGAGGTTGTTTGCCTTTCTTATCATTCAGTGTCTAGGATCAAAGTCACATTCTAAAACTTGAATTAGTTGTCTGAGAAAAACAAAACAAAACAAAACCAAAAATAAACCCCCCACGTTTTTCTCTTCAGTAGTTTTATAATATGCGAAAAATAAATTTTTAAAAAATCATTTCAGCAAGGAATTTTTTTCCTATGGCTGGATAGATATCAACATAAATAAATGACTTTGCATGAGCTTCTTCTCACATTTCAGCAAAAAGCAATAGCAACGTTAGTATTTCTTCACCACATTAAGTCTCCACAGAGAAGCCAGTGAGGATGAGTATTTAGTACAAATCTCTGTGTGTATGAACTAATGCTAAAGAGCCTTAATGGGCATAGATACTTTTACAGAAATACAGCATGGTTTTAGTAATACTCGTCATTAGTATATATGTGGATGAGTGCATTTGATTTGCATGAGTGAGTGTGTTCTTACCGCTCTTGTCTTTGAAGACTAAATAAACATAAAACTAAAATCCATTTTTAGTCTGACATTTAGAAACCTGTGACAAAACTTTTTTTTACATGTTCTTGATATCAAAGCTGCTAAAGAAATGGAAAACATGACTTCAGCAACATACATGTAATTAAAGTTTCTGACAAATATTTTAATACATATTGAAAGGAAACTTCTGAGTGTTCCTTTGCTGTTCATAGTAATCTTCCTTCAGAGTGAGAATTACAGGGTAAATTTACTTCTCATTAGAATATGCAAGCAGTGCTTTCATTGCTTTTAACATGATTTACTTCAGTGAACAGAACATTTACATAGTTCCAAAACATAATTATTTATAGATTTGTTCCAAACATGCTATAATATGATTAAGGTGATGCATATGATACAACATAATTCTTCTGATGAGGTAAATTGAACTGAAGATTCAGATATGGATTCCAAATTTCAGTGCTGACCCGAGTTCTGGTATTTAGGGATTTTTCCTAGGAATATTTTACTGATCTTCACTTCTTCAAGGAGAACATCAAAGTGCCTCAGTCAAATTCAGGAGCCTCATTTTTATAAACCCACACATTTTTGTCAGATCCAGTAAAGATCTGATTATAATTTTTCTTTTCTTCCTTCCCTGGCATCATTATATTAGTAATATTTTCAACAATAAGCTACAAAGTATGTGCCATTTTTTCATTTGTAGTAAGGCTACCTTACGCCATCACTTTAAATGTAAAGCAGTTGTAAAGAGGAATGTAAATTCACAGAACTCTTAATGCAAATGAGAAGCTAAAATAATGTGCTTAACATTTTCCAAGTTTTTGTCTGACCTTTTACTGATCATTCTCTATCAGTCATTAGATTTCATTAGATCTCACATCAGATGCAAAATGTTTTATTAATGACATGTCTAGGTGCTGTTCTTGATTTGGGATATTCAAGTAATTTTTTTATATGTTGTCTGAATATTCAACAAAGTATGCAGTGCAGAAGACCTTTGAATTCACAAGAAAGTTACTGAAATTCATATGCAGAGCATCACACTATCATTTCTAAAGCAGTTGGAAAACCATTTCTTTTCCCATTCTCGTCCCAGATAATTCTCAGTATTTAATACTGCATTTGTCCTTTTATCCATCACTGAGTTTCCAGGGAAATGATTCTTCACCATCCAGCATCTTCTTCCCATTCCTTGGAGCAGAAAAGCAATGTTTGCAGTCTCTCATTTCCTGATTTTTCCTTCCTTACCAGCAACTATTTCCTGGTGCTTCTGGGGGAGGTGAAATGGAACAAGAATACCCGATGAGGAATGGCTAATGTATATGGCTCAGAAAGTGTCTTAGAATCAAAATAAATGTTCTGGGAGGCAGAAAAATTAGGCTTCCAATGGCTGTTTTTTGGTTTCACTGATTTTTTTTTTCATTTAAATCTTCTTCTAGGAAAGATCATTGTCTGCTTCTGATTTATGACTCCCTGCTTTCATTGGAACATCTCTGTGGTTGGATTAGAATAGTGTGAAAGATTTTTGTAAATTAAAATCCTTGAGTTCAACATACTGATAAATACTGCAATAAAGTTAATGTTTGTTCTATTTCTGGTTCTACTGTAGGAAAGTATAATTGTTTGTGTTGGCCTTAACATTTCTGGTTTTCATCATTCAGCTTATTTTGTTTACAGCGAACAACAGAACTAATATAGTTGCCGGAAAAGCAGCTTGAAAACATTTGCATCTGAATAGATAATAGTTTGTCTTTCAACATCAGAAATTTAGGATTATAAAATAACCTATCACCCAAATGGTTCTGCTAAATTATTGACCCTTACAATTATTAATCACCTTGATATTTAAACAGGGAACTCCTAATAGAGAGACATTTCACACCTCTCAGGGTGATTGTTTCAAGATTACATTAGTCCATGTACTTTATATTTGTTATGAGTATGAAAAATATGATGAAAAAAATAGCCACTTCATTTCCAAATGAGTCTTCCTAATGCACCACATTCCTCCAAAATAACAGAGAATTAAAAGTGATATATGAAAGGTAGGAGAGTGTGACTGGGAAGATCACTCAGGTACAATTTAATGATCCAAGCAGAAAAGAAGAGAATGAAAGGCATGATATGGAGGAAAAAATCCAGAAGAAAACATGGTAAGAGCAAAGATAGCAGTTAGTGCCAACTCCAGGGCCAGGAAGAAATCTTCAGCTTAACATCTAATTAGAGTAAATCTAAACAGTACAATGAATGCTGTGCCATGAAGACATACCTGAGCTGACAAATTAGTTTGTTTAATGGAAGTAATACAGTTGAGTTACCTTCACTCAGGCTAATAAATCTCATTACTCTGTAGAAGTTATTTGTCCCAGTGAAAAACTACAAAAAGGCATTTATCCATAAGACAGTGCAAACATTTCTGTCAAAAGAGGGAGCGGGAAAGAGCAAGAGAAAAAGCATGAGTGCATGAGGCAATCTAGAGGCCAAGGCAGAGTTGAGTGATTTCTTTTGACAGAATTAACAGTTTAAATTGGCTATAGAATTACAGTCCCAGTATTAACCAGTGCAGAGGATAAGAGGTATTTTAGTACTTCAGATACACTAGAGAGTATCCTATTTTATTGGATGTAACAGTCTTGTTCAAAAATTTGTTTCCTTAGCTGTTCTTTCACAGTGAGTTCACAGTTTTGTGGGTTTTTTCCATCATTCCTAATTGACCTAACTTTATTTCTCTTATTAAAGGCAGCTTTGGCACAGAATTTCTTTATCTCAGCCATTTCAAAGTCATTAGTAATTTAATTCTCCATCTCATTTATTAATGGACCTACTTTATGGTGGTACTGATTTTCCCCTGATACATTTACACAAGCCTATCTCATTCTCCTGCCATAACCTCATTAAGGGTGAGATAGTGCAGTTTGATTACAGACAATAATAAGTGGTACTTTTAAGCCTCCAGCCACTCTGTAAGTTAAGTTTATACTGTCAGTCAAGCACAGGTCTGTTCAAATTCAGACATGTCATTGTTCATGATCAAGAACTAGCTCAGTCTCAAGCTTAGACTATATTCAAGAATACTCCCAAAGGGAAAAGTTCAGTCATCTCATGGCAGACTCAGCCACCATGCTTTTTCTTGAATTTTCTGTAGATGGTGAGAATGAGGGAGCTCAGTTCAGAAACTGGTACTTCCTAAAAATAGTGTTACTTAATGATTTAATCTAGTTAGCATCTGTGATTCTTTTGTACAGGTAGCTTTTTTTTTTACAGGCCAGTGAATTTCAGACAGCTTGTATTTGCAAGGAGGCAAGCAGATAACCTTCGTTTCCTTGAAGTATAAGGGCTGGAATCTTGCCTAGCTAGACAGACTGAGCCTACAAATGTCTCCTTCTCTCTGCTGCTGTTCAAATACATAAGCTTAACAATTTTTCCTTTGTGAACCTCTTATTACTGCAGGAATGATCCAAGCTGTAAAGGTTTTAACAATTCCTTTACCGATCCACCTGAAGTTCAGCCACCCGTTTAGGGCTGAATCCAAACTACTTCCATTCCAATTAGCCCTCTTCAAAGGCATGCCATCCTACTCTTCTTTAAACAAGAGTTTGTCTTTGAGATTCTCTTTTTTTTTTTTTTCCCCTCACAAGTCTTGAATTCTTCTTCCTACCATATCATATTTGACACATTTCTTGTCTTTGATATTTGTTTTCCTAGAAATGCATAGGTTTTGATATTCTCACTAGAGATTCAGAAAAAGTATAAAAACCTTCTAGGAGCCCTGTAAAAAACACAGAATGGAAGAAATGTTGGGTTGGACTTCTAGAAGTCTTCTTGCCTAATCTCCCACTCACAGCAGGACTATTGCCAACACTAACCAGATCAACCATGGTTTTATCTAGTCCTGAAAACCTCCAAGTTTTTGTGATTTTCGATGGTCACTCTGCTATTGTTTCCCAGTTCAATAATACTTTCCTGTCTCCTTAGGAACAGGAGCCATCGACCATTTAAGCTCTGATAATGATACACTTTTTATAACAGTAATACTTTATATTCTGACAGCACTTCCAGGGATACAGTACAAAACCTTTAGGAAACACTCCTAACAAGGTCAGTACAAAAAGTAGGCCAGTTCCCATAAAAGTTTAGTTATTTAAAAGTTATATATCAAAGTATCACAAGTTATATATCTGTAACTTACAGGCAATTCACCCTTCCAGTGGAATTTGCTTAGGATCTCTATACAAGAGAGGTATACACCACAAAAAAAAGATCTAAAGGAGTCAGTACCCTCTGAAGTAAGCTAATGACAATCAGCATGCTCAGCATGCAGTATCCTAAAGTCAGAAATGACTCAAGGCTTAATCAGAATAGAAAGATGCCTAAGGCAGCTATATGCTTAGGGGGCAAGGGAAAAGGATATGCTGGCATAGCCTAGCTGCCTCTATGTTTGGTCCCACTATGTCTGCGTGCCTGCTTTACTACCGTCTTCCGTTGGAGAAAGGGGATAGTGACTCTGGTCATCTCTTATCACATGAGTGTCACCTGAAAACAATAGGCAGGCTCCTGACTTTCAAACAGCTTGGCTGTTGTTTTGTTTCTTAGTGACTAATCTACATGATTTTTTGGCTGTCAAGCCAAAACTCCTGAGATCTTATAGCAATAATTTCTTTTAAAATCCCTCTTTATGTTTAACCAATTTTTTTTCTGAAAATCAGTCTATATAACCTCCCATTAGCATTTCTTCCATGCTTACAGAAAAGTATCCTTCCATTATTACCTAACCACTCAGCCAGTATTTGTTCTAACCATGTCTTTGTCTTGATACAAGTATATATCATATGTATATTTACATTTGAAAAGATATGACGTATATGACATTTTGGTCTGAAGTTTACAGAAAAATCTTCACAGTGTGGTTTTTTTTGGGTTTTTTTTTTTTTTAATACATGTGTTTAACTTGTATGAGATGGGAAAATGTAGTTACTAGGGAACAGCACTGAAGCAAATATGCTGTGCTCATGAACAGGGCCATGTATAATATATTTCTACAGCCAATCAAGATGGAGCTCTAGCTTTTTTCATGTGGTGGTGATAATAAAATTTTCTTATCCTAATGAACACAAATATGTCACAACACATGAATCCCTGCTAAGTCCCTTTCAATGAACAAAAAATCTCCCCTTACCTGCAGATTCTTAATTGCACCCAACTATTTCTGGCTCAAAAATAGCTACAGCCACAATAACCACACCAACAATCAGCTCATAAATTTAAGACCTGGATAGATCACACAGCCGACAATAATTAACTCTGATTAAAAACATTGTAGAAAAGCTGACAGGTTTCACTGATTTTCCAAGTCTCTGGGACTCATCTGATTTATTTTTATATCAGATTAATTTACATGTGGTTGCAACCTGGAATCAAAGTTGTAAATTTTTCAGAGGAGATGCAATATTTTTTATAAACAACTTAGATTTTTGTCTTACTTAACTTCATAGGGATAGTCATAAATCAGGGAATAAGAATGTGGTTTGTGTCAATGGAATCACCAACTCTCCCCAAAATACTTTGCTTTTAATGAGTCTGAGAGGAGTTATTATACATTACAACGTTAAAGAGTCAAATGTGAAAAAGTCATATAGAACTTTGAAAGCTAGTTTTTAAAAGTGACTTAAGTACATACAAAGTAACCATTGTCATGGTTCATATGAAGGAAAACTCTGGCTGGGGGAGATATAGGCATATGAAAGGTTAATCTAGAAAAAGACATCTAGAGTTAACAGGAGTTTCTAAGCAAAGACTTGTGTCTTTAACCACATCTTGCTCAAAGCTGAGGCAGTGCAGATCATTAGGAGGCCAGCAGAAGCCTATGTCAGCCAAGAATTCAGAAGCACATGGAGTGCATCTTCCAGTGAGAGCAGATGCCTTATCTATCCCTGTAGAAAATTTAGCAAAACACACTCTTTTCCTTTAAAATGTGTCCAAAGGAGGTAAGGCCACATGTTCCAGTAGTTTGATCTCCTGCTCAATGAATGGAAGACCAGGCTTGTTCAGAGAGTTAAAACCAAGCTTCCTTTCAGTATCTGCTGGAGCCAGTCTGAGAGCAGAGAGTTGGCAGGAACTGATCTCACCACCACCACCACCACCCCCTTTATTTACATCTGCCTTCACACAGGGTTGTCTGGGTTCACTGAATGTGAACCTTTGCAAGTGGGTGGGAGGAGAGGAGCCTATAGAGAACTGTTCTCAAGACTACCCCCAACTCAATATGAGTAACAGCACCAAGGGGCGGGATAGAGATTGAAGTACTAGATCCAGGACACAGCTATAATGTCGTCACTGAACATAATCAGTCTGAGCTTCTCCCCAAGCATACCTTGCCATCCAGGAGCATTTTCTAATTGCAGGCAACTCCAACCCATTGTGAAAGTGTGCAAGGTTGTGAAAACGAGCAAGAAATTACATCACATGCTCAAGATCTGTGAAAGTGAAGAACTCTTGTCTTTTGAACTGTCACCCAGATGTTTCAGAGAGTCTGAGGCACAACCATGGTCACACAATATAATTAGCCTTACAAGGTAGGAAGTGACCCGCAGTTTAGACCTTTGTATATATTTCAGGAGATCTACTTAACTAGGTGCATAAAATTCCATCATGAGTCAGTTGTTTAAATTACATTGACAGGATTACAATCAGAGTGTAAATTCAGAGTATATTTTTACTAACAGGTGGCTTCAAAGATGATAATCAAATAACAATTGATTTCATTTGGTACACAAAGAGATAATTTACAAAAAGAAGAGATTATATTTTCCCAAACAAAATTTCACACTGTACTATTGGTGGAAGGAGTAAAATGCCATTCAAGATGTGGTCTTCAGAGCTGCTGTTGAGACTACAATACTATGCTTTCAGACAAGATCAGTATGCACAAATTGGTATGTGAGTACAACCCAGAAAACATAAAACAGTAAAAACATGTTTACTAACTGGGTCTTTCAGTATATAAGTGGCCTGGTTTTGGCTGTGATAAAGTTAATTTTCTTCCTAGTAGATGATATAGAGCTGTGTCTTGGATTTAGTATGAGAATAATGTTGGTAACTCACTGATGTTTTTAGTTGTTGCTAAGTAGTGTTTATACTAAGTTAAGAATTTTTCAGCTCCTCATGCCCTGCCAGCAAGAAGGCTGGAGGGGTACAAGAAGCTGGGAGGACACACAGCCAGGACAGCTGACCCAAACTGGCCAGAGGAATATTCCATACTATATGACGTCATGCCCAGTATATAAACTGCGGGGAGTTGGCCAGGAGGGGTGAATCACTGCTCAGGGACTGGATGAGCATTAGTCAGCAGGTGGTGAGCAATTGCATTGTGCTTCACTTGCCTTTCTTGGTTTTTATTTCACTCTTTTTTGTTATTTTCCTTTTCATTATTATTATTATTAGTAGTAATAGTATTAGTATTATTAGTATGGTTATTGTTACCATTATCATTCTATTTTATTTTATTTCATTCAATTATTAAACTGTTCTTATCTCAACCCATGAGTGTTACTTTCTTCTCCTTTCTGATTGTCTTCCCTATCCCACTGGGGGGGTGGGAGAGGAGTGAGTGAGCAGCTGTGAGGTGCTTAGTTGCCAATTGGGGTTAAACCACAACAATAAGCCAAATCGAATCTAACTTTACAAAAGTGGAAATGTTACAGTTGTTTAGAGGTAAATTATCTTCTGAGATGAGTTATTTTTTACACAGAGGACAGCTAATTCACTGAGATTTGACCTCCTGCCCCTTTACTGACATGTACTGAATGCAAGTCTAGCCCAAGGGTAATGAATGGTGTTTGAATGAGAGATGTTTTACACCAAATTGTGACAAGGGTAATAGCATGTCACTGAGACTACAGCAAATGTCAGCAAAATTGGAAAAACTGCAACAGATTAATTCACCATATATCTAGTATGAATGTGGTACAGCTCAATGTAATGTGAGTACAAGTATTGTGTCATTGCTCACTAGTCTTACTACATAAAATCCCAACTGATGTAGCAAGTTACATGTCAACTAGTAGCAGATTACTTGCTTTGAAGAACTATATTAAAATTCATCTTGCATCGTCCTTCAATCCTGATACGAAAAAAAGAGCATGACACTGATTATATACAGAATTCTTATATAAAATCCTAGCATATAAAATGAACACTGAATCAGACCCAGAAATCCAGATTATTTCAGTAGACAGAGAATTTGTTCTACATGCTTTTTTTTTTTTAAAAAAAAAAAAAAAAAAAAGGAAGGGATGCAGGAAAGAAAATAATTTTTAATTAAATGTTTGTTACTTTATTAAAACCAAATTAGCTTACATTTCTGATGATTCTGCTATTCTTTCCTCAAGTCATTGTGACTTTGATACTGTAAGAGACAGGAGTAAATATACCTAGTGCCTTTTAAGATATATTTTTAAAAATATCTGTAAATTGAACTTATCAAGAGAGGGAGAAAGAGACTTC
Source organism: Athene cunicularia (assembly GCF_003259725.1). Classification (NCBI taxonomy): domain Eukaryota; kingdom Metazoa; phylum Chordata; class Aves; order Strigiformes; family Strigidae; genus Athene; species Athene cunicularia. The sequence continues at coordinate 36,410,850 of NW_020799091.1, read as the reverse complement.
AAGACAGTAAATAAAATAGGCCTCCAAGTTGTAGGAAAAGCTGAAGAATGCAACACAAAATGGATAATTCCTAGAGATGCAGGCCACAAGGATTTCTTATGATGTGATACTCTCCTCTCCACAGAGTCTTCACATAATTAGTTAAAATGATTTTGTGCTTATATTGTTGTGATTTTTATTTTTTACTAAGAATTTTAAAACAATTAGCATTCTAATAAAAGTAAGTACTAGTCCTACCCCAGCTGTGTCTGACAGACATTTTCACTGAAGCTGATATACCTCTGACAGATTCTCATGTTGTTCTTCTGTCCTGACACCTACATCTCAGTCCTAACTGGATTGAATCTTACCCAGGCATTTCCCCTTGCTGCACAACATGGAATAATAAAGATAAGCCTCAGAACACAGAAAACCCTTATTTCTATGCTAATCCTGTAACAACCTGCTTACCCTTAAAGGCCTTAAAACCCTGCAGCAGCTCATTTGGGATAGTTTGTAGGATCAAAGACCAACAGCCTGCCTTTTCTTCAAAAGACAAAAAATACCTCTTGGTGGTCACTGACATCAAAACCAGAGACATTAGGCGTTACACTTTCAGTTTGTGCAGCAACAGAGGCTATGCCATACTAGCACGGAACAGCAATCATAGAGGAGAAAAGCTAGAACTACAGCAAACCCTCACCTCTAGCAAGATACACGAAGGTATGGTGAACTATAAAAAGAGGTTCTTTGCTGAACCAGGACAGTTTGTAATCAAGATATGTTGGTCTAAAGATCATTATCACCATCAGTAAGTCAGCAGATGAATTAGAAATGTATCCACAGTGTTACCATTAGAGGGAGGGAGAGCACTACACACAACAAGCACATGCCATGGCTAGCGGACATTTAATTTCTCAGCCATATCAAACTTTTCATAAAACTGGAATTCCCTTGTTTTAAAAAGAAAATTCCAGTTAACCCTGGGTTTTTCAGTTAGGTTGAACAGTCATTTAAAATAATTGTAAGATTTATAGTCAGAGTTAATCCTGAGATGTGAAACCATCAGAAAAAAACACTGTGTTATAAAGATTAAATAGAAAAATAGTGGGCCAGGTTTTCTGTCCAGCAGCCAGGTTCTAGGTTTAAATTAAGTAGTTCATCATGAGATGGTCCTGTGTATAGTGAGCATAAAGGTAAGAACTGCAATGGTGCTGAGATACCTGAATCAATATGGTATTAGAATACTGGACAACTCAAAAATCTTCTGTAGGAAGTGCCTTCATCTTAGTGAAATCAGTGCTCACCTGGTAATGAGAAAGCATTTTATTTGCTGTTCTTTTCTGTACCTTGTAATATCTGTACAAAGTGGATTTGAAAGCCACCATTTTGATTTACCAGTCTTTTCAGAGAACCTTGTTTAGGCTCAAGGATGATGAAAGATTTTGCAAGTAAATAAAGTAATACAGAATCTTGTAAGTGGAAAATTAGCATTAAAGCAAGAAAAAGAAGGTCTAGAACAACGGTATTAGATTAAAACAAATAAACAGCCTTTGTTTACTTGTTTTAGAGCCTTTGCCCAGAATCACAGCACAATACCAGAATATATTTTCTAGCTAAATATTAATATCCTATTTCTCATAAATCAGAGCTTTCATCACCTAAACTTTAGCCAGAGCCTTTAGAGTAGAGGTGGATAAGAAGGCTCAAGATGAGTCTTGAATATCCAGCATAAGAAAGAGGACCTCTTCATGCAGTCATGAATTTGAATAGTTTCTGCTGGATATGGATATAAGCACCTTTGATGCTGTTATGCATCTTGTTTAGGCTGTTTATGAGACAAAACCAAAGAAACTTGATTTGTAATGAATTGCATAAATTAATCCGTTTATATTCAGTGTATCTGGAGCAAAATCTGAAGAAATCAGACACAAGTATCTGTGTTTAAACAGTAATACAATCACAAATATAGAAAATTGGTTTTGCTGTTCTTAAAATCGAGAAGAGAAGAGAAGAGAAGAGAAGAGAAGAGAAGAGAAGAGAAGAGAAGAGAAGAGAAGAGAAGAGAAGAGAAGAGA
>NW_020799091.1:36386540-36408743 GCF_003259725.1 Athene cunicularia | reverse complement strand
AAAGAAAAGAAAAGAAAAGAAAAGAAAAGAAAAGAAAAGAAAAGAAAAGAAAAGAAAAGAAAAGAAAAGAAAAGAAAAGAAAAGAAAAGAAAAGAAAAGAAAAGAAAAGAAAAGAAAAGAAAAGAAAAGAAAAGAAAAGAAAAGAAAAGAAAAGAAAAGAAAAGAAAAGAAAAGAAAAGAAAAGAAAAGAAAAGAAAAGAAAAGAAAAGAAAAGAAAAGAAAAGAAAAGAAAAGAAAAGAAAAGAAAAGAAAAGAAAAGAAAAGAAAAGAAAAGAAAAGAAAAGAAAAGAAAAGAAAAGAAAAGAAAAGAAAAGAAAAGAAAAGAAAAGAAAAGAAAAGAAAAGAAAAGAAAAGAAAAGAAAAGAAAAGAAAAGAAAAGAAAAGAAAAGAAAAGAAAAGAAAAGAAAAGAAAAGAAAAGAAAAGAAAAGAAAAGAAAAGAAAAGAAAAGAAAAGAAAAGAAAAGAAAAGAAAAGAAAAGAAAAGAAAAGAAAAGAAAAGAAAAGAAAAGAAAAGAAAAGAAAAGAAAAGAAAAGAAAAGAAAAGAAAAGAAAAGAAAAGAAAAGAAAAGAAAAGAAAAGAAAAGAAAAGAAAAGAAAAGAAAAGAAAAGAAAAGAAAAGAAAAGAAAAGAAAAGAAAAGAAAAGAAAAGAAAAGAAAAGAAAAGAAAAGAAAAGAAAAGAAAAGAAAAGAAAAGAAAAGAAAAGAAAAGAAAAGAAAAGAAAAGAAAAGAAAAGAAAAGAAAAGAAAAGAAAAGAAAAGAAAAGAAAAGAAAAGAAAAGAAAAGAAAAGAAAAGAAAAGAAAAGAAAAGAAAAGAAAAGAAAAGAAAAGAAAAGAAAAGAAAAGAAAAGAAAAGAAAAGAAAAGAAAAGAAAAGAAAAGAAAAGAAAAGAAAAGAAAAGAAAAGAAAAGAAAAGAAAAGAAAAGAAAAGAAAAGAAAAGAAAAGAAAAGAAAAGAAAAGAAAAGAAAAGAAAAGAAAAGAAAAGAAAAGAAAAGAAAAGAAAAGAAAAGAAAAGAAAAGAAAAGAAAAGAAAAGAAAAGAAAAGAAAAGAAAAGAAAAGAAAAGAAAAGAAAAGAAAAGAAAAGAAAAGTTGGAGCTGCTAATATTGACAGATCTCAGTTAACATCTAGAGCTCCACAGACCTCTCTTGGTGTTCATGAATCTATCCTGATTTACACAAAGCCAAGATTAATCTTTTTTTTTAAATGTAATATGTGGCGTGGAAGTGCTTTAATTTTCTTTCAAATAGACATCTTCTGCTCTGTTAACTCTATTGAATTCCACTCTGTATCATCCAGGTCATATCTCATTTCCCAGTTCCAAACATCCGTCAAAGACTGTAAAAGGTTCTGGCTTATTTTACACATTCTTAATAATGTTACAAAGACCAACATGACACAAAATTCAGTTTGTGAACATATAAACAGAAACATATTTTAATGTCAGTGTCAGACACGGTCACATAAATGTGCTCATCACAAAGCCAGTAAATCAGATTAGCAATGATTTTTAAAAAAAAAAAAAAAAAAAAAAAAAAAAAAAAAGCTCTACTTCACTTTAGTAGGAGCCTTTTTAGAGAAGTTGTGCAAGTTCACTGGTTACTGTGCCTTTTCCTTGTTTTTCAGCTTTTACTTCTATAATTTTGTAATTTTGTTATGCTGATGGATAATATGATATGGGTGAGAGCATTTGCTCACTCTCAAAAAGAGATTAATATTTCACAGTGCATTGCAATCATACACAAATGTCAGAAGTTTCTTTGAACTAAGGCAAAGAAAACTTTAAAATCGAAAAAAAGAAAATAGCAAAGGACAATTAAGCATATTGCCTAGGAACAAAATTTACACCAAGACCTAGAATATATTAATCAAATAAATAGCCTCAGTGAAATAAAAACTTTATTAAAAGATTGATGACAATATGCAAGTAATGTATTCTGAATTTCTCAGCTTTCTCTGATATTGAGTGGTTCTTAATAACTCTCAGCAAGAACTTAACAAAACAAATTCTATATCTAACAGTATAAATTTAAGATACAGTATAATTATAAAACAATGCAGCATAACATTCAATTTAAAGATAAATTGCTATCATCACATAAAAATGTCAATTTCATATATACATATAAATTTTAAAACTTGAAAATTTTGTAGAAATAATAGTGAATCAGTTAAACTTGTAATGTTTGGATAGCAGTCAGTGACCATAAATCTTACTCCCTGAAATGTCTGTTTATCTCAAAAGTTTAATACACCTTGATTGACAAAGATAGGAAACTTTGTTAAGAATTTATATTTCCTTTGTTGCATAGAAGCATCCAAACAACTTAGAGTTTGCACAGAACTTAACTATTTTTGCATCATCTCGTAAGTGTTATTGATCTCCTGGCAATGTTATTTTCATTCTGGAGAACATGTTGGAAATATCTACACATGCCTGACCATTTTCTTAAGTAAATCATGATCTTGCTCTGTGAGTTGTAAGGCTAGTACACATCATACTGTATTTTAAATATATGAATTATCTCAGGAAAATTTCATACACTATTGCAACCTCTACAATAATCTGAGAAGTGGAAGTAGATATCCAGGACAAGAACCTGGTTTACTTTGTCTCAGTTTACCAAGATGGTAGAGAACGAAAGGTCCCTTATGATGAAACTCTATATCAGGCAGAGATGTGAAATGGATATGAAAGAAATTTTTTCTTAAACTGAAAATACTAAGAACATAAAAGGGCTTTGACTGACTTGCTATCACAGAACCACAGAATCATCTAGGTTGGAAAAGACCTTGAAGATCATCCAGTTCAACCATTGACCTAACACTGACAGTTCCCAACTACACCATATCCCTCAGTGATATGTCGACTTTACTCTTAAACACTTCCAGGGATGGGGACTCCACCACTGCCCTGGGCAGCCCATTCCAACGCCCAACAACCCATTCTGTAAAGAAATGCTTCGTAATATCTAGTCTAAACCTTCCCTGGTGCAATTTGACGCCATTACCTCTTGCCCTATCTTTGTTTCTTTGTTAAAGAGACTCATCCCCAGGTCTCTGCAACCTCCTTTCAGGGAGCTGTAGAGGGCGATGAGGTCTCCCCTCAGCCTTCTCTTCTCCACACTAAACACCCCCAGTTCCCTCAGCCGCTTCCCGTACTACCTGTGCTCCAGACCCTGCACCAGCTCCGTTGCCCTTCTCTGGACACACTCGAGTCATTCAATGTCCTTTTTGTAGTGAGGGGCCCAAAACTGAACACAGGAATCGAGGGGCGGCCTCAACAGTGCCCAGGACAGGGGTCAGATCCCTTCCCTGTCCCTGCTGGCCACGCGATTGCTGACACAAGCCAGGATGCCATTGGCCTTCTTGGCCCCCTGGGCACACTGCTGGCTCCTGTTCAGCCGGCTGTCAATCAACACCCCCAGGTCCCTCTCTGACTGGCAGCTCTCCAGCCACTCCTCCCCAAGCCTGTAGCGCTGCTGGGGGTTGTTGTGGCCCAAGGGCAGCCCCCGGCATTTGCCCTTATGGAAACTCCTGCAGTTGGCCTCAGCCCATGGCTCCAGCCTGTCCAGGTCTCTCTGCAGAGCCTCCCTACCCTCGAGCAGATCAACACTCCCACCCAACTTGGGGTCATCTGCAAACTGACTGAGGGTGCACTCGATCCCCTCGTCTAGATCATCAGTAAAGATGTTAAACAGGAGTGGCCCCAAAACCGAGCCCTGGGGGACACCACTCGTGACCGGCCGCCAACTGGATTTAACTCCATTCACCACAACTCTCTGGGCCCGGCCATCCAGCCAATTTTTTTACCCAGCGAAGCGTGTGCCCATCCAAGCCACAAGCAGCCAGTTTCGCCAGGAGAATGCTGTGGGAAACAGTGTCAAAGGCCTTACTAAAGTCAAGGTAAAGAACATCCACAGCCTTTCCCTCATCCAATAAGCAGGTCGCCCTGTCGTAGAAGGAGATCAGGTTTGTCAGGCAGGACCTGCCTTTCCTAAACTCATGCTGACCGGGCCTGACATCTGGTTGTTCATTATATGACTTTGAATGGCACCCAAGATGACCTGCTCCATGACCTTCACTGGCACCGAGGTCAGACTGACAGGTCTATAGTTTCCTGGATTGTCCTTTCTGCCTCTCTTGTATATGGCTGTCACATTTGCCACCCTCCAGTCCAACGGGACCTCCCCAGTTAGCCATGACTTCAGGTAAATCATGGACAGTGGCTTGGCGAGCACATCTGCCACCTCCCTCAGCACCCTTGGGTGTAACCCATCCGGTCCCACAGACTTGTGTGCATCCAAGTGGTGCAGCAGGTCTCTGACCACCTCCTTTTCCACTGTGCTGACCTCAATCTCCCCATCTCCCAGCTCATGAGGCCAGGTGTCCAGGGAACAGCCAGTCCCACTGCTAAAGACTGAGGCAAAATAGGCGTTGAGCACCTCAGCCTTTTCCTCATCCTTAGTTACCCTGTTATCCCTCTGCATCCAGTCAAGGAGGGAGATTTTCCCTAATCCTCCTATATTCTGTTAATGAATTTATAGAAATATTTTTAGTTATCTTTAACAGCTGCAGTTGAGCTCTAGCTGTGCTTTGGCTCTCCTAATGTTCTCCCTGCATAACTTCACTACATCTTTATAGTCTTCATGAGCGACCTTGCCCCTCTTCCACAGGCAATAGTTTCTCCTTTTGTTCTTGAGATCCAGCTAAAGGTCCCTGTTTAGCCAGGCCGGTCTCCTTCCCCTCCTGCTTGTTTTTCAGCACACGGGAACAGGCTGCTCCTGTGCCTTTAAGACTTCTCTTCTGAAGTATGTCCAGCCTTCCTGGACTCCCATATCCTTCCAGGCAGCCTCCCAAGGGATTTTGTTAATCAGTCTTTTGAACAGGTCAAAGTTAGCCCTCTGGAAGTCTAAGATGGCAGTTTTACTAACCCCTCTCTTTGTTTCTCCAGGGATCGAAAACTCAATCATCTCATGATCACTGCACCTTAGTCTCCAACCTTTACTTCCCCCACATGCTTTAGTACTACTAATGATAGAAAAAAAAAAGAAAAAAAAAAAAATAACTTTTAAATAGAGAAATTTTTATTGTGTAAGACATTTTTAAAAAAACCCGTTGTTTCATTTCCCTGTTCCTATGTATAATATACCTTTTCCTTCAGCCTTGACCCAGTCACTTCTACTGGCTCCCTGGGTTGCATAAGCTCTATGCAGTCCTCTCAAGTAACAGGAAATATACTTTTGTTTCCTGTTCCCTGAGGTCTGGTCATCTCTTCAGTATCCTCCTAGTCTTTGCTTATACTACAAACTCCAGCTCACCCTGCCTCTTCTTCATCTTGTGACACTTCTCTCCAGTAGAACTCACTTAGCTGTCCTCTGGGAAGGCAGAGTCCCTCCCTCCTACAAGTACTTTCTATTGAATCAAAATACCAACAGCCGAACAATGAAAATACACAACAGAGGCACAGATTTTTTAACAAAGTGCATTGCAGATCAGAGTAAATAAAGAGAACATCGACCCACAAACCCTTCTACCACCTTGCATCAGCCTCCAGAATAGCTTCTTCCAGAATAACCCTGGAAATGGGGTAGATGGCAGCAGTCACATGCTAAGATGGAGTGCTAACTCTAGATCTACCTCTGTGAGATGAAGGAGTCTTAAATATATATTGTAGGAATATGACTTTACTACAAAACTACAGTGGCAGAAAGCAGTGTTTCTTCCTCTTGTTGAAGTTGGGCTGGTACACAGTGAGTGCCTGGATGAAAGGGAAAGCAAGCAAGAGAAATCTTCTCTGAGTAGCCTAGTGGTAATGTGTCCACAAAAGAATGGGAAGTACTGAATTTGAGCCTTGTTTTTTAGGGATTGTTTAGGATTTCCCTACTTATCTCGGGTAGGACGTATCGCCCTCTTGATCTGCCTTTCTCCACTGAGCATAGACAGAATATAAACCAATATGCCTTTATATTTGGGGCCTAAAATTAAGTGGGATGAATCTGGACCTAACTACGTATGCTAGTTAGAATCATCCAAGAACAGGATACAGGTGAAGAGATAGAATTTTTTAACTTGGGTTCATAAGTTTTATTGTAGATTTAGCCCCAGGTCATTCTATATCAAACATTTGAGAAATCTCTTGCTCCTCTGCTGCTTTTTTTTTTTTTTTTTTTCTTTCCTGGCTTCTGAAGTTGTGAAAATTTCACTATTAAAACCGCATAAATTCTACACTTCAGATTTCAATTATTCTGTGGCTGACACTGTACCAATAGAAGAAAAAGTGGAGAAAGGATAACATTTAGAGCATTTCTCAAAAAGTTTGGTATCTGTTTGCTTAGTGCATGTGGTTGCCAAGGTGAGCAGCTGTTGCCAGCATGATGCACAGCAGAGCACTCCAGCACAGTGCACAGAGGGGTTTTCCAAACTGGGGAACCTCTGGGGAGCCGAGAGCTGCCAGGAGCCTGCAGCTCTCATCACAGCAGCTGACAGGACCTGGGCAGGGCCAGGAACAACGGTGGCCAAGGTCCCCTCGTAGCACAGCAGTTTGTGCAGCAGTTCACACAGAAGGGCACCCAGGAAGGGCGCTGAAGCCCTGACAGCTCAACCAGGGAGCAGTGGTGTCCAGTGGAAGAAAGCCATGGCCTCTCTAAGCTCTGCACCCACCACGACTGAGGCAGCTGCCCGGACAGAGCTGTGGTGGGGACACGCTGCCACCCCATCGCCAGACTGCAGGGTGGGCCCTGCTCTGACATCAGTACGGCCGGCAACCCTGAGCACAGCTGTGGGAGGTGTGCCCAGGGAGAGGAGCTGAGTGACACAGCTCCATGAAGAAGTCAGTAGATTGAGGGGTACCAGGGAGTGCAAGAGAGAGCTAAACTACTGGAATCGCACCCTACCTTCCCTGGGAAAGGCCCAACAGGCAAGCAGGACACATGATATCCTCTCTCCAACTGGCTGAACACACTGACTTAAGAGATGTGGGGCAATGGTGACGAGTTCCCGCCTGGCACAGCAGGCGCATCTCCCTCCCAGGTGCCCTTCCATAACAGGTATGAGGCTCTGCAAGTGGCAACAAACTATAATGAGGACAATGGTTTATCTAGCTTGGAAGTGTTGCTGGGGGTATGTTGGCCTACGCCCTGCATCAAAACTGCATCCATAAGGAAAAAATGATGGGTCACTGTCATAGGAGACTCCCTTCTGAAAGGAACAGAAGGCCCAATATGCAGACTGGTCCCATTTCTTAGGGAAGGCTGCTGCCTCCCTTGGACCTGGGTTAAAGATGTGAAGAGAAAGCTTCCTATCCTGTACAGCCCTCAGATTATTATCCATTATTGATTTTTCACGTAGGCAGTGATGAAGTTGCAACAAGAAGCCCAAGCGCAATCAAGAGAGACTTCAGCGCTTTACGATGACTGGTTAAGGGATCAGGAGCACAAGCAGTGTTCTCCTCTATCCTTCCAGTTTCAGGGAATGATGAGGGAAGAAACAGGAAGAGCCAGAAAATCGGTACCTGTCTTCAAGCCTGGTGTCACTGGCAGATTTGGGTTTTTTGATTGTGGATCAGTTTACATGACACCAGGCCTGCTGGTGACAGATGGGGTACGCCTGTCTCAAATCAGAAAAAGGATCTTTGCACAATAGTTAGCAAATCTCAGTGGAAGAGCTTTGAACTAGATTTGAATGGGGGAAAGGATAAAAACAGGCTTGCTACAGAGAAGCCTAGGGGCAGCATGCCAAAATTTGAAGGATGTTGTGCTAGCAAGGTCCTTCAGTGTACTGTCTTGGTGAAGGTAGGGGATGGAGATCTATGTAGCAGCAAAGATACAAGGGTTATTGATGTGTTAGGAACCATGGAAGTGCCTGAGAATAGTCATATAAGAATTAGAATTCTCCCCCGAGAAAGGTGGCGAGATCAATAGCCCAACTGAAGTGCATCTACGCCAATGCACACAACATGGGCAACAAACTGGAGGAGCTGGAAGCCATTGTGCAGCAGAAAAATTATATGGAAACATGATGGGATGACTTGCGCCACTGGAGTTCTGCAATGGATGGCTATAAACTCTTCAGAAATTATAAATAACAAATGAGAGGTGGTAGGGTCAGCCTGTATGTTAGAGAGTGTTTTGCCTGTCTAGAGCTTGATGATGGTGATGATAGGGTTGAGTGTTTATGAGTAAAATCTAGGGGGAAGGCCAACAAGACAGATATCATGGTGGAAGCCTGTTACAGACTGCCCAACCAGGATGAAGTGGCAGAGGAAATATTATATAAGCAACTGGGAGAAGTCTCACAGTCTCTAGCTCTTGTTCTCATGGGGACTTCAACTTGCCAGATGTCAGCTGAAGATACAGTACAGCAGAGAGGAAACAGTCTAAGAGTTTTCTGGAGTGTGTGGAAGACATCTTCCTGACACAGCTGATGAGGGAGTCAACTAGTGAAGGTGCCCCACTGGATCTGTTATTTGCAAACAGAGGACTTTGTGGGTGATGTGATGGTTGGAGGCCATCTTGGGCATAGCATAGCAATCACAAAATAGTAGAGTTTTTGATTCCTGGAGAAGGAGGGAGATCAGCAGAATTGCTACCTTGGACTTCCAGAGGACAACCTTGGCCTGTTTAGGAGGCTGGTTGATAGAGTCCCTTGGGAGGCAGTCCTGAAGGGCAAAGGAGTCCAGGAAGGCTGGACATTCTTCAATAAGGAAACCTTAAAGGCACAGGAGCACATCATCCCCATGTGCCGAAAGATGAGCTGGCAGGGAAGAAGACTGGCCTGGCTGAACAGAGAGTTACGGCTGGGACTCAGGAAAAGAAATGTAGTTTATGAACGGTGGAAGAAGGAGCAAGAAACGCAGGAGGATTACATGGATGTGTTGAGGTTATGCAGGGAAAAAGTTAGAAGGGCCAAATTCCAAATCCCAAATAGAATCTAATCTGGCTACTGTCATAAAAGACATTAAAAAATGTCTCTGTAAATACTTTAGCAACAAAAGGAGGGCTAAGGAGAATATCCATCCTCTGATGAATGCAGAGGGAAACATGGTGACAAAGGATGAGGAAAAGGATGAGGTACTTAATGCCTTCTTTGCCTCAGTCTCCCTGAGCTGGAAGATAGTGATGGGGACCAGAACAAAGTCTCCATTTTCCAAGGAGAAAGGGTTAGCAACCTGCTACACCACTTAGACACACACAGGTCTATGGGGCTGGATGGGATCCACCCAAGGGTACTAAAGGAGCTGGTGGAAGTGCTCATCAAGCCACTTTAAATCAAAGAAGGATTCAGGCAACTACAGGCCTGTCAATCTGACCTCGGTACTGTGGAGCAGTTCATCCTGAGTTCCATCACATGGCACGTACAGGACAACCAGGGGATCAGGCCCAGTCAGCATGGGTTTATGAAAGGCAGGTCCTGCCTGACAAACCTGATCTCCTTCTATGATAAGGACCCACTTAGTGGATAAGGCTGTGGATGTTGTCTACCTTGACTTTAGCAAGGCCTTTGACACCATTTCCCACAGCATTCTCCTGGGGAAACTGGCTGCTCATGGCTGGGACAGGCACATACTTCACTGGGTAAAACCTGGCTGTATGTCTGACCCCAAACAAATGTGGTGAATGGAGTTAAATCCAGTTGGTGGCAGCCTCAAGTCGTGTTGCCCAGGCCTCAGTGTTGTCAACAGTTCTGTTTAATAGCTTTATCAATGATCTGGATGAGAGAATCAAGAGCACCCTCAGTAAGTTTACAGATGACACCAAGTTGTGCAGGAGTGTTGATTTCCTTGAGGGTAAAAAGGCTCTACAGAGGCATCTGGAAAGGCTGGTTCAATGGGCAGAAGCCAGTTGTGTAATGTAATTCTGCATCTACTTAAAAATTTCATAGCTCCATGAAATCCACATTAGTCCCTCAGCCTTTCAAGTGCTTCAGTCGCCTTAGTGGCCCTCCATTGAACAACCCTATGCAATGCTACAGGCTTGAGGGAGAAGTGTGGCTGGAAAGCTTCTCAGTGGCAAAGCACATAGGGGTGTTGGTCAACAGCCGTCTGAATATGAGCCAGTGTTGTGCCGAGGTGGCCAAGAAAGCCAACAGCATTCCTGGCTTGTGTCAGAAATAGTGTGGCCAGGAGGACTAGTGGAGTGATTGTTCCCCTGTACTGTGCACTAGCGAGGCTGCACCTCAAATACCGTATTCAGTTTTTAGGACCCTCACTACAAGAAAGTCAGTGAGGGGCTGAAGTTTGTCCAAAGAATAGCACCAAAGCTGGTGAAAGGTCTAGAGCACAAGTCCTATGCGAAGTTTCTGAGGGAACTGGGGTTTAGCCTGGAAAAAAAGGACACTCAGGGGAGACCATATCACTTTCTACAACTACCTGAAAGGAGGTTGTAGCGAGGTGGGTGTCAGTCTTTTCTCTCAAGTAACAACTGACAGAAAGAGATAAAACATCCTCAAGTTGCACCTAGGTACGTTTAGATCGGATATTAGGAAAAAATTCTTCATTGGAAGGGTTATAAAGTATTGGAACAGACTGCCCAGGGAAGCAGATGAGTCACCATCCCTGGAGGTATTTAAAAGATGTGTAGATGTGGTGCTAAGGGACATGGTTTAGTGGTGGACTTGGCAGTGCTAATTTAATGGTTGGACTCAATGATCTTAAAGATCTTTTTCAACCTAAATGTTTCTATGGTTCTATTGTAATCAACAGGTAAAATGTAACAAATTCTGTACTTTCTATTACACTTAATCTCCAATATTTATACTGCTCGTAACAGTGTTCACATTCTTACTTTACTTTCCTTGGGTCAGCAGTCTGTTTACCAGACATGAGTAAGGATACCTTTGGGATAGGACAGTTATTAGTTCAGTATTTTTCCCTTTCTCACAGCAAATAAATAAATGTATTTCCACAGTATGAAACAAAGGAAGATGGGGGAGAGGGGAAGATTAAAAGTGTTTGTTATTGGGATTTGCTTGCTTCTGGAAAAAATGGGTTTGTATTTTCTTCATTATCTCATTTTTGTGATTATAAATGAATCTGAAAATTGATCAAGCCATCAGATGGAAATTAGGAGTTGAAAGCATCCAGGAAACTTCTGTATCTTCATGTAAAAATGAGAAGGTTTAGAGGGGGAAAAAAAGGATATGATTTCTGATTTCTTCACTCTGCTGACATATTCTGAGCACATATGAAAAATACTCTGCTTTTCATATCTAGTAACCCGAGCACAAAGAGGTGATTGATAGATAGATAGATAGATAGATAGATAGATAGATAGATAGATAGATAGATAATGATCTTTATATAAAAGAGAAGGGAAGAAAATCTACAAGCAACACAAAAATTAAGTAAATTGGATGCGTTGAAATTTTGCTGTACACAAAGATTATTGAAGATGCATGGCAAATCAATCCACCCATGGAGTATGTCTAAACCCTAAACCCAAGAGGCTGTACTGAGTAGCCTCTCAAAAGGAGTCTTCTTGTAAGGAAACATCTCATGTTAAAGAACACTGTCAGTTTTCATATTTTAAATGAACCAGGCAATCTTTTGTCTGATTGCTGTGTAACAGCTTTCTCAAAGACAATAAAAATTAAAACAAACAATGATCTGGAAATTAAAAATGTAGCTGATACATTGGAGATGAAAATAACTTGCAGAGTCATGCAGAGTTTGGCAGTTTTGATTCAGATTATTTTGACTGAAGCCAAAAGGATTAATTTCTCCCAAATTTTGGCTTAAGCTTCAAACATGAACATCTCAAAAGGTAACTCAATTGTAGAACACTGGACCTGGACTAATTTAAAATTGTACCTGATTTCAGTTAAAATATTTTCTTGTTTTTTTAAGGAAATCAGATTTAACTTTAGATGTTCCTCTTTATTTAATATTTTCTGTCACACACACACACAAAAAAAATGGGGATAAATCACTATAGATTACTGATTTCATTAAAACAAATACAATTTATACTATCTGAGGTTCTAAGAGAATTTTCTAGTTAGAAAAAGAAAAATTTCTCACAGAGAGGGAAAATTTTCTTGGGGGGGGCGGGGGGAAACATACTCTCTGGCCAAATATTTAAAAGCCAAACAAGCACTGGCCTTCAAAATAACTGGTTTTAGATTTTTGTACCTATATCATCTAGTGATGAGTCTTTACCTGTAGCACAGTTTGTGTAAAGGAAGGGGCAGATTTGTTTCAGAATCACAAACAATTTATTTATGATGCCAGCAACAACTGTATTGATGACATGTTACTGCTCTGAGATTAAAAATTTTAAAATATAGTACCTATACCCATACCACTCATTTTGGAAACATGCCCTTTGGTTCAGATTCTGCTGTATACTGATCCAGTCATCCATGGCAATAGCAGATATAACAGCAGGTATCACTGAAACTGTTTAGCAGGAAGACTTCAGCCACACAGATTTCTTCATAAGAAGTACTTTGAGGAAGTTCTAATCCTGTAATGTCATTTTCCTGATGTGCCACAGGGTTCTGGCTTTCAAGTTAGAGCTCAGTGAATCCATTTTCTGTAAAATTATTTAGATAGTACCCGCATACTTCAAAGCATGCATATGTGTTACAGCTCTTCTAACAGCTATTCTGAAGTGTTACCAAAGTTTATTGCATGCAATGATTTTAATGTAATTCTGCATCTACTTAAAAATTTCATAGCTCCATGAAATCCACATTAGTCCCTCAGCCTTTCAAGTGCTTCAGTCCCCTTAGTGGCCCTCCATTGAATTCTCTCTGGTTTGTTGATATCACCCTTGTGCTGTGAGCCCTGATCTGGACACAGCACTCCAACAGGCCTCCTCAAAAGTGCTGAGGAGAGATGAATAATCCCTTTCCTGGAGCTTTTGCCTTTACCAGTGCAGCCCAGTATGCATTCAGAATTCCTCTTCACAAGGACTGAACATATTTGGTTTTCTCATGTTACTGGAGAATTCCCCTGGTCGTCACAACTTCTGAAAGATCCCTCAACACCTTCGAATGCATCATTTATATGTGTCCAGTTTACTGAATTGATATCCAGCTCAACCCTCCTTTACCATGGACATGTCTCTCCCCTGGACTTTGCTGACAAAACTGTGTATATGAGAGATGAATTCTATCAGCAAGGATTTGTGAGCTGACAGCATCTCCTCATTTACTAGGGTGGTACACATGCTACATTACTAGAGTCTGTCAGTTGTTCCAGAAGAGATTCTCAGTTGTTCCAGAAGAGATTCTCAGATGGCCACAGAAAAGTGCTGGGCAGGGCTCTTCCTTTAACGGCTTTGACTATCATCATAGAAAGTACTAATGTTTTATTCTACAGGAAAACAAGAAAATCTTCTTCTTTAGATTGTTTACGCAGTAAGAAATAATTTTCACATTCCTTCTTACTGTTTTATTCCAAAACAGGAAATAATTGGTTTGTTTACACAAGTTGGTAGTGCTGTTGCCCTTTTATTTGACAGCCCTGCTTGTAAGCGCTCTCCTGCACATTCCAAGACATCAGTTTGTTTTCTTCTCCTGTTTGAGAGAGTTGAAAATCTTTTGTCTTACCTATAAACATGACCTCTTGCAATATAATATTAAGGGCAAAGAAAACTTTTGAAAGAGAAAAATAGGCATCCCAGAAGCCCCCAGGTAAATCCAAACTTGGATCTGAAGATAAGAGTCTCAAACACTAAATTAAATGAGACATACCAAGGCAGGACTTTGTCAGTACTTGATATTTAAGTTGCTCTTTTTGCATTAGTGAAATACTTATTAACAAATGTAGAAGTGACTCTCTGGCCTGCTAGTTGGACCTTCACACCTTCTGTGGCAGATGAGATTTGGAGGTCTTTGTTCCAGTGAGTATGTCATATTTTCTGCAAAGATAATCTAGTGAGCAGGAAAGAATGATAGCATCACTACTGTACTGTGTTTGTGCCAGTTTCCTGAACCTCAGTTTCCCAGGCTGAAAACCAAACTCAGGTATATTTTCTGACTGAGTTAGGACAGGCAAGACAGTTAAGGTCTTCGTGTTGAGTCATTAAGGTGACAATAGAGCCTCATTTTCTTAAGAGTATTTTAAAATCTTGTTTCTCCAATCTTCCTTCTCACAAAATTCAGGGGTGCTTGAATAGTGAATTTTACTTTACTTTAACTTTGAAGAATCAATATTATTATTACTATTATTACTTCTTAAAGAAAATAGGTAGTAATATTCAATACTATATCACTTATCTTTGAAGATTTTAGAACTGCAGAAAGAGTTCTTTAAAAAATGTTACTTAACCTCTCCAGCTGTAGTTCCCTATTCTAATTATCTACAGATTTGTGAGGTTGCAGACAATGAAGCATTTGCTTTGTTCACAGAGAACAAATAAAAAGAATGATTATTAAGCAGAGAAGTGTCATCTTAGTCTGCAGAGTTCCCCTTTCATAGCTCTTGAAAATGCAAAAGCAAGCTGTAAAAAGGTCAATCTTGTTTATGTTTCTTAACTTCTCTACAAGAAAGAGCATTACAGCCTCCAGCTGACCCCAGTATTTTCTATTCAAGCTGCTGAAATAAGTTAAAACATTAGAACTGTAACAGTAGGAAACTCACAATGTGGAGACAACAAAGAAAGCAGAGTAGGAAGAAGAGGAAGACACCTCATGGAAAGAGAAGGAAAAGGAGAAAAAAGCCCTTGAAGTGAGAATTGTAGAGGTAATACATTGGGTGTTTGATCTGCTCTGTTGCAGAAAGATCTATTGAGACAATAAAGACACTATTGCTAGGTATTTTAGACAATTGTCGCTGAATATTTTACTTGCACTCAAGTCCTCCTGTAGTCATTGGCAACTTTCTCTTTATTTTCAAGACTAATTAGTGGTGACATGAAATTAAGGGAGCTTGACAGGTAAAAGAGGGAAAAGAGTGGAAACAGCATTGCCGCTAACAAATCAGATATTTTCTTGAAGTATTTGGAAATAATGGGATGTAGCGAAGTAACACACAGTGAAACTGTAAGATTTCATAATAAATGTTTAAAGGTATAGGATGACAAAGCAGTAAGTGTTTCGCCAGAGAAACCACTAACTTACCTGATTATTACAATGCATTCTGTCTTAAAGTATTTATCAATGATAAGACTGAGATTGTCTAAAA
Source organism: Athene cunicularia (assembly GCF_003259725.1). Classification (NCBI taxonomy): domain Eukaryota; kingdom Metazoa; phylum Chordata; class Aves; order Strigiformes; family Strigidae; genus Athene; species Athene cunicularia. Next base: position 36,393,615 of record NW_020799091.1, on the reverse strand, counting down.
ATATTACATTAGATTATTACTGAAATCCCAAGATCTCAAGCGTAGTCAGGAAAAATTTGTAGACAGCTGCAGATCTTTACAGCCCGTCTATGCTGTAACTTCAGAAGTGTAAGCGAATAAGTAAACTAACTCAGAAATTATACACAACTTCACAAAACTGCAAATGTTGCAGTGTCTCAGAATGTCTTTGAGGGTAAAGAGAATGCTTTAATAAATTCTATTTTCACTTAATGGCAAAAGGGAGAATATATCTCCTATGCAGTAGGAAGCTTCGGACTTTCACACATGAACTGCGTACACATGGCTCAAATATGCACAGTAAGTCTACCATGACAGGATATACAATTTATCATCTGGACAAGTATTGCTCATGCAGCACACAGGGCAAGTACACATTTATATTTTTTTTTTTCCAAAAATCCTGGATAGAAATAAGAGACCCCTGTGACAATGAAACCCCAGGAAGACAGGTACATCTACTGAGAAATAAGGGATTCTCCATCAGGTTTTAAGTACTGCCTTTGCTAAGGAATGACCTCACTGAGAGTAGCTATTCTAGCAACAAAATTTGGGTTAAGGAATAGAACTAAGTCTGATAATAAAGTGATTTAAAAGTGTATAATTTATTTACAAAACAAGGTTAAATCAGTTTAGCACTTGTTATGCACATATTACATCAGCTATGTGTCAGTTCATCCCTTCTATTCCACAGTTTGAAAATAAATGGTTCACTAATCATAGAGAAAGCCCAGAATCTCTGTATTATTATTTGAGGGAAACTCTGTGTTCTGTTTTCTGCTGAGTAAGCTTGCAAGTGTCAGAACTGGTGAAGATCAATGATCAAATTCATCAACTCTGTCTACTATTTTATACTACTCTGATGATGCAAGGACCACATAGATTGAAGTGTTAAATAAGATTTAAAGTAGATCTCTGTTTCAATGCTAGTATAAAGCAGCTGATATATAAATTACTGAATCTGATACACAATGTCATGATTCTGCTACAATTCTTATGCATACACTATAGATTTTTATAAAACCATATGCTTGATGATTAATCTTTCTGGTTTCCTAGGATACCATTCATAAGAGGTCCTAATTTAAAAAAAAAAAAAAAAAATCACCTTCCTGTCTATTTAGGGTAGAGACTCACCATAATCTCAGTTGTCCAGTACAAAGCACATTAATGAAAAGAGTAACAGCTATTTTAGGTTAAAGAGCAGGCTATTTAAAAAAAAATAGAGATAGAATACAGTATTGAATAGTGTTATAAATCCTTTGCACATCTTTAAAGGTATACTCAGTTATAATAGCATTCAGTTCTAACAATGGACATGAAAAAACATGTGTATGTTAACAACTGGCACCCAACAGCATCTCAAATGTCACATATGTTTAGATTTCATAGCCACGAATTCCCCTTCCATACATTTGGAAAATTACTAAAATAACCAGTCAGCTATCTAACAGTCTCATGCTGGCAAAAATATTTGTACTTTGCAGTCCCAACAATTTTTGTCCAATAATGTTTCTAATAACATAAAATATTAGCCTTTGCTACTGTTCCATATGTAAAGACTATCTGCACAAGCTTATAGAATATACACAGAAGCTATTCATTAGAAGAAAGAAACTAGCTAACTGTAGATGTATTCATGTTGTTTTAGCAGTTTGTCTGCTAAGAACAAGTCCAAGAATGGACTTAAATTTATATAATAGTATCAGTAGCCAATGCTGGGATTTCAAGTCTGCTTAAGATTTAAATATTTGTATCTATGTGCTAACAAGTTAAGAGGTCAAATGCCTATAGTTTTATTATTAGCTCCTATGTAAAATTAATTTAACAAAATGTGGTACACACTCCCTCACCAAACTGGATGTCAGGCAATCCTCTCCCTCTTCTTTATAATTACACACAGGTGTAGAGGAACTCACTGACATTCTTCATTTTCACTGTACAGCAAGCTCTGTAAAGGATAAGAAATGATGCTGCTGTCATTCCAATCAAAGCTAAAAGCTTTTATGAATGAGCACTCATACCAAGCTGATATTAAATGTCAGATCTTTCCTACTCTATATAGTCCTTCTACAGATACTTTAATGGTCTGAATAAAAATTGAGCTAGGAATAGGGCCATACACATTTTGGATAAACATGTTTAGAAAAAGAAGCTAGGGAGGTGTTGTGTCAATTTGTCTTTCAATCAATGTTGTCTTGTAAACCTGCCTGCAAAGGCCATCACACCTGAAGCAGAGGGCAGAATTATCTTGTAAAAAGACAGAAACTGAGTTCTACAGCGTCGAAACCACCCTAAGACTTAGTTCTACAAGCCAGTCACATGGGATGCAATTCATTTAATCACAGAATCACAGAGAATCACACAGAATCACAAAATCAGCTAGGTTCTAAAGGACCTTGAAGATCATCTAGTCCAACTATTAACCTAACACTGACAGTTCCCAACTACACCATATCCCTAAGTGCTATGTCGTCTCTACTCTTAAACACCTCCAGGGATGGGGACTCCAACACCTCCCTGGGAAGCCCATTCCAAGACCTAACAACACGTTCCGTAAAGAAATGCTTCCTGATATCCAGTCTAAACCTTCCCTGGCGCAACTTGATACCATTACCTCTTGTCCTATCTCTTACTATTAGGTTAAAGAGGCTCATCCCCAGCTCTCTGCAACCTCCTTTCAGGGAGCTGTAGAGGGCGATGAGGTCTCCCCTCAGCCTCCTCTTCTCCAGACTAAACACCCCCAGTTCCCTCAGCCGCTCCCCATACGACCTGTGCTCCAGACCCTGCACCAGCTCCGTTGCCCTTCTCTGGACACGCTCGAGTCATTCAATGTCCTTTTTGTAGTGAGGGGCCCAAAACTGAACACAGGAATCGAGGGGCGGCCTCACCCGTGCTGAGGACAGGGGTAAGATCCCTTCCCTGTCCCTGCTGGCCACGCTATTGCTGACACAAGCCAGGATGCCATTGGCCTTCTTGGCCCCCTGGGCACACTGGAATCTTTTAAATGTAATGAAAATGTGCACATCCACAAGCCAGTTAATTTGATCTATTTCCTTTCCATTGGCTATGAAGAGGGTAGATGCTGATTTGCTCGTACACTTGTAACATTTAAAACTCTAAATTAGGCAAATGGATCTCATCAAGCATTTTTTAAACACAGTCACAGAAAGCTTAGAAAATTACTTTAAACTTAATGAGAGAAAGAGTGCACGGCATTCACCAAGCTAGGATTCAAATGGATTTGATTTCATGAGCAACTAACTGTCATACATATGTATATATGTCATAAATAGTTTATTTGTATTTATATATATCATAAATAGTTTATATTATAAGAAAGAATATGTACAGCATATAATGCATGCATAAAACAAATATACATGCACACATATGCACAATATGGATGTGTATACAAAAATAAATTAATTTTCTGGGAAGGCCAATCAAAAGGAAAAAATATGCCATCTAAATTTAGAAATAAAGCAGAGTTACTTGTGCCAAATAGAAAGATGTTGAAACCTCAGAACATAAAGCTGAATTTTACATAGACAGTCAAGTCAAAACTATTAAGTCAACAATGGACTAAGGATATAAACTAATTTTTCAAAGAAACTTTGCAGATCTAAACACAAGAAAACAAATTAAAATTACCATGGAAAATCTCTTTGTTCCATGCCTATCTTTTTACTATTGCTATTACTTAATTTAAATTTTGTGCAATACATGACACTTACATAATAGCTCAAGGGATTTGTATTTAAAGTTTCATTGCTTTGAACTTCTTTTAGTAATAAAGGAATTTAGCATGGTTTTTAAAGCTCTCAGATAATGAAATTCTGAATACCTCTACTAAGTTAGAGATGCAAATTCAGGCAATGAACCCAGTTCTGCAAATAAACCATGCTGAACGTGTAAGGGACTCTGACATGCAAATGAGTTTAACCACTGCTCCTAGCTCCATGTAGAAAATTGGAATAAATCAGTATGCCTTATTTTTGATATGTCCATGTTATCAAATAAACCAGAGATACTTGAGTCATTAAAGTAGATACGAGCCAGAAGGCAGTTTCCACCATGTGTGTTCCCTAAAAAAGATTTTCATCTTTATTTTACATGTGACATTGTAACAAAGCATATTGTATAAGTTTAGGAAATATAAACATAAAAGAAGCAGGAAAGGCAAAAGTTTGGTATGAAAACTAAGACTATCAATTCAAAATTCACCGTGTATAACTACCTGAAAATGTGACTGCAATAATAACACAAAGAAAAATAATTCTTTCTAATTCAACTGTTTATAACTACCATATGAGATTTCCAGAAATGTTTATCAGAAGAATAAGAAGGTGGATCTATGTATTCTCATAGATTAGGTATGGGTCCTCAAGTACTTCTGAGAAGCGTGGAAAATATTCCCTTGGTCTTGGTGCTCTGGTAGCTTGTCTTAATGGCCTCTGCTTCTAAACTGTTTTTATTTAGTCAAGTTGAGCAACTGGCAAAGTGAATTCATGTCATAATAGACTGTATTAATTGTACAACATTCTGTAATACCTGATGATGGATTTCATCTCACTTAACCTTAACTGCTAAAAAAATCAGTGTCCAGTGTAAATTCGATATCAAGGTTCCTTTGGAGACTATGGAGAGCAACAAGCATTTCTGGCAGCTTGATAGAGCCCAACTTAAGATACATTTAAGACATTCATATTTCTCTTCATCATTTATAAATAGAACATAAGCAACTAACTTAGACACATACCACATACATGACAAATGTGGATGAGATTAATGTACTCAAGGTACTCTTAAGTTGCTTTTACAGAACATCTGGTAGGAGAGCTTCCTTCTCAGTTTCAATTATGCGGATGATTTCTCCTGTTAACAGTAAAATACCATGCCTATGGTCAACTGAGTAATCTGATACTGAGAGACTGCTGAATATATTTAGCCATCTTTGAGTGCAGTTTAGTAGGATTTAACTATAAGGAAAAATAAAATCATCTAAGTTGGAAAAGACCTTGTAGATCATCTAGTCCAACCATTAACCTAACACTGACAGTTCCCAATTACACCATATCCCTCAGAGCTATGTCAACCCGACTCTTAAACACCTCCAGGGATGGAGACTCCACCACTGCCCTGGGCAGCCCATTCCAACACCTAACAACTCCTTCTGTGAAGAAATGCTTCCTAATATCCAGTCTAAACCTTCCCTGGTGCAACTTGAGGCCATTACCTCTTGTTCTACCACTTGTTACTTCGTTAAAAAGACTCATCCCCAGCTCTCTGCAACCTCCTTTCAGGGAGCTGTAGAGGGCGATGAGGTCTCCCCTCAGCCTCCTCTTCTCCAGACTAAACACCCCCAGTTCCCTCAGCCGCTCCCCGTACGACCTGTGCTCCAGACCCTGCACCAGCTCCGTTGCCCTTCTCTGGACACGCTCGAGTCATTCAATGTCCTTTTTGTAGTGAGGGGCCCAAAACTGAACACAGGAATCGAGGGGCGGCCTCACCCGTGCTGAGGACAGGGGTAAGATCCCTTCCCTGTCCCTGCTGGCCACGCTATTGCTGACACAAGCCAGGATGCCATTGGCCTTCTTGGCCCCCTGGGCACACTGGAATCTTTTAAATGTAATGAAAATGTGCACATCCACAAGCCAGTTAATTTGATCTATTTCCTTTCCATTGGCTATGAAGAGGGTAGATGCTGATTTGCTCGTACACTTGTAACATTTAAAACTCTAAATTAGGCAAATGGATCTCATCAAGCATTTTTTAAACACAGTCACAGAAAGCTTAGAAAATTACTTTAAACTTAATGAGAGAAAGAGTGCACGGCATTCACCAAGCTAGGATTCAAATGGATTTGATTTCATGAGCAACTAACTGTCATACATATGTATATATGTCATAAATAGTTTATTTGTATTTATATATATCATAAATAGTTTATATTATAAGAAAGAATATGTACAGCATATAATGCATGCATAAAACAAATATACATGCACACATATGCACAATATGGATGTGTATACAAAAATAAATTAATTTTCTGGGAAGGCCAATCAAAAGGAAAAAATATGCCATCTAAATTTAGAAATAAAGCAGAGTTACTTGTGCCAAATAGAAAGATGTTGAAACCTCAGAACATAAAGCTGAATTTTACATAGACAGTCAAGTCAAAACTATTAAGTCAACAATGGACTAAGGATATAAACTAATTTTTCAAAGAAACTTTGCAGATCTAAACACAAGAAAACAAATTAAAATTACCATGGAAAATCTCTTTGTTCCATGCCTATCTTTTTACTATTGCTATTACTTAATTTAAATTTTGTGCAATACATGACACTTACATAATAGCTCAAGGGATTTGTATTTAAAGTTTCATTGCTTTGAACTTCTTTTAGTAATAAAGGAATTTAGCATGGTTTTTAAAGCTCTCAGATAATGAAATTCTGAATACCTCTACTAAGTTAGAGATGCAAATTCAGGCAATGAACCCAGTTCTGCAAATAAACCATGCTGAACGTGTAAGGGACTCTGACATGCAAATGAGTTTAACCACTGCTCCTAGCTCCATGTAGAAAATTGGAATAAATCAGTATGCCTTATTTTTGATATGTCCATGTTATCAAATAAACCAGAGATACTTGAGTCATTAAAGTAGATACAAGCCAGAAGGCAGTTTCCACCATGTGTGTTCCCTAAAAAAGATTTTCATCTTTATTTTACATGTGACATTGTAACAAAGCATATTGTATAAGTTTAGGAAATATAAACATAAAAGAAGCAGGAAAGGCAAAAGTTTGGTATGAAAACTAAGACTATCAATTCAAAATTCACCGTGTATAACTACCTGAAAATGTGACTGCAATAATAACACAAAGAAAAATAATTCTTTCTAATTCAACTGTTTATAACTACCATATGAGATTTCCAGAAATGTTTATCAGAAGAATAAGAAGGTGGATCTATGTATTCTCATAGATTAGGTATGGGTCCTCAAGTACTTCTGAGAAGCGTGGAAAATATTCCCTTGGTCTTGGTGCTC
>NW_020799091.1:36374287-36386490 GCF_003259725.1 Athene cunicularia | reverse complement strand
TCAGATCCCTTCCCTGTCCCTGCTGGCCACGCTATTGCTGACACAAGCCAGGATGCCATTGGCCTTCTTGGCCCCCTGGGCACACTGCTGGCTCCTGTTCAGCCGGCTGTCAATCAACACCCCCAGGTCCCTCTCTGACTGGCAGCTCTCCAGCCACTCCTCCCCAAGCCTGTGATACAGCATAAAATGAGGATCAAGGGATATGAAATGTGAATGCCCTTAAGACCAATATAATTCAAGGACAACAGTATGAGAATTTCTGTTCTGGGCAGTTTCAGAATAACAGTTTTCCTATTGCTAAAAGCAACACCTTCCCTCTGCCAGTAATATAATTTTATTCCTTCACTTAAGCTGTTAAACTCTTCTGCAAAGACCTCCATTTTTCCAGTTTACATTTTTACAATACAAACTGCAGAAATTGTATATTATAAAACATACAGCATGCACTATTCCTCAGAATAATCAGAAAAGCAGTAATGCAGTAGAAAGGCATGCTGTATTAGCAATAATTCATGCCTGTGTAATGTATATAAAATGCTACATGGAGATGATTGCACTCTGCATAATAGTTATGCAACAACCAAGCCAAAAGGGAGCATAAGGACTTCTGATGCAGTGACTGTCATGTCAGACTTGTCTTACTGGGGTTGTCATTTAGAATATTATACTCATGCTTTGGCTATGGGCAAATCTTCATTATGAAGATACAAATGCTGTTCCAAAGCATTATCAATTCTTATTCTTTTACTGTGAGTCTGATGACTTTAGAGCTTGTACGTCCAATAAAATATTGATAAAATATATTTTAAAAGAAGACAAATTTTAAAAGAATGCTTTTGGTTGGCTGCATTTGCAGTCTCTTTACATTCCAACCATCTTCATGGCTTTGAAAGCCCTTACTTTAAAAAAAAAAAAAAATATTTATAGTTTTGATATCGGGACATGTTTTGGTTGGTTTTTTGCTTGTTTGCTTATTTGTTTTTACAGGATCTTGACTTATACTGTACTGGGAAATCCTAAATATCATGCTACATGACCACACAGCAAACATTAAACTGAGACTTTATTACCCACGCGAAAAAATGAGCTGGCCACCGAAGAGCAGATTTCTTCATTTATTTAAAAGAAAAACAATCTTAAAAACTGATATAATGGTGAGATAACACATGTGTTCACATTGGTTATTTCTTGTTTGACACCAATAGTGTACTGTGGGTAGACCAATATAAAAGACAGTAGCATAGCTCAAAGTGTTTCCCAAAGGGAAACTGCAGCTTCTCTAAACAGTGGGAAATGTCATCTGAGGAGAGCACACTGTTCAAATGTTTAAGAAAGGTCCTGGATTTATGTGCCCATATCCTACATGCACAAAGAGAAAGACCACTGCTCCAAGCCCTATGTGTGCAACCACAGAGTTAGTTCCACTCCTTAAAATGTAATGAATTAATTTCCAAGTAACCAGAAAAGACAAAATGTTTCTAAAACATTGTATGAGTAAAGTGAACATTGCATGAATAAAGATGCAAAAAATAGACGTGTAGTATTTTTCCTGCTGTTTCAAGCTCAGACCAATTATCTGGGTGAAGTTATTTTTTTGGAAAGGAAGCTCGTTCTCTGCTCTACAAAGATATGGTTCACTTATCATCTTACTGCTCTTCATGCCCCTCCCTGTTTCAGGCATCTGAGAATGCTGCAGAGTGTTCTGCTGACAACTTGGGAACACACAAACAAGGAGTTAGTGTGTCTCAGATATTTTTAGCACATGACCTACAAGGCATACAAGGAACCAGAACCTCAACTTCTTAAGATGGATAGAAAAAAAAACCACCAACACTTAAAAGCATATTTTTGCCTATTAGAAATGGGGGTGAATAAGTAAAAAATAAAGACATTACTCTTTAAAAATATTTTTTTCCATTATATGATAGTATCTGTGAAAAAATTTTGCAGCTCTTACTGAATGTACATGATCCCCTCATGTAAACATGGCAATGCTGTTATTGACATTTCTCTCGCTTTTTTTTTATTAACTTAAACAACATTCATACCTTGGAAACAGTACTGATCAATTAGAGATTGTAGTACACTTTTAAGGCTGTGATAAGTATTCCTCTGAATTAGGAACATGCGGTTCTTTAGAGATAAACATCACCCTAAAATAGTATAAAAGAAGGGTGTGTAAAATCTGAAAGCATGTTTTCTGACTTGAGATAACAGAACTCTTTAGTTCAAGCAGCCAGTGTGACCCCAGCGGGCACAGAGATCTGAATTCTTGTTTTGCCACCTACCTCTCTGCAAATGATTTTGTTAAGTGGGATAGCTATCTGCTTATTTTGGCGATATTAGCTGAACATATTTCTATTAAAAATATTGTAATCAGGGAAGGTATTATTAGAACAGACACTAAAGAAGACCAGCTGAATACTGAATGGTATTTAAGATAGGTTCGTACTAAATAAGTTCCATTTATCCCCACTTTTACAACATTCACTTTCTACTACTATTTCTGAAAACTTTAATGCAAATATCCTATCACTGATGCCTGTCCTCAGCGATCGTTGCATGAGTCCAGAAAAGCCCTTAAAATTCAACACTATCCCTTCCAAGCTGCAACAGCAGGGTATCTTTCAAATGAATCCAGCAGTGTAGCAAAGATGTAGTGCCCATGTTCAAGGCAGGTACCAAGTCTTAAAACGATTTCACACATGAAAGACAAGTTATCAACAACATAACAGCTGTACTGGCATATTTTCTTTGGAAATTATCTACCGTATTCTACAGAATAACCATAAAAGGGAAATCTATGAACCCCTCTGCCTCTGCAGCTAACTTCACATTTGGCTACCACAAGCCATTAAATTATGCCCTGTAGTAGTGTCAAGAAATTGAATGACAATGACCTTTCACTTTGCATTGTTGTGCTGAACTAAATGACAAAGTGGACTAACTCATGCTTCAAAAAATATGGGAGATGTATTACTCTCCAGAATGTCTATAAGTTCTGCCTACTGAGTTTGTGTGCACCCCAAGCAAACGTTTTCATTAGCTTTTCAGTTCTTCTTTCAAGCCCTAGAGGAAACATGTGTCTCAGCTTTCATAGTTCAAGATGTAAATTTCTAGTTGCAACAGGAGACAAGAAGTACAATACCTGACTCCAGCAACCAGTGCTGTAAACCAGATCTCACTTGACTGGATTTCTCTTCCTTCTTTCTACTCAAGCTAGAATACAGAAGAGTGACATGAAGCAGTGGCATTAGTTTTTGTGTTGACTTCACTTTATCTAAGTCAAAGCTGCATGGAAAGTCTGTGGAAGATGCTGGTCTTTCTTTATACAAAGCAGCAGTTATTACCCTTAAAGTACTACACAGAGTGCCTTGTACAAAGATAAGTTTTCTATAGGAGAAATAGTTTCAAACTGAAGAACGCCTCCTTGATGTTTATTCATCAATGCTGTTTTTACTATAGTAGAAAAAAAAAAAAAAAAAATGCCCTTATTCACAAAAGACCAAACTGTGCTTTGACTTGCAAACACAGTAGTGAAGTTTTTGAGGAACAGTACTGGTATCTATTATTTTGAATGTGTGATTGTGTTTGTAGGGAAGGAAAAAATGAATAAGGAAGCAAATGATTGATACAGAAATCTTTGTTGAATTTGGAAAACCAAATAAGAATTGCTAAAGAGAACAGTCTGGCTTGTACACATGACTGAGGACCTCTGACTGTAAATTGAGGAACTCATTCTAAATATCTGGAATTTCCTATTATACATTAATAATGTTCTCAATTTTATGCTTTGGAGACCAGGAGACGAGACTATCTAGGTGCATTAAAATGTGTTTTTGAAATGAATTTTTGTGACATACTTTCTTTTCCATAGAAAAGAAAATTCCATATTCTGTCATAATTATAAAAAATTTAAAAGTGAAAACAAATCAGTCTGTTTGTTAAGAGTGGAAACAAGAAGTCTCATCTCTGCATTGCCATCCTTCCCTACTGTGTAGAGATACACAATACATTGTTTACCAAAAGGTAAGAGGTCAGTAAAGGACAGTAGATCAGCAGATACACATGAAACTGCCCAACCTCTCATTCTGATTTGCAACTCTCCTCCCCACAAAGAAAAGGTTATAAAATGCATCACTGGAGTTGCAAAAATTGAGTTCTGCTAGAAACTCAACAGAAAAGACATGAATGAGAGAACTGATTTTGCAAGCTGAAATTAACATAGGCAATGGGTGTCGCAGAAGAGCACTATGCAAATAAGACATTTGCTTAAACCTAGGCTTATGGATGATAGCCTTACTGTAATAGACAATGCAAATGCTGCATGTAGTAGGTGACTTGAAAGTGCTCCACTTTTTGGCTGGAATTCTTTGGCCTTTGTTTTCTTTATGATATCTGTCTGCATTAAATGCATCTCTGATCGTTTCTACCATCTCCTTTCCTCTGCTGTTTCTTATTTATTTTTTTCACTGACCCCCTTTTCTTTGCCTGCCTTGTATATACTTTGTATGTTTTTATAAACAGATTCCATCAAAGTACTTCAGTCATCTACCTTCTAAGGCATTTACTGCACTTGAACTTATCATGGACTCGATATTAACTCGTGTCACACAGCATCAACATCAAGCATTAAGAGAAAAACACCATGTGGAGATTAGCAATTTTGTGTTGAGAATTTCTGAAGTTTGTAATGGGAAAAAAAAAAAAAAACCAACAAAACCAAAAAAACAACCACTAAAAAAGAAAATCGTAAACAGGCCTAAGTAATCAAGTAGGGAATGAAATGGAGATAAAAGGTCGTGAAAGCCCAGAGTTTTCATGAATAAATAAGTACCTAACCTCTAAGCTTGGATTGTTTGCATTAAGTGTAGACACTATTTTCTAAACTTTTTATGAAGTTCACATACTTTGTAAAACAAGGCTGTTTAATTAGTAATAGCTTCACACTGTGAAGTGTCAGATAATGTACCTAAGAGCCAGCATTGCCAGCTTACATAACAATATAAAACACTCTGTTTTGTCTTTGAAAGGCAAAGCTCTAATAGGCATTCAGGGGCACTCTGCCCAGAAGGTACTTTTACAGTCAAACAGCCATAATACAGGAATGCACAGCACTGATTTGAAAGGGTAAACTTGTTTTCCAAACGCTGGACTAGATTTTTGTAGTTGCTATGAGAAAGCCATAGCCTGTAAGGTGTCTGGTGTTAGGTTTTTTTGCTTTTCTAAGAATTTTAAAATTAGGAAGATCTTAATCATTAGTGCTGGCATAAAGAAGAAGAGTGTTCCTCACAGTCTTTCTTTGTCCAACAATAAAAACAACGCAGTTTATTCTGTTCAAAAATTTTAAATAAACTGTTTAAATCGCACCCATTAAGTCTGAAACCCAGCTGTCTCTTTAAACTCCAGAGAAGGAAGATAAATAATTATTCCCTGCCTTTTTCCATGTTAAGAAATTTGGATATGTGGGGTTTGGATCTAAAACCCATGTGATTTTTACTTTAGCCTTCCTTTGGAAATCAAAATACTTCAGATCTCAAATACATATGTAAATACAAAATCTTTTATAATTAATTTTCAGGTTTTATTTGCATCATTTTCTCCCAAGGGGGAAACATTTCTGAGCAGTGCCACAACAGATCTGTAATAAACACAAGAACTTCATATTTTTTTGACAAAACTCATAATGCTTCCTGAAGGAGGCATGCATTAGTCTCACTCTGCAGATGGTGAAACAGGTCTGTGAAAACAGAAAACAACACTGTGTATAACTGGAAAGCTTTATGTGACTTGCAGTAGCTCTACTCATGTCAATAATTAAATCAAATTCTGATTTCATATCAAGGAAGATCTTAATACACAGTCTTCTGACTATCCACTCCTGATCCTAACTGTGGTTAATTACTTGCTTGTGGAACTGCTGGTTCTGACGTAATTCTACAGCACTGTTTGATATTTAAGCTCCCAAAATCAAATCAGGAACCTCTATTTCAAAATGAGCTATTTTTTTACTCACAATTCAAGGATTTTTTTATTATTTTGTCTAAAATAATCTCCTTTATATTTTTTTCTTTCTTCTGTGTTCCCTGTTAATTCTGTTCTTATCATTTTAATATGATTTTGTTTTCTATCACCGAACTGCCACATTCTAGCTTACTTGATGATCAAATGGACTGGATGATCTAATTAATCATTATCACCTTTCTTTCACTTGAAGCATGAATCACATCTTCACCCATAAATATATTCAGATCTACAGCCACAGGTTAAAAAAATTAGTCTAGGAGATACAAACTTCCTTTATGCTTTTCTCAGCAAAGATTATTTTCTTCCCCCCTGAAAGATTTTTGACTGCTATCAGCAATTTAGTAGGAAACCAAGACATGAAAATAATCTTTCTTATTTATTCAGGAAGAACACTGAACAGAAACTCTCTAAGCAGACTGTACAGGACAATAATACTTTTTAAATGGACTATTTCTTCAAAGAAGGAACTCTTAATGAGACACATCACTACATGCAGTTTCGCACATTGCACACTGGCGCCTCAAATATATGTTTTTTTCCCCATAAAATCAAAACTAGACAATATAATTGGTCTAAAATGACAAGCTCGTCTAGAGAGAAGAAGGTTTGGTTCTGTTCTCAGTTCTGCCTCTAACTGCATATTTCTTTCTCTGCTTACAAATCACAACAGGAGTGTTTATACTTCTTTATAGTTCCCTCTGAGATCTAAGAAAGAAAAGAGGCATGTAAATGTCAAGTGTTATATTTAACTGCATATATATCTTCTTGGTAATATAGTTGTGTTGTCAAAATAGTATTCTGGAGGCAGTCATAGGCAAAGGAAAAGAGTACAAGTGAGGAAGGATATTCTCTTTATTCCATGAGTCTTTGTGATAAAGTTAGAGCAGAGGTGGGGACAGAGAACTAAAATAGGGACAATAGTTTTTCTACTAGTATGAGGGCTAAAACCATACATATTTTCCCAGAGTATGCTATGTTTTCAAAAGGGAAGGCATGTGAAGCAAATCTGTGTAAATTTTATTGATAGCTAAAATGTATCAGCAGGTGTCTACTAAGATACAGCTTAAAAAACATTTCTGATGCCCACAGTTCTCATTGACCTGAAAAATTTCCATTCTTTTGTAAAACAGAAGTACTTTGATAGAGCAAGGAGTTTTTCTTTCAAATGTAATTCCCCAGTGCATATTTACTTTAGAAGATCTTCTATGCCTGAGAGTTCAATTTTCTTTTCTATTTTGGCTAGCTGGTCAAATCAAACCTCTTACCTCCACCTACGAACTTATTCTTTCCTCTATCATCAGACTATCACAGATGTAACAGCCACAACTGTTTCTTTCTGTGACATTATCAGAGTTCAAGAAGGCCCTTAAAGTCATTGAACTGCATGGCTATTCATTTGCCACTCAGCCTGAGTCAGTGCAAGGTAGGATTTTATTAAACTTGTTAGATTAGGGCTGCTCTGTTTGAACAGATCTTAAGACACTATGCAGCAAGGCTGAAATCATCTTGCTGCTTTCTCCTTAGAGCTCAGCTCAGAGAAGTAAATGAAATAGTGGCATAAATAAAAAGAGTTCTGCAGATGCTTAGGGAATTGGCCAAGCAACTAACAGGAGAGAGGAAATGGAGTCAGGGCTTCATCTTAGCCCTGGAGAGTCTGTAGACTAGAACCACAGTGTCCACCTCTTGCTGAAGAAAATGCTGCAGTATGTGAGGCTTTACACTGCACAACATCAGTTTCAGCAAGTCAGTATTAATGATGCTTTGAGTCAAGAGTGAAACCCAGCTGACATAGACCAATCCTCCTTTTTGACTAGGGAATATTTTCTACATCTCAGTCTCATTTAGAATTCTTCAGTGCTGGCTTTCCTACCTCACAGCTGTGAGCTGACAATGATACAAATGAAGCCTCTAGTTTAAAAAAAATGTTAAAAATCATAAACTGGAATTCCTCATGCTTTTCAAAAAACAGACACAGGAATGAAAAAAATGTTCTTAGGCACTGGAAATTGTCAGTGAAGAACAACTCTTCTGGTGCACTCCAGATGAAATTCAGATTTGCTTTCTTCTCTGTCCTCTTCATCTGTTTACTACCTTTGCAGGTGCGCAGTAATTTGTTACCTGCAGAATTAAATAATTCTTCTAGTTTCTTTTATGGAACAGTAATAATATGGATCCCCTGGCTTAGTTATGCACAATACTTAAGCAATTTCTTCAAGGAGCTAAGCACCATTACTTATCATTTTTACATACTCAGATTCTCTCTTCTTGGAGTTCCAAGTTTCCTTTGTGTTCTCTTTAGCATTCTGATTATCTCATGTTGAATCTACCATTTCCATAGGCAAACAGATCTGAATCACTTGGCAAGGCCATTTGCATGCCAGGACAAGTAATGCAGATCACCTTCCTAAAGCTATAAATGGTTATAGAGAAAGCAGTACAAGAAAAATGCAATTATTAAAAAAAAAAACAAAACAAACAAACAAAAAAAACCCCACCCCACACAAACAAACAAACAAACAAACTATGGTAGAAGTTATCTGCCCTAATCCAAATTAGATGTCTAAATAAGGATTATCCTGTCTCCTCTAACAGACAATGAAGAGACAGGCACCTCTAGAAGGGAATTCATCTCCTCCAGAGATCGGTATCTAAAGTACCAAGTTTAGAATGACTCGCCTGTTGAAGATGTTTATTGTTTGGCTATAAAAGGAACCTACCATTCCCATGCTCAGGGAGAGATGTTTTACTCTAGATATCTAAAGGTAGGTGAATCCCTTTCTACATGGTAAATAACCACCGTATCATTGATGTAGAACTGTCAGATGTGCAATCCTGCAAAAAAACAAACAAGTACAAAGGTGATACTAAATTTATATAGCTTTAATGATATTATTCCTCATATAATGTTCCCAGTTAAAGAGTTTTATAAAGGATGTTAAAAAAATAAAAAAGCTTTCAAAGTATGACATGGGGGCTGGACTGCTTGACATACAATGACAAGGTCTGCGTGAATTTGCAGTTCATCAACCACATGCATTATTGGCTCTTTGCATGTTATGATTTCATGGAACCCATGAAATTACTCAGGCTAACTGTTCTGAGAAAGTAGGGAGGTAAAATCAACCACAGGGTCTCTGATTATCTGAAAATAGAAATAATATTCTACCAGCGTTAATGGCACTGTTCAGTATGACTACTCCTGACACCGACATACAACAATATGTAAATTTCTGCATCATTTAATTCAGACACACCCATGAAACAGATCCTCTTACTCCTTTTATCACCCATTTTAGAACGTGACTTTATTTTCCTTTGGGATCAGAATCAATCTTTTAGGTTTATATTTAGAATTTGCTGCAACGTGATCAGACCCCTGGTAATGCTCTGTGAAAGCAGTCATTTGCCTTACATATACAAATCTCTCTGCCACCTTACACCAATCATCTGTTTCTGAATCAGGCCATATGTCTTCAATCTGGAAAATCTAAAACTTGCTTCTACAAAAGTCAATGAGCAGTATCTGTTTACCTTGTTCAGGAATAACTTTTTCACCACAAGGACAGTCAAGCATTGAAAGAGTTTGCCAAATGAGGCTGTGTGTTCTCTGTCCTTGGAGGTTTTCAAGACTAGATCAGATAAAGCCTTAAGTAACCTGGTCTGATCATGTAGCTGACAATGCTTTCAACAAGAGGATATCCTGAGGTGACTTCCAGCCTGAATTATCTTATGATCCCACAAAGCATTTAGACACAGCTCAAAACTTAAAACTGCCTAACATCTGCTCTTCTGATATAGTGAAGCATCCTTCTAGCTGCTTCTGGGCACTGCAGGAAAGAAATTCTCTGCTGTACCCTGTTCGTTGGGGCCTTCTTTAAGGCATATTTTTACCACCATGAAAGGATTGTTCTTGGACAAAGAATGTTCATCTATCCCATCAGCCTTGGTGATATGAAGTCATATTATCAACAGCAATTCAACAATGTAGAGAAATGTAATAGATATATTAAGATTATCATGTGTGAAGGATGAAATTTAACATCTGGTGTGGAAAAAATAGAGAAAATGAGGGTTTATGAGAGTGGCATACACTGATGTCCACTAGATTTACAGGTTGCCAAGAGCCCAGAAACCCAAAATCAAGAAACAAAATACAGTGGGTAAATCCTGACAACTCACAAAGCTGGTACAGAATAGAGAAACCAAACATTGTCAGCTCCTAGAAGGTATGAAAAAAACATACCCAAGACAATATGGCTGCCAAACTAAGCGAGAGCTGTGAGATGTGATAAAGACTTGATAGCTGGCATCTTTTGTCTTCCAGGTCACTGAAGGGAATCCTGAACAGATAGCCTGCATACAAATATCCTGGTGCATGAGTAAATGGTCAAGAGAGTACGAATGTGAATGAATTAAATCAGTTTTGCTTAAAAATAAAACCAGCTTCTCCTGTGAAGTCTGACATTGAAATTTGCTATACTTCTGTTTTTCCTACAAGACAGACTGAGACTCCCCAGGGACACAACAACAATGTGCAGACAGGGACTGGAAGTGCAGTGGATTTTAGGCCACCACCCTTGGAACTGCCAGGTGAAGTTAAAACATCCAATAAGACTCCCAAGGCACCAAACCAGGCATGTATTTGCAATTTTATTCTCAGTATATGAAGGGCAATCCACACCACACTGTGAGTCTGTATAGGAAAAAAAATTTTTAAAAAACCAAATTCTTTATGATCATTGTTCTCAGACATGTCTCAGAATTCTGTTGTGCTTGATCGTTTAAGTTATGTTTTATTATTTTTAGTATGAATCTCCCTCTAACTACAGGAGTTTAAATTTCTCAATATCGAACTGTATTTGTCAGTTCAGGCAATTAGTCTATCCAAGTAATTTTCTATTACACTTCCTTTTTCTGTCAATGACTACTATGTCTCTCTGGTTTTTAGTATCAGGAAATTTTATCTCTCTACTGCACATGTCCTTCTCTGGGTCATTGCTTTACAAAGTGAAAAGAATTGCTTTAGTACTCATCCGTAGTCATTCACTCCCTCTGCTCTTTATTTAAAAAATTTTCTCTCTCTTTGAGTTCCAAACCAGTAGGTCATTTCTGTAATGTATTCACCAACTTTATAGGTGTATTTGAGAAAGCATTCTTGCACCCACAATTTGAAAGAAGGAAATAAGGTTTCATTTGCTATCTCTAATGGGAATTGCTTAGCTAACAGCCTGTGTAGTACATTGAAAATGCAGTTGTAAATTAATGCATGGACATATTATGCCTATGACTTTCCCTCATCATCTTTTTCTAAAAAAAAAAAAAAAAAAAAAAAATCAAATACTGGCCATAAACTAATTTAAAAAAAAAATATGCTGACTAAATTAAATTACTGCTTATTGGATAGTACCCTAGAGACTGTCACTGATTAGTGTCTCTGGTGTATTCACACTGCAGAATTCTAGCTTAAATGTCTTGAATTACTTCAAAATTCCTTAACTACTTTTTAAAGTGTAGATGAAATATAAGACTCATTATCAGTTCCACAATCAGCTTCCAAATATACCTATACAAAGATGTGCCTTTTTTTCAACCAATGCCAACCCACATCCTTGAAGTAATCCATTTTTAGTGATATCTAAAGAAAAAATAAATCTAAAGAAAAAATAAATCTAAAGAAAAAAATAAATCTAAAGAAAAAATAAATCTAAAGAAAAGAAAAGGACTTCAGTGCTTGGTGAAGTCAACCTGAGTTTCTGGTGTTAAAATTCCAAGTAAGCAGAGATCTCCTTAAGGAAGGCCTGCATGACTGCAAAGAGCTGCTCTACGTATGTACTGTTGGAAATATTTTGTTTCTACAGACCAAATGGCAAAGTTTTATTTTAGCCCCTTATTAATTAAGGCTGTTCATGATCTACTCTTTCACATTTTTCATCAGCTGAGCTTTTTTTGTTTCCAGCTGCATAGGTTGTGGAATAGATTTGGCAGGAGATTAATGTGGCAAGTACCACCCATAGGTTTACTTAAGGACCTATCATCTCTACAAGGGTAGTAAAAAAATACAAAGTAATCTCTAGACATTGATTTCCTTTCTGGTTTGCCAGTCAAGCATTAACTCCATCAATAAGGCACGAGTCTTAAAGGGGATAAATGCCACTTGTATCGTTACCATGCAGAGT
>NW_020799091.1:36190653-36374237 GCF_003259725.1 Athene cunicularia | reverse complement strand
AAAAAAAAAAAAAAAAAAAAAAAAAAAAAAAAAAAAAAAGTTATATGGTCTATTTACTTTGCAAACATTTTTTTCAGGTTGTGGAAAGACGGAGACAAGAAAAATACATAAAGTGCTTGGTACCCTTATGAACCCAATTCTCCAGTTTTCCAGAGCCATAATCTAACTATACACAGACTTACTCAAAAACAAATGAAGGGTACATCTACACTGTCAAATAACTTTGCACTCAAGCTTACCCTTGAACCTTGGTCTCTTTTATTCAGTTAAGCGATATGGATAGAATACAGTGGCAGATGTGGTTTTTCCTCTCCTACACTCTCTTCCAACAACATCCCAGCAAACTTTGTCCTCAAATGCAATCACATGCCTCCATGTCAGACAACACGCCAAGCAAAATACATCAGTTTCATGTTAAAACACCACTCTGGCAAGCTATATTGCACTTTGAATTAAAAAAACAAGAAAATCCACATATCAAAAGTGGGGTTTTATTTAGTCCTAGAGTTTACACTTGAGTCCCAGGGAAGGTGCACAATCAAGTTCTGTACAGTGTGGATGTGTCCAGCCTGTGTCGGGGATGCCCTTGGGCACATCGACATGAAAACTCATCTCCATCAGGTTGGGTTCAGAGCTCACTGTCCAAGGCTGTCCATAGTGGACACTTTCCAAAAACAGGGCAGGAGCCCACTGATCAACCTTCCCAGCAGGGAGGGACACTCACCCAACAGCTAAAGAGCACTGATCTGTATACGAGGGTAGTGTTTTTTCTCTAATTTATTTCATTATTATTATTTCTAGTAACCCCTTTGTAGATCCCTTCCTACTGTCTTAGAAATTACTAACAGTATGGAAAACCTCAGAGTCACTTTATCTTGTCAGAAAAAAAAAAAAAAAAAAAAAAAAAAAAAAAAAGGAAAACCAGCAGGAGAGCCCTTGGCAAACCAGGGGTAAAAGTGATAGTCCTCACTTCATAACTCTGCCTTATGAGAGGCCATGAGCAAAACTGCGCCTTATGAAAGCCTGTGTTTTGTCTGTCTGAAAAGCACTTAGTGAGTCATAGACTAGGGTGACAAGATGGGACCATCACACAGGGTCTCAGGCTGAGAAAAAGCATGCAGCACAGCATGACAAGTGGGAGATGCATGGGCTTACATTTGGATGCTAAAAGATGAGATCCATGTGTGTAATTCTCACCCTTAGTGTGTAACACTGTGGCAAGTCTAATTACAGACAACAGATTTTGAAATGTTTAAGAAACATAATATTAAATATAACCAAAAAGACTTTTTAAGATACTCCATTTTGACATCATATATAAAAGGATCATAGCCTGACCTTGTTTTCTGCAGATTTGAGATTTAATGTTACTTACTCCAGAGGGAGTATATTTACTGCATTAGCACTATTCTGCAGCCACCTGTGAGTTACTGATTAGACAGGATATGTAAGAAACAAAAGGTATCCTTGGGAAAATATAAGAACAAAAAAATGTCACTGATGCACTATTGTGTATTCCCTTTAGAAACATTCATTTAAGGCAATAACACTTCTTCAGGAGTGAGCAATGCTTTTCTAATTGCTTGTATTATCTCGTTACCGGTGTTTCACACCAGGTAGTAGATAGATTGTAACCTGCAAATCTCTAAAGACTCCAGACAGAAGCATAAACACACAAGAAAAAAATTATTATTTCAGTGATTACCTTCCAAGCCTTTAATAAAAGTAGTTAAGGCCTGATTTAAAAGCCTACCCTCTGATGGTAATAGCCTATTTGTCAGATGTTATTATACAGTAATGATAGTCATTGTGCAGTAAAACGCTTAGCATTTAGCACCAAATGCTGATTTTAATTTTTTTTTCAGATGTTTATATCATGGCAAGCAGTGGAGAGATTGGTCTGAAGACTGGCTGTCTAACCCCCAAAGACATCAAAAGTTAAAATAAATTTTCCATCTGTACACTTATTTATCTTTGAAAGGAAAGTTATTGCACATTAACAAATAACAGAAATTACTAAATGCCAACACAATATAATTCTTAAAATTAAAAGGTTTTATATTAATTCTAAATAAACACTGAATTAATGTTTAACCCAATTAAGACTTTACCTTTGAGTTGAAACAGCCTTTTCCTTTTGTCTGAAATGGAAATTTCATTAATGGTTTCTCTGTAAGCCCTAGCCTTTAGTTATGCTATATCATTTACATTATAATTAAGATTTAAATATAAATTATATTCAGTTATATTTACCTGTGGTACTGTAAAAAAAACCCAAATATTTCAAGCCTTCAAAATCATGATAAGACCCAGAAGAAAACATGAAATATTCAAGTGATCTGATCTATTTTTACATTTACATTATGTTCATTCAAAGGGAGTCCAAAAGACTTACTTGGATGTAAACACATTATAGATGTCAGATCCTGAGCAAGAGATATCCTTTTCGCTAATCTCAGAAGAGTGGGATCAGGTCTGCCTTTTAGACCAATATATTCCATGTGTCTTCTATGGAATTTTATTACATCACTCGGTCAATGGGTCAGATCTTGTACTCTATTTTTTTTGTCTCCTTTCATAGAATATATTATGTAGAAATCTGATCACTAGTGAATATGTGTTAGAAGAAAATTACTGCTAGCCCTCTATAAGGTGGCAATGTCATAGTATTTAAAATCTCTGTGATTTTTTTCCCATAAATTTACGGTAAATTAGACAGATCATAATCTCACAGTGGATGAAAGAAGCAGGACTAAAAATTCAGTTTCAGAACACATAAATTGTAATACTTCTTTATTTACCTTTATTTTATTTACAAAGAATTATTGTACATGATCTTTATCTAAAACAATAAATAAATCGGTACAGTAGCATTAAGTGTTTTGGAAAGAATTACAGATATTTTCTTTAATTGTTGTTACTGTATAAATAACACGGATACTTGATATTCAGTGCATGTAGTGCAATAGACAGCTCACATCATTTACTTAGTGCAAGACAAAGACTTATTTTGTTTTCAGAAATCCTTACCTACAATAATCAGTCTGAAGTATGTCCAATTTCCTATAAAAACTAGCAACATTTTTTGTTTGAATGACAAGATATGCACCTAATTGACAATGGATGCATGCAAAAACTGTGTATTTTATCACTGTGTAGAAATAATAAACTGGAAAAATATATATTTTTTTAAGAAAAATACTGAACCAGGGTTAAAAATATGTAGAGGTCCCCTGTTACACTGTTCTGTGGTTAGGATTCTCTGGGTAAAAATGTTTTATTTTATTTGAGAAAATGCTTTAGAAATATATTGGATTTATTTATCTACCTCACCCAGATTTATCAAGAATTTACTAGCTTATGTTTATTCAATATATAAAGCACTATTACTATAAAATTTTTAATGTTTTTATTACTATAGAAGGTACTGTTGCATTGTTTTAAACATATTATCCCTAATGAGTTTTCTCTCCATCATTATTTCTAATTTAGTCTTTAGTAATTTGCAGTGGCAGATTAGCTTGCTACCGAGGAATAGAAGTGCACACAGAAGCCATGTTTGGATTGGCTGATGAAGGTGCAGAGGCAGTGGTTTGGTGACTTTTCTAGATAAGAAAGGACTGTCTGCTGTTGGACTGATAGCAGACAGAGTTGTATCCTAACAGCCTTATGGTCCTGCGTGAACATCTTTCCAACAAACTAAGCACTCCCTGAAAACATTTCCAGATAAATGCACAGTGTAAAACAGATAATGATTGACAAAGTAGTTTATATCAGAATATGCAGAAAATTCCTCTAAATTTCACAGTAAATTCCACTTCTTTAATTCCACAATAAATTGAGCATTACATCAAATAATTAAATGTAATACATACCTGTTTTCATCCTGAAGCAGAAAGAAACTGCATTGCATCATCTCCATACATTTCTTCACACAAATTTTTACTAAAGCTACATATATGCTGCTGAATATGTCCACCACAGGATCTCAAGCCAAGAGGGGATATACAGGCTTATGTCCACCCTGCTCATGGCTAGTCCCATCTATAGCAGATTGGCTGCATCAAGATCTCATCGGTTTCATCTGGGTCTCCTGGCTGCATACTGTGCTTTTGTTGCCATAAGACAAAACTGGGTAAGAAAGAGACTGAATGGTGTTTTCAGTTCAAAGTGTCTGAAATAATTTGAGGATTGTACTGCAACCCAGTAGAGTTCTTATTTGAAAACATGATGTGAATGTATTGCATAACCAACACATTGCCTGTAGGGTAGGTGATGGCATTTGAAGGTGCAAAGCCTTCTGGGTTAGTACTGAAGGTCAGAGGGTGCAAAACCTGGGGCAATCTCATCCACACTGCTTAGCTGGAGTGGATCACTTACTCTTCCTATACTATCCAGGAGAAAAAGGTCTTACTTTCTTCTAACTGCCTTTTGCAGGCAATGCTCCTCACTGATTATATATCAGTAACATGACTCTAACTTAGCTGGTTAAATTCAACCTGTCTGTCAAGGTATTTATAATTGAGGCACTACAATGCTATTAAGCAACTTCCTTTAAGCGCTGGAGTCTGATGATTTGGGACCACTTCTTCCACATGGCCCTTTACTGTCACTGTATGCACAAGTGTTTTCAGAAAACATGAGATGTTTTGAAAAGCTAATAATTTATGTTAAGCACATAATGGAAATAAGCAATTTGAAAATCTGCCTTTAACACACAAGAGGTCTGTCACAGTTTCATTAACTATAACATGCTGAAAACATAACTCACTCACTGCACACAAATATTGCAAGGATTATCTAGATAGTGATTATAAAGCAGCTTGGCCCCAACTGAGAAAAACATCATTTTTCAGGAAACCTTTCAAGCAGTTGCTTAAAATCCTTTTCTGACTTAGGGTCACTGAAGTTTAAGAGACCATCATCAGGACATAACTCTGGTGCTTCCCTCTATTTAAGAAGAAAGATTGCATCTAATGATTCTTTTATACAGGCAGCAGCATCTGGATTTCTTCCTTAAACTAGATGAAAATATAAATACAAAATCAAATCTGTATATAATCTCTGTCAGTGAATCATATACAATTATACTCA
Organism: Athene cunicularia; assembly: GCF_003259725.1. Lineage (NCBI taxonomy): Eukaryota > Metazoa > Chordata > Aves > Strigiformes > Strigidae > Athene > Athene cunicularia. The sequence goes on along the minus strand of NW_020799091.1, from coordinate 36,369,143 downwards.
AAGAAAAGGTCTCCTGTGCTTCCTAAATTCCCATCATCCAAATATGGGATTCAGTTTTCATCAAAGATGTTAAATTCAAAGAGTATTTGTTCTGGAGACCTAAGTGAGCATACTGTTAATTTCTTCTGATGATATAATATCTTTAGGGAATATTCCCCTTTTATTTTTAATCTTGACACACCGTATGTGCTGTGTGGGTTGTTTATTGAAACAATAAAAGATACAACCTTTCATTTCTTTTGGACAAAACCAATTAAGAAAAGCAAATTGCAATATGGTGTTGAATTTGCTATCTCAAAAAACCTGATAGCAGGTCAAATATGTCACTCAACAGAATTTTGGAAAACATTTTGAAAAAAATAATTTTCTATATGTTTAAGTGATTTTCAGAAGAAAAAAAACAACTAGCTACTGTTCAAAAGGCAGGCTCATTCAGTTCTTGCTTATGCATTCATTATTGCTAACATTGAAGCCACAATACAGTGCTTCATTGTTTTCTAGTGCTTGATTTAGTGTTAGTATATAAATCCTGCTATCATTATAGCATTACTTACATTTAAACTGAATTTAACAGTGCTGTATATTGTGTTGGAAAGCTTGGAAAAGGTGATGCACACTGCACTAAGACCATCATCCATTCATTAGATGGCAATTTTTTAATGTTTGAGAATTAAAGTTATACCACAGTTTACAGCTATTGCTGAATTTCTCATGTTTAAGACTTAAATGAACACACCCTCTCAAGATTCTGAAATTGCAGCCTGAGATGTACACAGTATTTCTCAAATTCCTTTCATCCTTTTAGAACTTTTAATTACTTTCCTGGGAAGGCAGAAGCTACCACAGAGACTCAAATACTTTTTAATTATAGACATTCATGTCTTTTCCAGGCAATCTCAGGCCATTTGCAGTTTATTCCCATGATTCATACAGAAATTTCTGCAGCAAGTCCACTTATAAAAACTGTAAAAGCTACTGATGAAGTAATAGTTTTTGCCAGTATTATATGACATACTACTTCTTTTTCCTGAATCGCTGAGCGAAAGCAACCTTCATTACAATTCTCAGTTACCTGAGATTGATGTCCAAATTCTCAGAGGGGTCTCTTTTTTAAAACTTCATATTGCTTGTTGGGATGTAGATTTATTCACTTAGATCCTTTAATTATTACACATGTTGGGGAAAAAAAAAACCATGGGTTTACAACACTAAGAATTCAGCTGAAAAGACTGAAGCTGAATTTCCTGCCATAAGATCTCTCAAACTGAAAAAAAAATTTAGCTGCCCTCATGACAGAATAGGTATCCATCTTCATGCAGCACACAGCATGAAGAAAACCACAAACATACCTCTCCACCAGTCTGAAAGATATTTTCTTGTACTGGATGAAAATATAGTTTCCAAGTTCTTTTAGGTCCTTTGGCTTCTTTATCAAGTGTGTATGTATTGTGACCCCTTCAACACAGAGAAATTATATGACCTCAGAAGACAATGGATTTTAGTCCCTACTCTTACCGCTTGAATTCTAAGTGGTAATTTAAAACTACATAATTGATTCACTAAGACCTGTTTCCATTCTACAACTGTTAGCCAATATCAGTAAGATATTGTATTTTAGAAGTAGTATTTGGCTCCACTAAGCTTTATGCAGCCATAAATTCAGGTTACTTGAGTCCTTTAAGTGCAGTAGAATCACGTATTTCATTCCTCTGATATCATTAAGCTTTAAATTATTTTGGTTATCATCAGAAGTATTAATTTATCTGTATATATCATCATTTCAGAAGTACTGGTTTCCAAAATGTCATATAATCATAGTATATTACTTATATTATTCTCTGTTAACTCATTGGTGGTAACTGAATACTTTGCAAACAGAACAAAATTTATCATGGCAGCACAAACAGCTTTCATCCCAACAAATGACCAAATTCTATCTACAAACCTAAATTATATTTTTCTGAAAGTATATAAACTGGACTTCAGGCAGAACATGGAATTAACACTGACTTAAGATCACAAATTGTCTATCTCCCTTCTATAGAAGACACTTGTATGCTTTTTTCTTCCCAGTCTTATTTGCAACATGTACCGCTAATAAAATCTTGTCTCATCAGAAAGAAATAACTTACAAGTGTTCCCAGACCCCCCTAATTCATATCAACAGAAAACAATGAGAAACTGAACCTCAGTTCAACTGATTAATTCTTAAATGTAGTCACCTTCGCACGCCTTTTCAGCACCCAGACATAGGTAACCGCAGTTGCTCGTACACTGTGGGATTCCCTACAATGCAAATTTGCACCCTGGCTATATTTTTTACGATGTTCTGGTTTCCACTGGAAGGAGCCCTGGCATGGCTAGACTGAAAGTCACAGTGCTCTCCAGCTGTTTTCCTAATCTTGAAGAACAAGTATACTATGGAATATAAATGCTGCTCAGTCTAATTTCAGCTGCTGATAAAGTCAAGTGCCAATTATATGCAGAAGACACACAGTGCTACCTAATCTTCCCTACATCCAATTACTATAATTGTAAAATTAGAGTGCCGGGAGAGGGTTATCTTTGAATGAAACAGTTAAACGAAGATTCAGCTGTGACCAAAGCTGAATCCAATCAGTTCAGCAATATTTCTACCATTTATGTTCAGGTTGGTGATATCTCTGCTATCTGCTAACTGACATAAGGAAGGCTCTGACCTGTCTTGATGGAAAAATCATCTGGGCTCTTTTATTTTTCACTGCTCAGCCAGAGAGTGACAATGACATTTAGGAAACAGTGACACCTTCAGTGTTTTGGTAATCTCAACTGAGATAGAGTGCTTCAGCCCATCAGTAACCAGGACCTCCTCGTGGAGTTAATAATCAAGTTCAGTGCCTCTAAATGCTTTGTGTAAATAGGCTAGGAATTTCAGCATGGAAAAATAATGTGGGAAACAATGGTGAAGGCATAATAGGAGTCAATAAAGTCATGAGTGGTGCTAAGAGGTAAGTAGGGATTGACTGTTCATTCTTTCTTTGACTGAAAGCACCACAGGCTATCAAAGCCAGGCATGACATTGAAAAAGTGGATCGTCACACACTGTGGAAGTAATCTGTGGAATTTCCTGCCACAGGACACTGTAAATGTTAAATGGGCTTTTAAATTCAAGTGGAGACTATACAAGTTCATGGAAGAAATTTCCATCAGCAGTTATTAACTTCAAACACATCAGTATTTCTTGTTCAGAAATTCATTGTGCTGCAAGTTTCTAATGACTGCAAGAGTATGCTGACAAAGTTTAACCACGTTTGTTCCATTCCTACACACTTTCCTTTTGCTTAATATTAGAAAGATGATGCAGGATATTTTGGAGTGACTTCGTACAGTAATTCTATCTTCATCATGTCTTCTTTAACATGAAAGCACTCCATAACCATAACCACAAATATTTGACTTCTGTGTTAATGAAAGAAAGCTAGTAGATAAATTTGAGCAGTAGATAGTCCCTTTATCTGTCCTTTTCTAATGTCACTCCCTGTATTTGGGTTTGTTTCCTATGTAACAAATTTCTGGGCAATGGCAAACTGAAGGAGTCAGAGTTAGGGAATGAAATCTGCTGTCTACAAGGTAAATATGCTGCAGCCCTGGGCGGTGTAAACATACACCAGCTGGTGTCCCTTGGTCTTAGGGCCATGGATTTGTTTCTGACCCTTATTATTCAGCAACATAGTTAGATTCTCCTCTAAATAATCCCATCAAGTCCAGCTTTACATACCCCTTCTGTTGTAGACCTACAGAAGCACCACCAAAGTTTGTCATCTCTAGCATATACAACCCTGCATGTCAAAGCATGCTTAAAACATCTGTACCTCCCATGACAACTTCCATGTTATGTTTGCTCCAGAAACTGCTTCTTCTTAGTGTTATCTGAAAACAATAAGAGACAACTTCAATGTTGTGCCAGATCTGAACTCTCCCACAAGAAAATGTTTTTTATATGGGACAGTCCAAGACTGGAGAATTATTCAGTCAAGAACTGACAGTTATGAATGTTGGCAGCATCTGTATTTAAAGTTGCTTTTTTCTATCTTCCATACCTTTTTTTATATTCCTCACAACTACTAGGTTGAAATACTTTAATACACACATTTTTTCCTTACAGGAATGGGCAAGAATAAATACAGGGCTAACATTAGTGCTTAACCCAGCACTGAGGAGGATGTGAGTAAAGTATAAGAATCTATACACTGGAGCAGAATTAAAAAAAAAAAAAAAAGAAGTATGGTGTAGACAAAATAAGTGGCCTCCAGAGATTCATAGAATCATAGAATACCAAGTTGGAAGGGACCTCAAGGATCATCTGGTTCAACCTTTTTAGCAAAACCACTATCTATATACAAGATGGCCCAGCACCCTGTCCATCTGAATCTTAAAAGCATCCAATGTTGGGGAATCCACCACTTCCCTAGGGAGATTATTACAGTGGGTGATTGTTCTCATTGTGAAAAATTTTCCTTGTGTCCAATCAGAATGTCCTCAGGAGTAAATTATACCCATCATCCCTCATCTTTTCCATGTGACTCCTTGTAAAAAGGAACTATCCATCTTCCTTGTATATTGGAGTATACAGTATAAAGAATATTTATACTATACATATTCTTCAAATACAGGAAATTGGTGATGAGGTCTCCCCTAAGCCTTTTCTTCTCAAGGCTGAACAAACCCATTTCTCTCAGCCTTTCCTCATACAGCAGGCTTCCCAGCACTTTGATCATCTTTGTGGCCCTTCTCTGGATCCTCTCCAGCCTGCCCACATCTTTTTTTATAGGTCATAATGGAAGTTTCTGTAAGAACAAGAAATAAATCTTAGACTTTCCAGTCCAATGCTTTTATCATAAGATCATCACAGAAAGAAAATAATCTCTGGTTAACACTGCATGCACTATTCCCACCTGTACCATATTCTCGGGACAGTAACTATCAACTGTTACAAAGCAAGTTAAAACCCCTTTATTACAGCGATAAGCCAGCACTTCATAGACATAAAAGCTGAATCAAGATCTTGAATGCCAGTGCACCTCTATTTAATAACTCCACAGAGCAAATTTACAAATGTTACTATCTTGAGACCCCCTTTGTTTGTATCATTTTATTATATCCCTGTCCCTAAAATTTAAAGCATTCTGTACCACTGAGGAAAACTGATGCTACAAATTTAGTGCATATGCATAAGTTTAATGTCTAAGATGAAGTTTTTCCAGTGTAATTTTCTAAATGTCAGAAGTACAATCTAGCCATTAAAGCCAAAATTTGAAATAAAAAGTTCTGTGTTCTAGCTCTGCTCTTAATCTCATTTTTCAAGTAGGAATATCTCTTCTCCACCTCTTGAAAGTGTTACAAGGAGAAATACTATTCATAAAGTAAATGGACATCTGTGCAAGAAAGTCACCATATGGATTGAAAATGTTATTAGGGCATCTCCTTTTTATTCAGGCTAGGGCTTGTTCTCACAAGGAGACTATGTTATGCTGAACATAGTATGTTGTACTCTAGTCAGAATGGAACAAATGTTCCACAATTATTTCTATGGCTAGACTGTTCAGTTCAAATGTAGTACTACATAGGGCTAGTCTCTCCACAATATTCTGTACAGATATTTTGTGGGCCTCAGATTGACGTTCAGATATCAGTAATCTAGATGTCTACATCTAAACTAAACACTCTTCTTTTTTTCTTCCTGGTCAATGAAAAAGAATGGGCACTTTTAGGACACAATCCATACGATCCTTTTAATCACATCTAAGTTAGGGTGAGATCCTGAGTGCTTTTCTGTGAAAGGAATATAGATAAATTATTCAAACACTGACATTTGCACTGGCAATTTCCATATTTTTCAGATTAATGTTACTCTTCTCTGTGTGTATTAATGGACCACAGTCATCCAGTGACAAGTTGAATGTTCAAGTTTTCACTCCTCTTTGCTTCCTGCTCCACTGTACATCCTTTTCTGCTCTTTATGATATAGATCCTCATTTTATCTTCCAGTAGGGAAACTGGGACTAGTGGCAAAATATTTCCCATCTTAAGGTAGGTTAGTGTGTCTGAAGGGAAGCTGCTACAAGTATACTTGAAATTGCTAATGTACAGGGACCTGTAAAATAAGACATTTAGTTTCAATGTTAGACATCACTTGTGTTTTACTAGCTTTTATTTTTCCTGTATTTTACTGTAATGTATATAATTTCATTTATACTTTTTCCTAACTACCCTCTGTAGTTATTACCCACTTATAAGATGTTTTTAAACCTTTAACTCCTTGCCTAGTAAAGACAAAACAGACCTTGGACAGTTTGAAAAACTCCCTGAGTACATCCCTAATAGCAGGGATGTAGTGAAGAAAACAAGTGCCTAAGAAGACACCAGTGGCGAGATAAGTGCTGAAAGCTGATCTAAACTAACCTCCTTGGAACAAACAGGAGCTGAAGGATGGATGAGGTAACTCTATGATCATGTATGGACATGAGAAACCTAAAGTTCACTAACGGACAGTGTGAGAAAGGCTATGTGATCCCTAAGGACGGGAGAACACCCTCACTCTATTTTTATTATGCATGCTCAGACTATGTAAATAAATTCTAAGAACCCATTAACATAAGACTGTCTTTTCTAAGCAAACTAATGCATATGTATGCTTTTTGTGTATGTTAGAGAGTTTTGTTAATAAGTGTGGCACTTATGGTGGAACAATCCCCAGCGCTGCCCAACGCTGTGAATAAAGAATACCAGCCTAACAGTTATACTCAGTTCTGACTGTTGAGTCAAGCTCTTTGTTTCATGTCAGTTTGGACAATGAGCTTTGGCAGTAGTACCAATAGTTGCCTGATAGCAGCAAGAAAATGAGAAGCGATATATAGATCAACAGCTTGTGAAGTGGTGTCCATGGGTCGGGCTGTGATTCAACCACAGAAGTCAATGAAGCTTTAGAATTCCCGGTGCTGAATAAATCTTTCTACCCCAAGAAACATTGATTTGATAACAACTTTTTTTCTAATTATTTGAACACAGAACTATGGCCTCAGTTCAAAACTTTTTATGGGCTCATTTCTAGGAGGAAAAGATTGATCTGTGGAAATGGATGTAGAATATCAAGAAAAGCAATACCTTTTTTCTACAGCTCTGTGAGGATATCATGTCAGAACTGCAAGTCAGCATGAAACCTTCTATTTATAAAACTGAGGCCATCACTCATCCTTATAAACATCACCATAAACATCATATCTAAACTACCAAAACTCCCCAGCACTAACCATTATCTTATCTAGTCCTGATTGTATAGATTTTAAAGTTTATAATTTCTCAGAGGCTGTGGATGACTTTGCATGGATTTTTGATTCCCACACTGAACAGGACAACAGACAGAACCCACATGCTTATTTCTACTGCCTCTTTTCATTCACAAGTTGGTTGAACACTTTGGCAATTTCCACATTGTTACTAAGTTTAATGCAAAAGTATTCAGGATGTCAATTGACATATCTTTTATTTAACTTTAAAAGTATATTTGTTTCCAGAGATTATGGATGTTAGTGCTGTTGAAATTTCCTTGTAATTTTGATGACCGTTTTTTTTTTTTTTTTTCCCCTTCTTACTTGACCTATGAAACCTTTAATTTGACACTAGTTAGTCATTGGTTACAACTAATTTATTCTGACTTCAGCTCTGTAGACCACTAATCATGTAACCTTCCTCTATAACCAATAACTAATAACATCCCAGACTAAAATAGGTATCAAAGTGATCCCAGAATACTGGGATACTGCAAAATTGCCCTCTGCAGTACTAATTCCAGTTAGACTTCATGAATTTTCACTTGTATTACAGAAATAAACTCTTTATCTCTTGCTTAAACAGACATCAAATGACTGTAAAAGGTGCGTTTGGGAGACTAAGGCAAAGCTGCTGCTACTTCATGCTGAATCTTTCTTTGTGCCATGACTGTACACCACATACTCCAAAATACCCAATGGAAAAGAAAGAGCTTTCCTGTGAACCCTGGGAGGTGCAGCAGCAGAAGTTCTTAAAATTCAATGAGGAGTCAAAAAACATTTCCTTCCAGATGACAGATGCCAAAGGCACTGACTCAGAGATGACCATGTTCCTATTTGTAAAGAACTGAAGGAATTAATGCCACAAAAATTCATCCACACAGAAAACCTCAACCACAAACTGTGGCTTTTGTGATTAATCTAAGGAATTCCACCCAAGGAAGCAGGAGTGTATCGAAGGATGCATGTCTCCACTCCCTTGCTATTGTATTAACAAACTCCTTAGATAAGCCTCAAAGGGGGGGAAACTGGACTGAGTGAAACCAAATGTTTCTCATCAAGCACAAGGACCACTAATCATTGGCTCGATTGTGTAAGCCTGACACCATGCTGGCCTTGCTAACTACTTCACCATTGAAGAGGTGATAAGGACTGATAAGAGGTGAGCATTTCTGACCCAGAAAGCTGGACAATTACTCAAGAAGAATGAAATCAGCAAAAATCTGAGGAAACTGGGGAAGAAGTAAAGGTGGCAGGGTGAGCACAACCACCAACTCAATTGGATGAGGGGGTTAATGTACCCCATTCTCTCTCAATGCATGTGCAGAATCCATGCTCCACCTTATCCTCATCTCTCATGGAAATTAATTCATGGAGTACCTGCCTTTCTTGGACTAGTATGGTAATAGCTGATAAAATGAACTTTAAATGAGACAGAAGACTGCTGTGTGTGCATCCTCCACCTAAGATTGCCAGACCTGAGACAACGCTGGAACCTAAGTGTGGTGATCCGGATTTGTTTGACTTTTTTCTTTTCTTCTTTTTTCTTTTTTCTTTCTTATAGATTTATTACAGACCATACTGCTTATTATCCTATCCCAAGTTTAATCTATTTCTACCACAAGTCAAACTTTTTAACTGGTCATCTGGTGTTGTTTCACCTTAGTTTAACCCAAGGGGATCACAGAATCTTTACAACTCTCTGGGCTCCCAATCTGGGTTGTAACGCTATTCCAAGGACTAGAGTTACCTTCAACAATTTTAATCTTACACTTTATTCAACTAGCTATATTTTCTTGCATTATATTTTATTATATATTTCATATAAATTCCATGTGATAGCTCATGAACAATTTAATAGATATCTACAAGAAATGTCACAAACAGTTTTATGTCAAGAAACTGCTTTCATCATGGAATATGTCTTGCATGGCTGAAGTGCTGCAATGGAAGGATACAACATCTTTAGGAAGGACAGGCCAGGAAGATGAAGAGGTAGAGTAACCTAGAGTTACTGGTAGACAGCAATTTGAATATGAGCTGGCAATGTGCCCTTACAGCAAAGGCTATCCCAGGCTGCATTGCCAGCAGGTGAAGGAGGTGATTCTTCCCCTTTATTCAGTACTGGTGAGAACACACCTGGAGTCCTGTGCCCTCTTATGGGCTTCCTAGTACACCAGAGACATGGACATACTGGAGACACTCCAGTGAAGGGCAACAGAGATGATTAAGTGTCTGGAGCATTTCTCCTATGAGGAAGCTGGGACTGTTTAGCCTAGAGAAGAGAAGGCTCAGGGAAGATATTTGCAATGTACATAAATACTGAAGGGACCGTGTGAAGAGGATGGAGACAGGTTTTTTTTCAGTGTTACCCAGTGACAGGACCAAGGGCAATGGGCACAAACTGAAACACAGAAGGTTCCCCTGAACATCAGGAAACACTTTTTCACTGTGAGGGTGACTGAGCTCTGACACAGGTTGCAGATTGTAGAGTCTCCGTCCTTAGAGACATTAAAAAAATCATCTGAACTTGGTTCTGGACAACCTGTTCTAGGTGACCCTGCTTTAGTGGAAGTGTTGGGCCAGATGACCTCCAGAGGTCCCTTCCAACCTCAGCTGTTCTGTGATTCTGTGAATAGTTCTTCTGGAACTTTCTATGGATGGATGTTTTGTTCCATGTGGTATTTCACTGTAGTTGTAGCCCAGTGTGCTTTTTTTCTTTATACATTGCTTAATACTTCATGAAAATATAAATCTTAGATGACAATTTCAGAGAGATTTCTCATGAGTGTTTCATGAAATATTTCATGAGCATTGCTATGAGATTTCATGAAATTTCTTATGAGGACAAAATACATCTTCAAACATTTCATGAATGTTTCCAGAATGCTATCTAAGTTTTTATGGAAACTATGGTATTTCAGAGATAGTTACGTTAAATATTTATTGACTACTTTCCAAGCAAGCTTTTTTTGATTATGCAACTTCTAAAACCAAATCAAACACAAAAGGACAAACATTTGAATTTCCTTGGGTATTTGTAGATGGCAATTTGACACAAAAAGGGTGATGGTGTAAATGCATCCAAGAACCTTCATAGATATATACATTGTCAGAAAGTGGAAATACATGTCTGGTTGGAAATTCAACTTGCATCCAGGCATGGAGGGATAGTGCTCAGAAGAGTGTGTCCTTTGCTTATTTTCTCTTCTGCCATTACTACTGTTATTACAATTATATGCCACCAAAATCATTGCTATGTGTATTTCAGGCTTTTCATATGGTCCCTTTATAGTAACTTGTGGAGCAACTCACATTAGAAAAATGTACCTCTTGGTTGTGAAGTCAATTTCACCCTGTCTGGTCTGATGTGAGTGTAAGATACATTATGTAACATTTATTAAGAGTGATAGATTGTCTGACTTACTTTTCAGTGGTAGAGGAAGGAGACAGCTACAACTGTTTTCAGGTAAAGCAGTCTCCAACAGATGTCTCCATTTGTCCTTGGCACCTTTATAATGTCTTGCATGAGCTCTTTATTCTTTCTCTTCTGAGCCCACAGGAACTCCATTCCAAAGATACCTCACTCATGTCTCTTGAAACTCCTAGATAAATCACCAAACACATTCATTTTTGCTTCCTCTAGCTACCTAGTCATAAGTGTTGGAAAAGAAATAACACACTTATATTTGACTATCAGAAGAGTTAAGATTTTTGGCCTGTGGGAGATGAAAAAAGTAACAAGAAGCTACTAATCTTTACACACTTTGCTTGACATCAAAGCTAGAATATATCACTAAGTTTTGGTATAACATTTTCAGCTCTTCTTTTTCCCTGTGTTAGAATAATTATAGAAACAGTAAGATATTTTCTACCTTACTTATGTCAAGTTTTGGAACCATGCTGCAAATAACTTTTTTTGTACTATTTGAAAATGTTTGAAAAATGAATACAAGTTCTGTGCACTGCTGTCTGGGGGAGCCTAGCAGTATACACTTGAATGGCTCATGAGAAATGGTTGGTTGACCCACTCCCTGACAATCAGCCTGAGCCATTGAAGGAACTACCAAGCTACTGAAAGAACGTGGCTGACATGATGATTTTGGAAACTGTGGTGGGGTTATGGAGATAAGGTCAGAAGTCACATGTGCATCAGACTGTGTTGCTGAAGGCGTTAACCAATCAGACCGTGAAAAAACTAAGCATGAAGAGTGAACAACCTGTTTGTTATTTTCTGACCCATGGTGGAAAAGTTTCCCCTTGATATTTTGCCTGAATCTTCCCTGTTTCAGTTTATCCCCACTGTCTCTCGTCCTTATACCCTTCAGCATTGTGAAAAGCCTGGATCCATCTTCTTGGTACCTTTCTCACAGGTTTTGGGTGAAAGCTATTAGGTCACCCCCAGAAACCTTTTCCTCTCAACAAGAGGAACAAGGCTTAACAAAATCAGTTTCTTCAGCCTCTCACAAGGAACATGCTCCATAACATCAGAAATTACAACTGCATATTCAGACTCAGGTAAAAATATTTAGAAAAATATTATAACCAAAACAGAGGTCTATTTCTGCTTAAGGACCATTTTATATCCTGTGCAATGCTCAAAGTAAAATTAATAATTTTTGCAATTAGTGCTCAGAACCTCAGAGATTAAAAATATTCTCCAACATTTTCTCCCCTGATGCCTTACTCTCTCTATAAATCTTCATCTGTATGCAAGTTTAAGCTATGAAGTATTCCCAAAAAAACATTTAGCCACTGCTGAAATGCTAGTGTGTGCACCAGATAAAAATTCCAGATAAAATGCTGTGCAGTAATGCTGTAAAAAAATATTGTATACATAGCTATGAAATGTGTCTCAGAAATTCTATTAAGTCTATAATTTCAGCTGTAGCACTAAACAAACACTGGAAAAAAATTTGGATGGTGTTTTCTTTTTACAGTAACATTTTCAGCTGTCTTAATCATATGTCGCAACTTGGACATATGGTAAAAGAGAAGGTGTTATAACAATAGCAAGAAGGGTAGAGTATAAGAAATTATAATGAGAAATAAATGTTTTGGAAGGAGTTAAAACTGGCTCCAGGCATCAAACGTAAAAATTCCCAAAGCAAATGTGTTTTTGAAACAATGCCTTTGCTCTCATCCACATTACAAGCATATGGTTTGAGGGGAAAAAAATCTTGAACTTGCTCCTAATTGTCAATTCTGCACAGAATTGACACCCAACCACCATTTTTGAAACAGTGACTGTCTTATAGTACTTTAAAAAAATTCTAAATAATAGTTCTGGAGACCACTGCAATTCACCATAATATGTCACAAAAAGATGCATATTTGATGACCACATCACCATCTTCTGAATTGCTCCACGTTTTTATCAGATAGTTCAGCTCACTAATAAGATTTCTTTTTCTTCAGAACCTGTCTTGAGGTAGGAGAATGAACTGAATTGCTTTACCTCTATCAGCAGATACATCACAAACTTGCTCTTGATGTCAGCTAGCCTGGAATGTCGTGCCTTCATCCAGTTAAATACTTTTGCCTCACCAAACTGCATATCTGCATCTTAAACAAACAAGTTGGGAATGTTCCTTGGTCACTGCTCTCCCCCAGACCATGCCTGGTCATCATCTGCCATGGGGGCTGCTTTACCTGTATTGAAATTTCCCCTTAGAACATGTGCAGTCACTGTACAGATCATCGTATGCGCGTACAAACATCTGCGCCCAGCATAAGCTTACTTGCACAAACAGAGCAAATGACTTCCTGAGGACACATACAACTCCGTTTTCTCTTACTTTTAGGAGAGCCCTAGGTAGGCCTAAGGTCTTTTTCATCTCATTGCTCTCCACAATAATAATAAAAAAGATCTTTTTATCCACAATACAGAATGTCTCCCAAGAAAAAGAACTTATCAGTTCTCCTTAACATGGGCAGACTACACAAACAGGAGAGGTTTGGATATTAAAATGGATTTATTTTGTCCATTGTTAATATATCAGGTATTGAACCTTTTTGAGGTGATATCCTCATTCTGTTGATAATAAAGTTTCTTACTCTGATGAGCAAAGCAATTCTGGAGACAAAAACCCTCCCCCAGAAGGTTAATCGGGGCACAAGGAACAGTAATATATTTTAATATTGTAAAGGTGTGGATCAATGCCATCAATGCCAGGAACATGCAAACATATGCTCCAAATCTGGCTGTCATAGAGTGTTTAAATAGGAAGGTGGTACACAGTCCATATGAACCTGAAAAATAAAGAAGTCACTTGTAAATCTGCCATTGCTTCCTGCAAGATGCAAATGAGCAAGTGATATCTGGAGGGCTGCCAAGCCTGGGCATGGTAGCAGAGCATCTACACAAGTATCAGTCGATCCTAACACTACAAAGTAAATTTGATACCAAAGACTTCAGGCTACAATTTATCTTGCTCTAACAATCACATGGTATGTACACAGATTGTTTCAAAAGGAATGAATTAGGCTCACTAAAAATTAAAAAATACCTGAAGCACAATTAGACAAGAACTTATTAAACTGTGTGGCAATAGAATTCAATCAGCTGCTTAGCATCACCTATCTGAACAAACTATTAAGCAACATGCGGAAGAGTAAACCACAGTTTGGAGTAACTTTCATTGAAATCGTCAAGTGTTTTCTGGAGAAAGAGGATGGTGATATGAAATCATTACAGCTGTGAACTGACTGAAGAAACTTAAAAAACCACTATGAGTAATGCAGAAGCAACTCTCTGTGGGTAGATCTCGTTCCTAGTCATTGTACCTGGCACTGACTCCACAGATCTTGCAGCTCTTCACAGCCTGACACATCTTTAAAGGCTGCTCACAACACCACAGTGCTGGAGACTTCAGCTCTGGGCTCTTTAACCCTTTGTGTTAAGTTGTTAATAACTTTATGACCTTCAGATTTTTCAAGTAGACTTGTGCTGTCACATGTTAAGAGTTTGCATTCAAGAGTAATATTTGTTACCTTTTTTCATGACAAAAACCCTTCATCTATTTTTTGATTTGCATGACTGCAATGATAGCTTGAAAACTATCACCTCTCAGACTGTTTATTCTCCCAATTCTTGATTATTTACTCCCAAACATTCTGCTAGTTATCTTCTTCACATTTTTTTTTTAAATCCTGACCTTCACAAGTTCATTTTTCCTATCTCTAGCCCCAATTTGTGACATACTCATTATAAAAAAATGCTGATAAATACATTTTATGGAGAAATAAACTTTTAACAGTGAGCAGATTTCATGATTTATGCCTTAATTGCCTTTCATACTGATATAACCAGGTAACTATAGCTCCTACATACCATAACTGTACAGTCTTGGCCAACAATGTACTTTCTCAAATTGTGCCTTGTATTGATTGTTCAAAGCATCATGAATGTTCAAGTTAATCAGGTAGAAGAACAAAAATTCTAGGTAGTATGCAGGGGTGAGAAGGGAGGCAGTAACCCAGCTTTTCCTGACAGACAATATTATGCTACCAGAATAACTCTACCTTTCCAATATTACCAATACTTGTGAAGCTGAGCACAGCATGAAATTCATTGGTAGTATATGCTGCATGTTAACAGGAAGGAGGGTTTCATGGACAGACACTACTGCTGAGACATGTTATGTGACTGTTTACATTTAGAAACTGTGAAGACAATATTTACAAGGACATATACTGTAAGTTAAATATCAGATGATTGTTAGAAGCATTATAAACCATACCTATGACAATCTTAATTGTGATATAACTAACCCTTGCTATCATTTAAATCACAAAGAATTCTGCAGCTTTGGTCACAGAAGATAAACTAGCAGCACTCTTGATGCCCTCAGCTATGGATATTTACAGGTTTCAGACGTGCTGGATCCAAAGGCCTGTTGGAGACTTCACACTACTTTAGACTTTACCTAGATTTTTGTAAAATTTTTGTGAAAATATACTTGGCTTTCTAAAATGTGACTACATACGAACTTAGATAAATAACTGAGGCAGCAGAAGAAATAATCACTCCATCTCACATCTACAGCTGAACTGTAAACTGCAGTTTAACTTAATATTATCAAGTACAGTGGGGTGTATCTGTGTATCTGAGATACCCAGTCCAGCCCTCTTTCTAGAAAACATACTTTTGAAATAGAAAGGGGTATATTTCTACACCTTTTAACTCCATGAAAGCTCAGGTCAAGTGGCTAACATATGTTCACAAGGATGAACAAGGCTGGCTGTCTTGACTTACCTCCTTTTATCTTGGTGAAAAAATATGTGAGCTTATAAATAAAGAACATATAAAACCCAACATTAATTGTTGTATACACATTTTGTGAGAATTTTTGATGCCCGTTCATAGCAACTAGGTGAAAAATTAGAAACATGCTGATGCACCAAATTTCTTTTTGCTTACTTTTTTCTTAATTGGACTGAGTTTGTGTCCATTATAGCCTGGTATCTCCTACCTCACAATCATAAATAATTTCCAACATGTCAACATAATACCATGCTATGCTAGCTGCATAGCTATTGTTATATACCGCAGTCTCCCCGGGTGGAGGCAATTATGTTTGTCCAGGTTGAACAAAATGCAGTAGATAAATTGGAGTAAGGCAAATAAGTTATGTGGGATCATATATTTCTAGCCTGATACAATGTCATAAATTCACTCAAGAGATCTCAAGCATAATGCTTTCATGCACACAGGCACACACACAAAAAAATTACATTTCTAACCAGACTGTTTGCATTACTGTAGTCATGAGTAAAAAGGTCTGACTTCCTCTAGCAAAGTAATACATAAAGAAAAGTTTCTGGCATTTTTCCCTATAGCCTACTAATTCTATTCTCTGAAGCTCTAGTTCTGCTCTAGTTCTACTGCTCTGAAGAATCATTCCAGCAAGCAGAGCTTGATCTCTACATGGTGTAGCACCACATCTCCCTTCTAGAATTATATTGAGTTTCTTGTCATCGTATGGACTTTGTGACATATTAACTGGAGATCATGTTGTTGGTAAATTGGGGTTATGCCTTATCGACCAGTACATTGAACTAAAGCCAAGACTGTGCAGTGATCTGTGACATATCACTCCTATGTAACTGAGTTTGCAGAAATGAGAAACTGAAGTGTCCTTGTTCTGTTGTTACTGACTTACATGTGACTGCCAAGCCATGAAAGGCCTGCTGGCAGGTTTTCTTCGTTGCATACTTTTTGTCAGGGTATTTTAACACAGTCATATATGTCATCCTAATTCTGAGTTGCCCACTTTTCAACACTAAACTGAGCATTGAATAAGAAGGGTTGAGTCTGATTTATTTATAAATACAGATACTTTAAAAAATAAAGTAAAACAAATATTGCTACAATATTTTTTGGTATTTTCCCTGATAAATGATAAAGAAAAGTTGGTTTAATTAATTTGGGTTTTCTTATTCTGTATATATCCCTTCCTGTTCCCAGCATTTATTGCAGAATTAGACTTAAAAATATTTTCAGTTTGTTTCCCTATTTCTATTGCCCAATGATGTATATTAATGCAATGACTTCGTATCTCTGAAAGCCAAGTAGCTGCTTACCTGTAAGTAACCAACAATGAAAATTTTAAGTGAAACTCCTGTAATGTTAAAAAGCAAACAGAGCAGTGTGAGATGTGTCTTCAAAATGTGACATTTGGCTTTTATAGTCTTATTCTCAAATTAATTACACTTCCCAGAAAAATGTTTTTCAGGTTTAGAAGTGCTAATTCGAATTTAAGAAAGAGGCTTAGCCCATTTTTTATCCATGTCAGCACTGGTTTGGTGCAAAAATGCTTGGCATTCTGAAATCTGTTACTACTTTCTGGTATCGTGCTAATTCAGAGCACGTTGATGTGCCTTTCAGAAGGGACAATACAGAATTTACAGCAATGGCACCAGCTGACCCAATAGTCCTGATCACCATTCTCTGCCAAGAACATTCAGGGTACCTCAGAGCACTATGTGTCTGATAGCAAAGCAAAATTTAATTTTGAAAAATGTGAAAATCTATCAGTTGTTTATACCAAAAGTTCATGCAGTGGTTTTTATTTAAGCAAAGCTTTTTGCAAATGCCTCTCATAATTTGTAAGTACTTCTGAAGTATTTCTCATCTCATGACATTGTAACTTTCTGTAGTGAGCAAATTGAGCACAAGCAACGAGAAGCCCTGAATCTGGATGATTATGTTTTGTGTTGTTATATAATTTTTATTGGATATTTTACAGTCTGGTAATTTTCGAGGAATATTTATATTGAAAAGTTAGTAAGAATAACCACAAATTAATGAACTGTGAAACTGATTCATTGAAATAAATCACATTAATTTGGCACTAGATTTGAAAACTGTTAATTAAATCCTCAGAACATGACAAAAAAAACAGTAGAAACATGACAACTTATGCTATGCATGAGCCTTTTAAACAGAAATAAATTAGTCAATCAAAAATAGTCAAAATTTTGCAGATTACATGCTCTCAGAGCTGCCAGGTAAAATTGAATTCTAACAGTTATTCTTTTATTAGGAAAAAAAAAATTGTTAATATCAGTTAATATTGGTCCAACTGATTAATAATCAGTTAATATTGGTCCAACCAGCCACTAATTTAATGCAAATTAGTTTAAGAGACAACTTAGTTAAAACAGACAGTACCGTCTGTAGAGTCAGAAACAAAGATTTTACTGCTGAATAAGAGGTCAAGGCTAATGAGCACTAACTTGCTTTACATCATTTAGGACTTTTCCCTTTCTAAAGTAGTTTGCTCTTGGACTAGGCTTTTTGGAGCAATCCAGGGACTGCAGTAAGAATTAGGCAGTAGGGACCACAATTATTTTTATTTAGCATAGATTTAATCTTAGCTTTATTATCAGTAAAAGACTACTCTCAAAATTTACGTAATTTGAAAACGTCCTTCTACTGAAAGTAGTATAGGTCATAATTTCCTAGGTTTCAGAGCTGCAACTAAATTTTGAACATTTACAAAATTATCCTGTCAGATGAGCATCACCAAATTATGGGTAATCTGTGTGCATGATTTAAACCGCCTTGAAAAACAAGGTAATAACGAATATTTACAATTAAGCTAAACACGTGTGTACCCCAGATAAGTAAGCAGCAGCTGATAACTGGCTGTCAGTTGTATACCCATATACACAGATTCATTTAAAGAAAAGTAGATATCACTAAAACTAAAGAACTCATTTTTAAACAAAACTAATTTAAACTAAAACAATTTAATATGCCCACATTTTGAGGTATTTGAGTAATGCTTTTGAAACTTTTCTAATTCAGACAAAACCTACAGTACAAGCTGACCTTGTATGCAACTGTCATTGTTCCAGATGTTGAGCTGTTTGGCCATGTGGTGTCTATGCATTGAGGAAATTAATCCTTTCCATTTTGCCCAGCTGCTCTATGAGGATGAAGATGAAGAATGTCCAATCAAATTCAACAAATGTCATCCAGATACCATGACTCTAGTATCTACTTTGAAATTTCTGCTTCCAGTTGTCATTTATTACTATTTAAATAAATTTCAGCAGTTGGACTGTTAATTTACATGATCAAGAACAAGATCCAAAAAGACACTTCTGGATGCCTAGAGTGGGATGTATCCTACCTATCAAGTGGGCAACTCTGTCTAAACCTGTCAGCTAGGTTCCCTTCCCAGGCAATGAAGAGAAACAGTCACTTTTAGGTACGGTTCATCTAACTAAAGGCACCCGTACTAGGATAAGTTTCTATATTATCTATAATTTTGCTTGCATAATTACTTCGGTAGTGAAAGCTTTATGCATGTACAAGGTGCACCGATCTCGGAGAAGATGACCATCATAGCAAATATTTTACAGATATGCAAATTTGAGCTTCAGACATCTTCTGAAGAGACTAAACTGCTGTGTGCACTCACACCCATCAGTACACAAAAACATTCTAATTACAGGATACCAGGTTGAAAGGGACCTTAAGGATCATCTGGTCCAATCTTTTTGGCAAAAGCAAGGTCTAGACAAGATGGCCCAGCACCCTGTCCAGCTGAATCTTAAAAATGTCCAATGTTGGGGAATCCACCACATCCCTGGGGAGATTATTCCAGTGCTGATTGTTCTCATGGTGAAAAATTTTCCTTTTGTGTCCAGTTGGAATCTCCCCAGCTGTAACTTGTACTCTCATCTTCTCCATGTGACTCCTTGTTAAAAGGAAGTCTCCATCTTCTTTGTAGTCACTCTTTAAATACTGGAACATGGTGACAAGTTGTCTTTTAAGCCTGTTCTCAGGGTTGAACAAACCCAGTTCTCTTATCCTTTCTTCATATGGCAGGCTTCACAGCCCTTGATCATCTTTGTGGCCCTCCTCTGGACCCTCTCCAGCCTGTCCACATCTTTTTTGCATAGTGGGGACCAAAACTAAACACAGTATTCTAGGTGTGGCCTGACAGGTGCTGAGTAGAGTGGGATAATGACTTCTTTAACTCTGATTATGATGCCCTTGTTGATGCAATCAATCATCCTGTTGGCTTTTTTTTGCCAAGGCAGCACATTGTTCACTCATGTTGAGCTCATTGTCCTACCAGATCCCTTTCCACAGAGGTGGTCCCCAGCCAGGTAGATCCCAGCCTGTTCTGCACTCCTGGATTATGTTTTCCCAGTGCAAGACCTTACACTTGTCCTTGTTGAACTTCATAAGGTTCTTCTTAGCCACTCCTCCAGCCTATCCAGGTCTTCCTGCAGGGTACTTCTCCCTTACAGTGTCCACTTCCCCACTCAGTTTGGTATCATCAGCAAACTTCATCAAGGTACACTTGATTCCATCATCCAGATCACTTATGAAGATATTAAACAGCCTTGGGCCCAATATCAATACCTTGGGGACCCCCACTTGTGACAGGTTGCCAGTTTGAAAATGAGGTATTTATCACCACCCTCTGGGTGCTGCCTGTCAGCCTGTTCCCCACCCACTGCTCAGACCGCTTGTCTAGACCGTAACACCTTAGTTTCTCTAGAAAGAGGCTGCTCACTGCTCACCCCACATCAACTGAACAGGTTATTTTGCCGTGGAAGGCGATCAGGATTGTCAAGCACAATTTGTCCATGGTGAATCCATGCTGGATTTTCCCAACTGCTTGCTTCATGTGACTTGTCCCCAGGAGGATTTGTTCCAAAAACTTCCCAGGGATTGAAGTAAAACTAATGGGCCTATAATTTCCTGGTTCTTCCTTTAAGCCCTTCTTGCAGATGGGTGTAACATTAGCCTTCTTCCAGACTTCTGAGATGTCCCCCTATCTCCACAACTTCTCAAAGATTATGGAGAGCAGCCACACAATAATATCAGCCAGTTCTCTTAACACCCTCGGGGCCCATCAATTTGTAAGGGTCAAGCTCATTTAATAGCTCACGTACCAACTCCTCCTTCAGTGACAGCGGGTCTGTGTTTGCATCAACCTGGATTTTTGCTACCAAGGTATGGTGCCTGTCCCAATCCAATATCAGGGAGGGTTCTTAAACAATCCCAAGAGCGAGATTAAGACACAAACAAGGTCAAATGCTGTACAACCTTGTGAACTTTATTTTCCTGATAATAGCAATAGGATAGAGAGAAAAAGAAAGGAAAAGTCAGAATCCCTAAGCAAGCAAACAGTAGAGATGCAGCAAGATTAATTACCACCACCACAAATCCCGTGATGTCCCATTGG
This sequence comes from Athene cunicularia, assembly GCF_003259725.1. Lineage (NCBI taxonomy): Eukaryota > Metazoa > Chordata > Aves > Strigiformes > Strigidae > Athene > Athene cunicularia. The sequence continues at coordinate 36,348,121 of NW_020799091.1, read as the reverse complement.
CTTGGTCTTAGTGCAGGTGATGGTGCTCCAAGCTCCGAGCTCCGCCAAAGTCTCAGCTCCAAGGAAGAAGAGCAAGAACCAGAAGGATCCCAAGAGAGGAGCACACAGTCCTTTTATTGCCCCAGTCCCCATGATTTCTCGAAAAAATCCACCCATTTCCATGGAGCTCATTGTAATACATGCCACCCCATGTTCCTCCATGCACGCATGCCCAGGTGTTCACAGTGGTCATGCCAGTGGGGGGTCAACCTGCAGTGCCTTCAGCCTCCGCACATCTTCCTCACCCCAGTTTCCTCTCCACCCGGCTCACGCTCAGGTGCAGCTTGGTAGGCATTGCCAAGGATGTTGCTGTTTCAGCTTTGGGCAAATATCACGGTTTCTTCAGGGACAATTTGTCTTCGTCAGTGTGTACTCCTCCACAGTGACTGGATGTTGAGGCCAGGCAGTCGTAGTGGTGCAGCAGCAACATTGGGACAAACACAGTCCAACACAGTCTCTTACAGGTCCCAACAGTGCTGGTAAAGACAGAGGTGAAGGAAGTGGTGAGAACCACTACCTTTTTAGTGGTGTTGGTGACTAATTCACATCTTCTGTTTAACAGAAGACCAATATTTGTCTTCTGTTTCTGCTTCTTGTTTACATACCTCAAGAACTCTTTCTTCTTGTTTTTGACATCTCTGGCCAATTTCAGTTCGAGCTAAGGTTTTGTTCTGCGTCATGTCTGCATGCCCTGGCAATGGCCTTGTAGTTCTCAACAGGTATTTTTCTGCTTTACCATCTATCTGTGGTATGCTTCTCATTTGGTTTTGAGCAGACTCAGAAGCTTGCAGTTAAGCCAAGGTGGTCTTATGTTTCACCTGCTTACTTTATCTTTAAAGGGGATGAAGTGGTTTTGTGCTTCTAGGAGAGCATTCTTGAAAAGCTCCAAGCGCTCGATAGCTCCTGTATTGTCCATGGAAGCTTCCCACAGAATCCCTCCCATCTGAGCTCTGAGCAAGCTGAAGATTGCTCTTCTAAAATCTAAAACCTTTGTCTTAATACTAACCTTCAGCATGCTCAGCAGGATCCCAAATTCCACGATACTGTGATCACTGCAGCCATGGCTACCACTAACTGAGATATTATGAAGATATATTATTCAATAGAAAGCGTATCCATTTGAGCCATTTTCTTCAAAAATGTGGAAGGAAGTAATGCCAGTTCCCAGCTTTTACATGAGAGACGTGTGATTGCAGCATGTGAGAGAACTAAGTTCTATGTTAGCTTCAGCTAAAAAGGCTACAATATTACTGATCCGGATCACCAAAGAGCTGAAAGTAAAGATCAATCAGCCATTCTTTCTATGACTTCTGCTGAAATGCAGTCACTGAGCCTAGCCAACTATGAAAAGTTTATAATGCCAGATACAAACTCAAGAAAAAACATTTTTACATACTTCTGTCACCCTCCATGACAGTGAACTTTTGAACTCCACTCCTAAGGGCCACTGGTCCATTCTAAAACAGAGCCACAACATAAAACATGCAAAGAGCGAGGCAGTGAAGGACATTTTCCAGTCTCTTATTTCCCAGGAAATGTATTATATACTTGTATATATATGTATAAATATGTATATATATGTATATACATATATATACATATATGTATATATGTATGTATATGTGTATATATATAAATGTATATATATACTTGTCCACCGTTTTAATGACGAGTAACTTCAGATTATAATTTCAAAGACTGAGATTAAACCAATCTGTTATGGTCAAAAAGATGACAAATAATTTTAAAAAATCCCCCACCAAACAAACAAACAAAAAAAAATGTGGTTAATCCTAATATCAGATGGGCATTTATATCAGTATTGCAGAAAAGGCTTTAATTTTTAAGCATGAGGATTTCAGATAAAACCACTCTCCAGATTTTCAGGTTATCCAGGCAAAGCTATCTCATCCCTTCCCTTGTATTCAGGGGATCAGTTTCCTGCATCACATTTATGGAACCCAGTTCCAGAACACAATGTCTGAGACACCTGCGGAGGGAGTCTGCAGTTCTGAAACAGTCCTCAGCAATTGCCAGTTGATCATCAAGCACTTTCTGCATGGGTCATCAGAACGACACAGGTGGCTGATACATGGCAGGATTTGGGCAAGGAGAGAAGTTCATGAAGGCATGCCTCTGTTAAGAAAAATGAGTAAGCTAAATGGATAATAATAACCATTTTTAATGCATTTTCCGACAGCTCCCAAAATCCCCCTGTCAGGATCCAGGTCTGGTGAGCTGTGCTGTGGACTGCAGTCTGGTGGGCTCCTATTCCAAAGAGAATGAGAACAACATTCAAAGTAAAACTGAGTCCACAAGTTCCATGGTACTGCTAAGCAAAGAGTGAAAAATGTTTAGTGACCATGGAATATATGGAACTTATCTAATAAAATTTAATGAAAAATATAATAGATCATAAGAATCTCCAGTAGCAGCGCACCCTTTCAGAGAGTTACCAGATCAGATATCTCGAAGGCAGTTATTAATTCCACGCCTTTACCTCTTACAGAACGATTGTATGGCTGGGGATTAACGCACTGATTGGAAAAGGGTTGAATTTACTTCTTAACCAATCCTCTTTTAGCACTCAGTCTGGCTGAGTGCCAGACTGGGAATCGTTATCATAAATTGACTGGGGAAAAGAGAATAATATCTGTTAGCAGCTCTCTCTGGATGATGACTAAGTCAAAACCGAGAAGAAAAATGGGAAGGACTTAAAAAAATATAGTAAAAAACATCTTTCTCTGTAGTGCTCTGTAGTCTCCTTATATCTGTGTTCCTGAAACACAGAGGGTCTTTAATTTCAGAAATATTGAAAATGAATTTTCCTGAATTATGCTTTGCATGGAGCATGTAAAATCCAAGCCAAACAGTTTAACTTTTGTGCATTGTTTTTGTTAACACAGACTCTCTCAGGATTCCAGAGGTTAATAAATGAATTAACATTCAAGGATTAGAAGCTAATGGTAAATAAAACCTTGGAAAAATGAGCTTAGGAAGTAATAGCATTAAAAATCAATGGTTCCTTCAAAAGAGACTAATGGAACCACTTAAATTATTTTGCCATTACAAGGTTTCTTATCTTAACCAATTAAGATAGAATAAGCAAATTAGGTTATTATCACAGAGGCCCACAGATCTCTGTAACTATAATAATATTTTTCCTATAGATATAGTGGGAGAAAAAAAAAAACAAACCACTTGCATGTAGAAAAATACAACTGAACCACTTCTTAAACCCTTCATACAGGATCCTAAAACTGTCACTTGTGTTCACGTAAGGACAGAGGGAGCTAATTATTAGACCTTGTTTATGTGAAAATTACGCAGTTTTCAGGCCTTCTGAACACCATAATTAGTTTTAAAAACATAACATTATTTCATACAGCAAAATTACAGAAACATTGGCTCCTTTATTATGGTTTATATCCTTGCCAGGTGAATGCTATAAAAGGGTACCCACTTGCTCTCTGCAGCAAATGAAGAGCTTTACGATCTTTGTGAGACTTCTGACTCTACCAAACCAAAAGAGATTCTGAGCAGATATTAATTTATTTACTTTTCATTATTATCATTACTAGGAAAAACTGAAGGCAGAAAAGTTAGAAATAGTTATCAACTAAATGTGGGTCAGTTCAAGAACCTGACAATGATGGAACAGCACAGTTGTAGAACAGGAGAAAAACTAAAGGGGGGAAATGAAATTATATTCATTGTTGCAGATATTGACAGATAGCAAACAGGGGATCAAATAATATTTTACAACTATCCATTTAAAGGAAAAAAAAAAAAAATAATGCTGGACTTACTTATAATGGTTGAAAATAACAAATCCTTTTTTTCAATAGCAATCCACAGACTTGGGCTGATAAGATACTGTAAAAGGAAAAGATTTAGGGATACAAAGAATATATAGCTGATAACTTCAACTAGTAGAGGATTTCTATCATTGTATCATGGAATGAAGTTTTTACAATAGTTTTGCAAGACATTTCATTTTTGCAACATCAGCAAGATAAAGTCACTACCTCTTGTTTTTTTTTTTCCTTTGATAGAAAGATAAGTGATATGTCTTCTCAAAGATGGTGGATAATTTTCCACAATTACAACCTCTGTACATCTGTTTGCCAAGATTAGAATGACAATTGGACTCTTACAGAGTTTAAATAATGTCTTCCTTTATCTCTGTTTCTTTTCTTTATAATGTGTTAAAGCATAAAGATAAACTTGTTATTTAAAAAAAAAAAAATAATCCATGTGATTCTAAGTCTCTATATAATTAATTGCTAAGCTTGGACAGAAAAGGCAGGATCTCAAATGTTGTAGTATGGTCCACTTGTATAACCCACTCAAACATACTCTGCAACTACCCATAGAACCTTCTTTCCCACACATGTCTAGAGATACCCATCTTGAAGCTGTAACTTCACTTTCATTCACCAAAATTAAAGATTTCTATCTTTCAGTCATATTTAATAAAGACTGGGATCTTTCTGAGTAACTAAAATGAAAAGTATCAAAATCATCAAACTAAACTATCTCTCAAGTCTTTACAGTGTTCCTAACTACAGAAATATCAAAAAATCTTTCAAACTGTATTTATTGCCTTTATTCCCAGACACCTTAATTCTCTTGCTGAAAACAGTGACAACAAAAGGAAGCTTTTCTTGTCCTGTATAGAGACTGAGGTTTCAAAGTTAGGAACTCTGTTAGCTTGGCTTTTCTTGAAAATGGAAAACTAGATATTACAGATTATTCATTACTCTGAGAGTGTATTTTTAGATGCTTCTTTTTGAGACACAGGAAGACTGTATGATCAATTACATGCCACATTCTCAACAAGTTCCTCAGATAAGTGCCTAAAATTATATGGAATAAACCTAGACATGGGCAGTCTTCAATAGGACATAAAAATAGAACAGAGAAAACGAGTGTTTGGAAAAACTGTCTTCTAATTAAACCTCAAGGACATTTTTGTAGAGATACGGTACAAGGATTAAATAAACTGGTTTGAATAATTACAATGACTTAAAAATTCATAATCAGGGAGAAATTAGGACTCAAAAATGATTATGTTCAAACTAAATATTTTCATATTTTTATGTTAAATGTCAACATAGGTAAATTCACCATCTTTAAGACAAAAAATATTTGAAAAATAATAATTTCAAGTAAAAAAAAATGATTTTACATGATTTTCGATTGCAATCTTTTCTAATTTTTATTACAGACAGTTTACACACTTGGGCAGGCTGACTGTTCAATGGTCACAATATAGCCTCCATTGTCTATGCTGAACTTCTCTTTTGATTTTCCAAAACAGAAGCAACAGTATTAAGGCGAATGGCTCACCTTAATCTATGCAATACCTTTCTTTCATTACATGTACATTTTTTTAGCATTGGTGACATTTTAGTAAAGTACTAATTGTCTGAAAACTAGAGAACCCTTGAATTTCCTGAGAAGAAAAAGCATCACAGTGCAAAGTACATGGTTATTTCTTTTCTCCCTGTCTCTATCCTATCTACTGTTGCTTGGTAAAAGTATAACTGTTGCAGTAGTAGCAGCTGTGAAAGCCTGTGAGGTAAAGAGCTTGTAATCAGAGAAGAAGTTAAATACTATATGAAGGGGTAGTTTGCTACCTAAAAGAGGTCTTGGAGGTGAAGTGGGCATACAAAATTGAAACATCGAGAGACTGGAAACAAGCACAGAAATTTCTTTGTTCAGAGTTTGTTGCCACCTTGTCAAGTGGACCAACCTACCAAAGTATTAAAGAGACCCCCTTCCAAAGCTATTGCGTAATATTATAAGCAAGCTGCTTTCCATTCTTGGCTCGTATTACTACTATTTGTTCATCCTAGGGTAACATAATGTGAGTCAAAATGCTCCATCACTGAATACATAACAGCAGTGCAGGGTCCCACACGTTCCTTATCTATGTTAGATGTGGAGTCTTGAGATGTAACAGAAGGCCTTGTCCAGACTGCAAGGAATCCTAACTTAGGCATGTCTCTGCCTTGTGAAAAACAGAGAGCATATATCTGAGTTTGTGGCATCGTCTATAGCTTTGATGAGATATCACTAAACTGTAAAAGCTAGAAAAGCTGTCTCTGCAGACTTTTCTTTGACATATAACTGATGGCCCAAGCACAGTTTATTTGGAATAGTATGCAATCAGTACCATCATACTCAAGGCAAAGGAGAGATGAAAGGGGAAGTACCTCAGCTCTTTAGCACTGAATTACAGATGCTTTATTATATAAAACAACAGACTGAGAAATCACCAATTTCAGCTTTCATTAAATGCAAAAGCTACAACACTAAACTACCAAGTAAGCGCAAAATTTTGCTATACATGAATGGATTGTGATAGCCATGAATAACAAACATTCTGGCTTCTCAAAAGTATTATTATGCATAACTTTCAATTTATATTTATGCACAATAAAGTGTATGCCAGAGATCTACACCCAAATGACAGCATTTTAAAATACTATTTTTCATAAAACTGAAACACATTATAATCTCTGAGTCTGGCTTTTAAAATATATTTTAAGGAAATTAATTTTTATATTTTATACTTAAATTCAGAAATCTTTATTTAAGCATGATGATTTAGGTATTTAAATATACACTTAGGCTCATTAGTTTGATAGCTAAGGTCTAGTTTATAACAAGCACAAACAAATCATGATACTTGAATCAGAACAACCAAAGGGTGGTTTCTAGTTTAAAAGCAACAATAATAGAGTACAGTGGAAGAATATAAAGGAATGTGATGCAGCTTTCTTTAAAATGCAGATAATTTTATCATATTTCTTAATATAACGTATGTCCAACTATTCTTACTGAAGTGCATTTTCCCATTTGCCTTGTCTGTTCTGATTTGAGTTCTATTATGAAATTTTGTACTTCATCCTAGTGGGAAATTTATTTGGGAGGACAATTAAAAAAGGTTAAAAAAAAATCAGCTAAAACCTCTATTATAACGTATGCACCTTTTTTTTCTCCTATGTCTCAGACATGAATACACAGAATTACAAAAATTATACTTTTTTCCAAACAAACAAGCAAAAAAAAAAGAAAGGGTAAACTATAGAAAAATATATTCCATTATAAACAGATACAAGAATGTCAGACATATAAGTAGATATGGAGGAATAGAGTTTTAACGCTATTGCAAACTAAAAAATTCTTTATCTTTTATCTTATATAAGTTTATCCATTTAAATATACATTTTTTTCTGTAAATTATCATTTAAGCTATTCACAATTAGTGTAGCAAGAAATCACCTCAAGGGTGATTCAGCCCATCATAGCTCTGATGTCTAAAATACCTGGGATTAAATCACTTTTTAGAAGTTTATCCAGTTCCACTGACTCTAGAGAGTGTCTACATGACTAACCTAGGCCTTTAACTTTTAGATAGCTAAAGTTACACTAAATAAAATATCTTTAAAAAAAAAAAAAAAAAAAAACACCAAAAAACTTGAGATAACAAAATTAAAAGAATGCTGCTATATGAAGTGATTATAGATAATTGCCTGGATACGTACATTTATCTGAAGTAAGAAACCTGAAAATAGATATTAAGGAACAAAAGAAAAACAAAGGGGAAAAAACAATCTCTTCAGCCTTCTACAGAGAAGTTATGAGACAGCTAATTTTTGAGCTTTAGATTAATCTTAATAAAATCAATGCCAGCACCCTTTTCCAGGGTTCAATAAAGTTTTATTTCCCAAAGTACACTATGGAACACCTGGTGTGAAATCTTATAAATGCAAATTTTAAGATAGGTTTAGATTTCATTATCTGATTCTTAACAGATTAGATCTTATTTTTCTACCAGAAAGCCTAGTCCTTAATCCGCATGCAGATTCCAGCAATGTACTGAACTGGGAATATAGTGCCAGAGATACACACAGTTCTTGAAACAAGAATTCAGGATCTGTCATATCACTGTTAGGGCCCTGAGGTCATTCACAGGCTTCATCATCCGTTCCCAGTCTCCCCTGGGTCCTCTGCCATGCTGCCCATGGCCCAGGACCTCAATCTGGCTCATCCCAGAGCTGTCACTCCCTGGTCCAGCAACCCCACAGGAGCACGGGTCTTCAGCCCTGTCTCCTGGATGGGCCTCTGACCTACACCATAGCTTTGGCTCTTGCTCACTCTCCTTTTGCTTTAGACTGGACCTCCTGGATGGAGACTGGACCCAGTGCACTACTCGCAATCCCAGGAGTTGTCAGTGCACCCTTCTGTCACCACCTACGCTCTGCCTACCATGCTCAATCCCTGCTGGATAGCACCCCTGCAGTGTGGGCACTGCCCATGCTGGGCTCATCCTCAGATCCTGACATCCCAACGCATGGAGCAGTTCCACTCCTGTGGCTCCCAGAAAATCAGCAGGATCGGCAGTAGGACAGGAGCAGGTCTTAAAGAACAAATCTCACTCCTTTGAGGGATAGAGCTGTGTGTTCTACAAACAAAACGTGGGAGGCTTGTCCTAGATGAAGGGAGCAAATATTTAATGTTTTTCCTTCATGTAAGAGGAATATTACAGAGAAATCCAGCACAGTTTTGCAAGCAAAAGTATTCAGGAGCAAGAAATAAAAGCTTTGTCTTTAACTTTGATGGGATTCCTATGCTGACATAGCCAAATCCAGAAAGAGTGCAAATACTTCACTTTGTGTCTTAGAACTGAGTCCACGCCAGACACAGAGACAACAGAAAGTTTTCCAGAAATGCAAAAGTATTTTAGAGTAACATGTTGAACCACTAAATTTTTATCAAATTATTATCTGATTTTAACCAATTTCATGATGCCTATTCTTCTGTTTATGCTAAACTTTTACCTTAACAAAACAAAACAGAAAAAGTACTGTCATAATACCATGACAGTACCATTATTGTTGAATCCTTTATAGCAACAGAAGAACATAAAGATAAGAAGGAGCAAATATATCTCTAATTTAACCCAAGACCAGATCATAGCCTACAGGTCTTTAACTGCAAGGAACAAGCTATGAAAATAAACACACACACACACATAATATGCTTGTCAGAGGGCTAGAGTAGTGCATATGCATGCACATATATATATATATATATATATATATATATATATATATTCACGTAGACTGCCTTTACTGCAAGCATCTAGTAGGGGAAAAAAGACAATTACCCACATACAGTGACCTTAAATAGCAAAACTGGGAGCAAACAAGGCAAGATTCCAAAGACCAAGTATCACACAAAGATCTGTCTTCACTAAAATTATATACACCTGGTAGTCATCAGTCTCAAGAACTCTGTGAGCTGCAAACTTATTTAAATGATCACAAGATGAAAATTCTAATATATTAAAGAAAAAAACCCTCTTTTTAAACTATAGTGGAATCAAAACAAAGTAGTCTGTGTAAAAACTTCCAGAAAAACTCATTGAAAGTTTTCATTTTTATTGTCAAAAATATGTATGACACAACATATATCATGTAATACACTAACCAAAACAATATAAATGGAAAATATAGAATTCAAAATAAAACACTCAGTGTTAGCAAAATAAGGAAAATTTCGATTTATTTGTTCAGCCTCTTCCTTTCTTGAAATAGACACGTTCCAATTGAAAGATTCAGTTCCAACAAAAGTTCAGCTTCCAATAAAAAGACTGCTTCATCACAAATTTTCTATCAGCTTTTGGTAATAAAACAGCAATACTGCCTGGCACCTACTCAAAATTGGAGGAATTGCTTTTGTCTGGTCTAATTCCATATGTCATCCACTCTGTTCTGCAGCACCTCTTTGGGAAGGACCTGGAGGTCCTTGGTTGACAGCCGGCTGAACAGGAGCCAGCAGTGTGCCCAGGTGGCCAAGAAGGCCAATGGCATCCTGGCTTGTGTCAGCAATAACGTGGCCAGCAGGGACAGGGAAGGGATCTGTACTTGGCAGATCCCTGTACTTGGCACTGGTGAGGCAACACCTTGAATACTGTGTTCAGATTTGGGCTCCATGATGGTTTTGGCTGGGATAGAGCTAATTTTCTTCATAGTAGCTGGTATTAGGTTATGTTTTGGATCTGTGCCAAAATTGTTGTTGGTAATTCAGGGATGTTTCAGTTACTGCTGAGCAGTGCTCACACAGAGTCAAGGCCTTTTCTGCCTCTCACCTCACCCCACCAGCGAGTAGGCTGGGGGTGCACAAGAAGTTGGGAGGGGACACAGCTGGGACAGCTGAGCCCAACTGACCAGAGGGATATTCCATACCATGCAACATCAATGTTCAGCATATAAAGCTGGGGGAAGAAGGAGGAAGTGGGGATGTTCAGAGTGATGATGTTTGCCCAAGTAATCGTTAGGCAGATAGAGCCCTGCTTTCCTGGAGGTGACTGAACACCACCCTGCCAATGGGAGGGGGTGAATGAATTCCTTGTTTTGCTTTGCTTTACCTATTAAACTGTCTTTATCTCAACTCAAGTTTTCTCACTTTTACTTTTCTGATTACCTCCCCCATCCTGCTGGGGTAGGGAGCAAGTGGCTGTGTGGTGGTAAGTTGCCAACTGGGGTTAAACCACAAGAACCCATCACTACAAGAAAGACATTGAGGTGCTGGAGCATGTCTAAAGGGCAACTAAACTGATGAAGCACAAGTCCTATGAGGAGCGGCTGAGGGAAGTGGGATTGTTTAGTCTGGAGAAAAGGAGGCTCAGGGGAGACTTTATTGCTCTCTACAACTACCTGAAAGGAGGTTGCAGTGAGGTGGGTGTCAGTTTCTTCCCCAAAGTAACAAGTGGTAGGATGAGATAAAATGGCCTCCAGTTGTGCCAGGGGAGGTTTAGACTGGATATTAGAAAAAAATTGCTCACTGAAATGGCTGTCAAGCATTGGAAAAAGCTGTCCAAGGAAGTGGTTGAGTCACCATCCTTGCAGGTATTTAAAAGACATGTAGATGTGGTGCTTACGGACATGGCTTAGTTATGGACTTGACAGTGTTAGGTTAACAGTTGGACTCATTGAACTTAAAGGTCTTTTCCAACCTAAAATTACCAATAACAGTTAACAATTAATGTACCTCCTTGATAAAAAGGACAGGAGAACTAGTGACACCTGACATAGAGAAAGCTGGGGTACTCAACAATTTTTTTTCCTCAGTTTTCAATGGTAATCTCTTTTTCCACAAAGAGTCCAAAGAGTTGCAGTGAATGGCCCAATGTCTGAGTGGAAACCTGTAATGAGTACTGTCCTTCAAGGGTACATATGGGGACCAATATTATAGAATATCTTCATCAATGACATAGTGGGATTAAGTGAACCCTCATCAACATTTGCAGGTGGCACCAAGCTGATATAGTTGATTTGCTTGAGGGAAAGGATGTTATCCAGAGAGACCTTGCTAGGCTTGAGGAATGGTCCATGTGAACACCATGGAGTTCAACAAAGCCAAGGACAAGATGTGCACCTGGGTCAGGGCAATACCCAATGTCAGTAAAACTGGGGGTGGAGGGATTGAGAGAAGCCCTGCAGAGAAGGACTTGGTGATACTGGTGGTTGAAACATTGGACATGAGCTGGAAATGTGCATTTCCATTCCAGAAGGCCAATTGTTTCCTGGGCTGCATCAAGAGAAGTGTAGCCAGCAGGTCAAGGGAGGGGATTCTGCCCCTCTGCTCTCATGAGACCCCACCTGCATTACCACATCCAGCCTGGAATCTTCTGTACAAGAAAGACATCAACCTGTTGGACTGAGTCCAGAGGAGGGCCACAAAAATGATCAGAGGGAGGGAACACCTCTCCTGTGAAAAAAGGCTGAGAGAGTTGGAGTTGTTCAGCCTGGAGAAGAGAAGGCTCTGGGGACACCTTATTGTGGCCTTTCAATACCTAAAGGAGGCTTGTATGAAAAATAAGGACAGATGTTTTACCAGGGTCTGTAGTGACAGGACAGGCAACAGTTTTAAACTGAAAGTGGGTAGATATAGATTGGACATAAGGAAGAAATATTTCACAGTGAGGGTGGTGAGATGCTGGAACAGGTTGCCCAGAGAAATTGTGTCAGCCTCATCACTGAAAGTGTTCAAGGTCAGGTTAGATGGGGCTTCGAGCAAACTGATCTAGTGAAAGATGTCCCTACCCACAGCAGGGGGGGTAGACTAGGTAATCTTTTATGGTCCCTTCTAAACTAAACCATTCTATGATTCTATGACTATTTGAAATTTAAAAGTCACTCTAGTATTAGTAGGTTCAAAATACTTCCTCAGCAAAAAAAGGTAAGACTTGATCTGTATATATTAAGATAGAGCAATCAATGTCTTTATTGCGACTTTGAAGTAAAAACATTAAAGCTACAGGGGTAATAGTTTTCCTATGGAACTGGTTGTATTTTGTTCTTAGTGATGCAGGGGTACAATGTAATACTGCTGACAATTATATAGTGACAGTTAAAAAGATGCACTGAAAATGGCATAAATGTAGTCCTGTCAGTTATCCTCATGGAATTAGATGTGATCCTTCTGATTAAAAAAAAAAAAAAAAAAATCACAAAGGACTAATTCATATTCATCTTACCAGAAAAAAATCATCATATGTCCAGCCTAAATGGCAGCATATTGTGTAGTTAGAAAAAAATAGGTAAACATCAGAGGAATCAGCCATACATATCACATCTATCTACAAATGAAACTTTTGTGACAACTTGCTTGCTTTTACTTTATGACTCCCTATGCTTTTCCCCAATGTTGTGAATGCTCTCCAAACTCTGGCACTGAACTTCATAAAATGAAGCCCGCAGTGCACAGCCTAGCCCTCATTTTTACACAATAAAAATGGAAAACTTATTATGTATGCATAAGGAAATCTAAATAAATAATGACTTAAATGTCTCAATCTCCAAGTGAAATAACCTAATTTACTTGGAAACAATGTTTACAACAGAAACATAAATGCTATAAATTCACAATCAGGGATATAAAAATATCATTTTAGTTTATTTGAGTAAATAGTTTTGCCCTCAAATGAAAGGAAATTAGACTAAACTTCACCCTTCAGCCTTTTTGTATCCAAAATTACTTCATATTTCTGTGATTCGTTTTCTGTCTAACTAAAACTTATTTCACCATTTATTTTCCTCAGTTAAAACTCATTACAAACCAAGTGAACCTCCTGAAAAACCTTCATACTTGGTTCTCATACCTCATGTCCTACTAGTAATTCTAACAGATTTTAATATATATGGCTTCTTATTTCCCAGCCATCTGAAACCATGACTAAAGGGTCCAAGGAAAATGCTTACCTGAATTCTGTATTTTCTCATTAAAGACCCAGTTAAATCATATTCATTAACTTCAAAATGTCTCGCAGTAGATCCTCAGTGATACATGAGGTGTACAGACTTTGTTTCCTCTTCTCACACCTAATTTATTTTTCTTAATCTGTTCCTTCAGCTAACTTCCAGTGTTACCTTCTCACATTTCCTGACCTCTTTCTCAAATTATATACTTGATGTTTTCTCTCATCTATCTCCACCATTTTCTTCACAGCACTTTCTTCCTGCCTGTGTTTCAAACTGTTTTGACATGCCGTACCTTGCAGCTAGTTCTTCTGATGCTATCGCTGTCCTCAGCTCCCCTCTAAAATCTGCTGCCCTTCCCAGAACACAACAAACAGCAGATGCCACATCCCAAAAGGACTGAAGACACAGCAGCCATGCAAAAGGAATAGGAGCTGACAGCATTTGAGTGTAGTCATAACCAAATTATGGGGTGAGTTGCACCCATATTTGGTTCCAGATTTCCACCCAGTGAATACATGTTCTATGCTATAGTATTGTGCACAGACATCCAAGTGTATGTTCACTCTCATTTCTGGGATGTTGGGTCAGAAAGTCAAAGCTGGTACTTCAGATTTGTGAGTAATGTAAACCATGATAACACCTAACTGAGTACCAAAATATATTGGAAAGTTTTTTAAAGTTCAAATAATAAATAAGAATATAATCTTCCATATATGGGGGACAGATAGCATAGATTATTATTTTTAGCATGAAACTTAGACGTTTCATATTAGCACTACTAAGTGTTTTTCATTTTCTTTTTCAGTAGAATATACTATGCATATTAAATTCAGCATATGCTTCAGTAAGATTTCACAGTAATTTTACACATTTCAATTACACACAAGGCATGAAATCCCCATTGTGAAAATAAAAAGTTAAAAACATTATGTAAGCACTGACACTGCATATTTAAGCCATAAAATACAATTGGAATCTTAGCAAAGTATTGTGTTTCTGGCTACAGAAGTGAAGATATGTTCATCATATTGTGTTATTCTTCATTTGTGTCCTAGAAAGCTTTCTCTCCTTTACTGTTTTCAGTTAGTGGCCCTGATATATCTCAAGCCTACTAAAACGGGGAAAAAGATTAGGTCGCTTATAGCTAAACCATGCCACACTGACACTATCACAAGCTCATTCTAGTGCCATGAAAGTTATATAAAACACATGGATGCTGTGGAAATGGTGAACATTGGATTGAAGCCAAACCCTGGTTTTGGCTGGCAACATTGCACTTCCTTTCCAACAAACTTTGTCCACAAAACTGACATAATCAGCTGTAGGGAGATCATCTCAGGGTAGAAACATTCTTTGGTTGCATAACACTTTGATTGCATGGCAGAGGAGACATTGCCTGAGCATCTCTAAGACATTAACAATTTCCATTGACATTACAAACCTCTTTCGTAGTTATTTTGGTTTTGTCAAATGGTTTTCCTTTCCCCCCGCCAAAAAAAAAAAAAAATACTTAGTATAAACTAACTAGAGCTGTGATATTAACACCATCTTAGCTGTGATATTAGTACCAGCTTCAAACCTGATTGTGCCTTAATAGAGCTGGATATCTCTGCTGGGCACAGACAGGACCACGTCCCGAATATAGACTTGTGCAAAAAATGACTTGTAACAGAGAGAAGAAAATTAAAATCATGAAACAAATGTGCAACAGCTTAAGGATAGCCTAACTTCTGGGACATAGAAGATACATACCTGGTTCTGGAGATGCTACATCTGAGATTAACATCCTAAGATCCTTGTATAGTCAATGGAAAGCGATGATGCTGAGCTACATCTGAAGTGACAGGAGAATTACTGGCAGTTATTAGGACCTAATGGAGCTCACCAGGGCTCCTGCCTTCTGTGTGCCTGGTTTTCTTCAGTGAGTTGACTAAAAGGGAATATCACCAGGTCTAGTCCCAAGACAAAATCAGGGTGTGATGGTGGCACACCTTGTGATGACAGCTGGGAAGAGCTTTTGTGTGACATCATTTACATACAGCTTCTGAAAGCTAGGGAGGACAACTCAGACCAACTAAATTAGGTATTGTCATGTAGGAAGCTGAGCCTTTCTACAAGCAAACCAGACTGCTCTAGGTGACTACTTTTCTTCTTCCATGAATAAAATATGGGGTATGAATAAGGGTTTATAAGGAAAAAAAAAATATGCACAACTGTCTGTGAAGTCATATGAATATGTTACTCTCTTTTGAGTATAGATATTATTCAAAAAAATTATAAAATTGACATCCTCCGCATTTTACATAATAGCCTAGACTACTGTCTAACTGCAAGACTCCCAACTTCCATGCTCAGGAGGGCTGTAACCGCAGGCTCTAGGGATTTCCAAGGAAGAGGTGCCTCTGTGCCTTCAAAATTAAGCCACTGTGTAGCTAATGAAGCAAGAAAGCAGTCAGGAAGGAACCATAGGTGGGTCTGATCTTGATAGATTAGAGCTCACACCACCTTCTGATTTGTAATATACAACCTATACACAAGTTGTGACTTGTCACACAGTATTTACAGTTTATAACTGCAATTTGTTATATTCAGTTCATGCCTGAGATGAGCCTTGGATGGGTAATGCTACTTCAGTTTCATAGTGCATGCTTCTTTTTTACTGTTAAAATGTTGAAAAAGTTAACTTTAAACATATAAAGCACTAATTCCTCTTCCTAACAACTTTGGGAGAAAAAACATTTTTCTTTTTGTTAGCTAAACTGTTTCACATTGCTATATAATAAGTAATACCACAATTTAAATAAACTGAGGTTTCTTATTTTAGAAACCAACAATACTATCAGGTGACTTTATTTATAAATTAACCATCCAACTATTTAGAGAAACCGTCTGTTAAACTATTACAAATATTGCAAATAAATATACCCTAGAAGCTCTTCTAAATATTTATGAAATAACTAAAACATTTTAAACAAAGTATTTTCCAGCAAATCATATTTTCCAAAAACACCCTAACGAGTTTGTAAAAAAAGGTCTTTTTCAATAAGGATGTTCCTAAAACTTTCCACATCAGGTCAAACCAGAAGCTTTAATTGTAAACAAAGAAGGGCACACAAAAAGGGAAAAGAGAGAAGTTTCTTGTCTCAGTGTTCTGTAGTCTTAGAAAACTGCGATATCCATTACTCCTCTCTGAGATCCTGTTGAAGTAATGTCATTGCCTGGCCATTTAGTAATCCATTGTTCACGGTAATTTACTTTCTAATAAAATAATTTGAAAGACAGCAATTAACAGTTACCATAACTCACACTTAAAAGTCCTTATCAAGTACTGTATACAAAATAAGGATGCATTCAAATATTCAATTCTACTACCCTGTAAAATAAATTACACAAAGTCTTTCATCTAAACAGTTTACAGAACAGCATTCTAGCAACTGCAATTGGACCTACGAGTCAATTGTGTAGATTTATAGGCAAGAAGGACATGTTCTTCTTAAAGCTCCACATGTCTTTATCTAACATTGCATGGGAGTTGCTTTTAATTAGGCAAAAAAAAAAAAAAAAAAAAAAAAAAAAAAAAAAAACAAACCAACCCAGCTATAAATAAATATACCTACATATATTCTACGTGTAATACTTTCTATATAGAGCCTGTATATAAGCAGTTTTTTCACTTTTAATAAAGCTTGCAAACGTAGGTGTAACAAGTGCAACAACCTAGCAAGGTAATTAAAATAAGTTTTCTACTGTTCAGGTCTATCCATGCATGAGAGGATACTCCCTGCACTTCAATGGTGTAAGCATATAAATACACTTTTAATGGCAAGTCTATAATTTAAGGAATGTAATCAAGACACAGACAAGATATGTCTGGTACCATCACTAAGGAGAAAAGATTCCAGCAGTCACAAAACTTGCTGAGAATCTCTACGTAAGTGTATCAAGAAATGGCTAGGGCACAGCCTGAGCACACAACTGCAGACATCCATGCTGCTTGACTTCTTGCTCATGCTCCCTCACAGGTTTGGGTCCTGGCCCACACCACCTATCTCTTTCCCAGACAACGGCAGGCACAGGACAAGGACAGCAGTAGACAAGGGATACAAGGATATTCAGGTGTAGCCACCTTGCTCTGGTGTGATCTTCAGTGTGCAGCTACCATGGTGTGCCGCTGCATTTGCATTTGCCATCAGAGCTAGACAACGAGGCCACAGACTCATTTATTAGCTAGTACAGGAATAGGAGTCAGTGCTTCTCCCTCCCCTCAGCCTCCCAGGAAACATAGGAATCAGAATTTGCTCATCAGTGCAAACTACTTTGTCAAAGAAGGCTTGCCTGGTCTGTTTCTGTATCACATCTTCCATGGATGAGTGGTTTTCAATCACTGTTAGGCAGAAATCGTATCTTTGAACACAGCTGTGCTATGTGCAGCCACCTGACAACAAGTTTCAGCAACATTAAAGCATTATTAGCCTGGGATCCACAGAAAATGTCTGTCTCCTGCTGCTGAGATGAAGTAATTGGCCCATCAGGGGATGTCTGTCATCAGGGAGATTCAGCTGATACAGCTTGATGGCTTCCATTCTCCCTTCTGCCTCCTTATTTAGTGCTAGTTCTTTATCCTAGTTCTCCCTCTTTCTCATCTCTGTTTCCCATCTCAGCATCTCATCCTGAAGCTGTTTCTACTTCAGAGTTGTTTCAGGCAAGTTCTCACCAGAAGAAATGGGACAGCTAGATTTCTCCAATCTGTGCATCAGGAGCGAAAGAGGCTGAAGGACTGCATCTGGACATCTCAGAACTCTCAGATGTATGTTTCGAACCTCGCAAAAAGCTTCAGAAGAGAATAAAAAAGTTTTCTTTTGTCCAAATCAGTTTGTTCATCCTCAAAGTGGGAAAAAAGGCATCATTTGATATTAATTATGAACTCTTATTTTTTAAAAGAACAATACCTCAGATGGTGTTAGCACTTGGAAGTTCCCCAAAGCTTATTGGATTCGTTATTTGCAAAACTTAAACTAATTTGTGTCTGCAAGGAGAAATATGATTAAAGCGGAAAGCAGCATTAAGTCTTCTTAACAGCTGTCTGCAGAACAAATATATAAGGTGCAGGAGATGAGTTATTTAAAAGTGCCTAGAAACCATAAATATAATTCTTCATGAATCATGTTTAGAATTCTTCAGATTTCATTACTTGCAAATATTAATCTTAGGCAACCATCTTATTTTGGTATATAAGGCATTGTGGAAAAAAAAAAAAAAAAAATTCATATATACAAACATAAATTTTAACATTAAGGATTCTTTCCCTCTCCAAACTTGGTAACAGATATAGTGAAAATCTTACTGTGCTTTCATTTCTATAACACAAAAATATTCCAGGCACTAACTTCATACTCACATGTCTCTACTGTGACAGCTCTGTAGGTACATGCAGAAACAAAATCCCTGGGCAGCTCTCAGAAATTCAGGAGGAAGCACAGGTCTTAAGAGAAACTCTGAGAGACAGCAGTGAGTGACCCAGTAGATGTATGTATTGATGGCACATGGCTTTTCTTATATTTGAGCTATCCAGACATATGTAAGGTCATCACAAGACTGGAAACAAGTAGTATCTGCTCTGAAGCCAAACTTTGCACCTCATGTTACAGTGACTTTCATGACTGTCTTGATCTTATAGGCAGCACTAGCAGGTCTTGAATCATCAGAAGGTACATTTAACACCTTGCAAGAAAGAATAGTTGAACCTCATATGAATAGTCTGATCATCAAAGCGGGGACACAGACAACTTGAATAGCTATCTGATGTGCTGATACAGGTATCCCTACTCCATCAGTATTAACACTGTTTGCTGGGAACACATCATCTTTTTTGACCTGGAGACAGAGGTTGCAGTTCCAGAACATTTGGCTGTCATGTGTAAGATTGGTGTCTTCAGAGTTCATGCCTAAATCCACCATAGTCATCAGTGAGGTTTTGATCATGAACTCCTCTTAATGAGCATGGCTAAGAATATGTATCCTGCAACAGAGCTGAGGAAAACAGGTCCAGTGGTACTGTTCCTAAAAGGTCTTTGCTGCAGATGTCACAAGTTTCATGGGCCATATCTTATGTACAAGACTGCTCTATGCCCGTGGGCAATACTAGGACAGTCAGGGTAGGTGTGAAGAAAGCAGAGTAGTTTACTCACCTGCATTGGGCTGACCTACAAGAGTGGCTGAACACAGCAGCACAGCCATGAGAGGCTTTAATTTTTCTTTTTTAGTAGACTTATGGGCATCTCAGTTTTAAATTTATGAGAGAGTTATAATTGATTTCAATGGAATAGAGTCAATTTCTGCAGGTCAGAGAATTATATTGTCAGGAACATAGAGAGAAATCAATAAGGTGGTGGTGTGGAATGGGCAAAAGTATTGGCCTGAATTTTGACCAAATTAGAACCATGCAAGTGCATAGGCAGTGAAAAGCATCTTAGTGGATTTCTGTTTTGTCTTCAAGAGCACATGAGAAAGTAAAATAGTGTCCCATGCCTCCAGCAATTTCCACTAAACTAGGAAAATTGTGCATTCAGCAGCATTATACTCAATAGAAGAAGAAACAGGAGGGCCATGGTGACTAAGTCACAGTCTCCCTTAAGGGTACATAAAAGACTCTAGTCAACACAGACTATTATTACATACCTTGACTATAAAAAAGAAAAAAAAATTTAAAATGTCTCCTCTCTCTGTTCTTTGGTAAATTACTTCTCATGAAAATTCTCCCTAAATTCAATGATTTAATTTCAAAAAACTTCATAACAGTGTTCCACTGTTATGATGATTATATGATGACACTAAGCTGAAAATACAAGCAGTGCTTCACTAAAAAAAATAAAAAAATAAATTAAAAAATATAATGTTTTTATATTCAGGATAGTAAGGATCAGTATAACTGAAAATGAGGCTAAGACATTCAACATAAGTTATATAAGGTGAACTCAAAGAGGAAACCATCAGTGCCTAACTAAATACGGAAATACAGACCAGGAACCTTACAATACCTCACTGCCTCCTAAATCTATTCAATAATAATCTCTTCCCTATGCTTCCCCTTTACCATTTTATTTTGTTAACAAACTCTCACCATTTTTAAATTATGAAAACATCATAATCTACATTTCTCTGGCTGTTTCCTGTTTGGATGTTGTGAAATTCACTGATATAATCATGCTCACATGATATTGATATTTTATTGATATATATGCTATTTGAAAGCTTTAATAATACTCAGATGAATTCTTCCTAGAGACTAGATGACACTTTGAAAAAATCTTTTATTCCACTAACATTGTATGGACGTCACATGTTTTCTGCAATTTTCTTTTTCTGAATCTTTTTGTTATTAGAGGCATTTGCATGAAAACAGGAGCTTTGTTTCTGGGAGTTTATGTGTTTGTTCCTCTTTTTAAGCCATCATCTTCTAGATATAACAGCATAATCCTGTCTGCTGAAATGAGGAGTGATATCACAAACATATTTATATTTTATGAAAGAATAAACTTCAAGAATAGAAAAATTCTTAAAAGGGGGGGTGGGGGGCGGGGCAGGGAGGGGAGTGCTGCAGGGGTGGCTTCTGTGAGAAGATGACAGAAGCTTCCCCGATGTTCAATAGAGCCAATGCCAGTCAGCTCCAAATCAGACCCACTGCTGCCAGGGCTGAGACTACTATGCAAAGTCAGCGAAGAAGAAGGGAGTGAAGACCATGATGAGGCAGGCTGTCCCCTGCAGCCCATGGGGGATCACAGTGGAGCAAATATCCACAATGACCCCAAACCAGAGCAGGTGGACATGCCTTGAAGGAAGATAAAACCCCATGGAGAGCCCATGCCAAGGCAGACTTCTGGCAGGAGCTGCAGTTCATGGAAAGGAGCCCATGCAGGAGCAGGTTTTCTGGTAGGACCTGCGGCCCATGAGAGACTCACACTGGAGCAGTTCATTCCTGAAGGACTGAACTCCATGGAAAGAATCCATGCTGGAGCAGTTTGTGAAGAACTGCAGCCTGTGGGAAGGACTCATATTAGAGAAGTTCATGATGGATTGTATCCCATGGGAGGGACTCTGTGGTAGAACAGGGGAACGGCATAAAGATGTAGGACAGACAGACACAATCTTCCCTCACTCCCCATCCTCTGTGCCACTCAAGAAGAGAAGGTAAAAGAGTCAGGAGTGAAGTTGGGCCTGGGAAGAAGAGAGTGGTGGGGGGAAAGTTATTTTTAGTTTTGTTCTTATTTCTCACTATCTTAATCTGTTACAAGTAATTGGCAACAAATTCAATTAATTTCCCCAAATTGAATCTGGTTTTCCTATGAGATTAATGGCTGAGCGACCTCCCTGTCCTTATTTCAATCCACAGGCTTTTTGTCAGATTTTGTCCCCCTGTCCAGTTGGTGGAGGAGGAGTGATAGAGCAGCTTGTGGGCACCTGGTGGCCAGCCAAGGTCAACTCACCACAGCCATTCTGATGTCAATAAAAAAATTTATGCTCAAAAAATACAAAACTCACTAATAAAAATCCATTAAGAGTTCTTCATTCTTTAAAAAAAAATACATATGAAATCTAAACAATACAGTGTGCGTTGTGGGTACAGCCTTATAGGATGTAGTTGCTATGTGCTCAAGAAAAATTATAACTGTTCATAGGCCTAACCTTCTTAACACTCATAATTTATTTGTGAATAATAAACAAATTCCTCTACATTTTGCCATCTTTTCAAACCTGATTTATAAGAAATCCTTGAACCTAGCTACAAAATTTGTATCTCAGACTATTTTCTTGCTTGTTATACTCACAGTATCAAAATATACCTGTTATGCTTAGTTTGGTAGCTTCAGTTTCACAGATTAGATGTTCCCTGGTTCAAAATGTTTCCAGAATAAAATTGTTAGGCTAGCATTATCCTTCTATACTCATACAAATTTAGTCATTCCACATTATGAATAATTTTAAAATTTGCCAAAATTAAGGAAGGATGATTGGCAGCAGAGGAACATGAGGGAGAAGGAAGAGACTCTCAGGAAATTTCCTCCCTTTTTCTCTGTATAGTTTCACAAAATTTTTGACCACCACACTTTCACAGGCAGATGGCAGAATGTTCAACAGATGCTTAAAAAGTCATTAATGTTAAATGCATGATCAATCATTGGCTACATTTATGGAACTCAAGACCTTAGGATTTTGTTTAGGAAGTTAGTTGAAGTGGGGCTTAAATATTCTTTACATGCTCAAGGAATGGGGATCTGCCAGTGTCAATCCTATTTTTGAGACAAGGGTTTACAAGCTCATCAACTACCTGAGCCCAATACTCATGCTCAAACCAGGGACCTTTTACTACTGTCTGCCTTGACTTTGAAACATGACCAACCTTTTATTTTTAACTGATAGCCAGAAGTAGGAAGCTGCCACCAATATTGCCCATGGTGATATTTTATTAGAGAGAGGCTATGTTCTAAATAAAGAGAACATTAGCACACCCTCCACAGATTGTCTGACCCCATCTGTTTTTCAGGTGTCTCCTTCTTCCTTCCTTTCCTACACAGGAATATCATCCATTTTGTAATGTCTACCCTCTTTCCACCCTGCCTATTAATTCAGAAAATATTTTGTATAATAATGCCTTGATTTTAGATTTCTACTTTTATTATTGTGTAGAATTTGTCTTAACGATTCTCTGAGGTATTAAAATCTACAGTGTATGGTGATAGGTACTGATCTCATCATCTCCTATAACACTCATAGCACTTCAGTAACAACTAAACTCTTGCAAAGTCTCTGAAGGCTAATAAACATTTTCTCATTCTTAGGATTTATTTGTTTACACTAGAGATCATAAAAGATAACCCTTCATCCTCCATACCATCATGACCTTTCTGAATGAGAACTGCCATAAAAGAAAACACTGCAGCATTTCAAATCTTTATGACAGTATCTGGCTGGCTGTTCTTTCAACAGCTTGCTGGTTTCCTAATGATCTCTCTTTCTGTTTTATTTCTTCAAACTCATTTATTTTCAAGTTGGTATTATCTGTCAAGGACATACACTCTCTCTCAGTACATTATGCCTCCTTTAAAAAAGTGAATAAAATGAAATGGCAAGATTTATTAAAATTACATCTTACAATAAATATATTGATATGTATACAAGCACTTCCCTTGGTAACAGGTAGGGAAACAAACCAATGTTATTGCCAAATATTATTGCCCAAGAAATTCAGAAGTTCAACCACTTAAGAACAACGTATGTAATATTTCCTTTATGGCAGAGAAATTCAAGATGGACTATGATCCATACTCTCATCTAATAGTTGTAGTCAATGGTGGGATACATCAGGCTAGCTAAACTAAAATTCCAGTTTACAAAAGGAATGTATCTCTGACTTGGAAATTTGGCACAGTATCTGAACAAATCTGGGATTTCTGAAGGAAATTATTAGCATACTAAGAAACAATCTAGTAATGTTATCATAGCTGTCATTAAGGATAGAAGGCCAGGTTTATACGAAGAAATAAACTATTTTTATTAGACCAATTGAAACAGAGGAAACAGACACACAGGCTCTTCAAATTCTGAAAATCTGCATGCTTGATAGCATGTCTATTTTTCCCAGCTACATCAGCTGGTTTATTAATGTTTATTACCTTCCTCAAGACAAAATGAAGCATAGGTCAAAGACTGATAACATCTCAAAAGATGGCATTATATAGTTACAGAAGTGTTGCTTGCATTTATTATTTTCTCTCTATATGCATATTTTTCAACCAGTTTCCTAATTATACTCCTGCAATCACTTATGCCTCTGTTCAACATTCAACACAGAAGTAATGTCAACAATGGCAAGAGCAGGGAAAATAAATGTGTTTGCAGTGAAAATGCTGTGATCACCTTAATGAAAGAATCTTCTTTCTAACTCTCTTCTTCTGATATCTGTGGGAGGTGAACGTTGCTTTCTATAACTGCATTATTATTTTGTAATACATACCAAAATGAGGCCCTGATTTCCTCTGGAGTTTCTAACATTACTGTAAAGTAAATCCTAAAAATATCAATATGAACAGAAATATAATATTAAAAAAAAAAAAAAAAAAAAAAAAAAACAACAACAAGAAGTTAGTATAATGATTCCTCAACTAGAGAGGACATAAAACTGTGCTGGGTGAAAGAAATAGGTACGCAAATTACACATACATAACTGGATGACATTTCCTTTGAATGTCTGACC
Organism: Athene cunicularia; assembly: GCF_003259725.1. Lineage (NCBI taxonomy): Eukaryota > Metazoa > Chordata > Aves > Strigiformes > Strigidae > Athene > Athene cunicularia. The sequence continues at coordinate 36,323,551 of NW_020799091.1, read as the reverse complement.
TCTAATTTTCAAAACCAGTTCGTTTAATTAAGGGATGTTATTGTTGTACTCCTCTTTAGATCCACAGTCCTAAAATAATGACTGTTCAGGGCTTCATCTGTTAAACTGAGTTTCCCATTTGACTTCCTGTTTTTCAGAACCATTTGGTCTATTAGCTGTTCACAGAAATACCCGATCCATTTCAGCAGCTAACTTCCATCTTTCTTTTTCTTTGGCTTGATGAAATCCTCCAATAAATATTGTGAGCAATGGGAACAAGAGGATATTTTAAAATATGAAAGGAAGTCTTTCTTCTAGAATAAAGTGACAGGTCCAAGTTTAACTTCAACATACTGTCAATTACAGGAAACTACCTAGAAACTTTGCCTTGATTATGTTTGTGTGCCTTATATTTCTTCCTTTCTTAATTTTTTATCCTGTTTCTCTTCTGAGAAAAGACAGAAATTATATCTGTGAGAATCTTGGCTGTGAGAATTTTGACTTTTAGTTTTATTCGAATATGAGGCAAAAACTGAAGAAAATAAATTTCTTATGTATAATCTCAACAATTTGATTAGGAAACACGAGAGTTTCATTTCTGACATTTCTAGTAAAAATAAATTTCATCCCAAAATCAAAATTTTTCTTCTTTACTTCCTTTTTTAGTCAGTTCAGATAAAACTTTTTTTAAACATTCTGGTGGATTTTCTCATGAGAACTTTAATACAGGAGCATAATTTTTCCATATTCTTCTAAAATCCAGGTTTAAATTTTACCAAGAGCTTCATGGTTCTCCTGACTTCCCCACTTGTGAAAGGGAACTCAGCATTCATTATGGAGGAATACACTTTTTCAGGGGCTACAGGCTCTTGAAAAGAATTCATGAGCAAATTACAATCTGATTTAGATAAATATTATAAAAGAAATGCAGTTTAATATTTTGATTAAATGATTTGAAACAAAATGTTTTGCATCACTTCACAAGTCCTATTTTTCAGGCTGACATCAAATTGACAGAAAATAAATATTTTCTAGCAACTCTTGCAATGGAAAATTGCAATTTTCTTACACTTGTGAATGTGTATGTGAATAAACATTTTTCACCAAAAACCATTCATGACCACCTGCAATAATAAAACTATAAATCAGATAGTGTGCCATTACAATACTGGCAACAGCAACATATATCTGTAAAAATTCACCTTTGTCATTGGTGCAGAATCCTACAATGTGTAACATTTCCATCACATTTTCCCTTCCCACTACTGAATCATCAAAGTTAGCAAAGTGAGCTCATATGTACAACATCATATGCACACCACATTTATTTGGTCTCAGAGAGTCTTACATAAGATAACAAAACAGAGATCCTAGCACTCTAAAGCATTTGTAATGAAAACATTTCTTTTTTTTTTTTTTTTTTTTTTTTTTTTTTTTTTTTATTCCATGTGATGAGCAAAACAATACAAGTCATTGTTACCTAATAGTACATCATAGGAAAGCATGAAAAGCCACCTGGAAATTTAATAAGCCAAGGGATACATCATTGTGGGAGTGGAGGGGAATAAAAACCAAAACTATTAATTTTTGCATGGGTTCTCATATTAATTACTTTCTTAATTTTCAATGCAGATTTAGCTGTACTGCAAATTTACCTTTCCAGCTTCATAATCTCAAATTGCAGACAGGTTTAAAAACTCTGTAGCAATTTCTGGTTGAGTTTCTGGGACTCAGTTTTAGAGGCTGATCTCAAATTCCCACACCTACAGTAGTTCAGGTATAACTAAAATTATTTTAGAGATTAGAGGGATTTTTGCTATTGTAAATTTTTCCGTGGAAGAGTTATTACTTTATGATCTAAGCTACCAAGGCAAATCTCTTCTCTTCTGCATACCCATATAATCCAAATGATGTCAGTGCCTGAAAACCCACAAGAGTTCTTCAATTTTTTAGTAAATCTGTAGAGTGGTTAATCTGTAGCACTCAAACAGGTAGACCATGAGTTCTATTTCCAGGAAGAAATAGCAGACAGATACACTACACCATAGAAATAATTCTGAAGAAGACAAGAACCAGTGTTAAGTTTTCCTTAAGCAAGTGAAGCACAGTGGGACACACAGATGGAGAATTCAACAGCCTAATGAGTAGGTGAAGAGCTTATTCAAATCGGCAAAAAACATTAGTAAACACCCAGCCATCAAAAGTGTTTCTGAAGTACAGTCTGAAGAATGCTATCCCATTCCCTTGAAAATGTGTTATATTATCATGAGTCTAATCAAAATGTATTGTTCATGTTGGATTACTCTAGGGTTTATATTTTTATTCTCTGATTTCCAGTACAGACTCACAGTAGCAGAAATAATGATTTATCTCTTACAGTGGAAAGCTGAGCTGCAGGACCACAGGGCTATTCTACTATTTTGTATGCACCCACCTAAATATTTTGAAATTTCATTGAACAATGCACATCATTGCAAAGCGTTGTACATCTTGGCAGCCTCCTTAGTAACAACTCATCCTTCTTCTGTACTCACAAGAATACCTCATTAGCGTCTTTTCATGTTCATGTAAAATTTTATTTTGTGGGTTACTACCAGAAAAGTAACTTTTTCCTTCTTCTAAATGAAGATATTTATAGCCTCAACCTGACAACACCCACCATTGTATCTCAGTCTCATTTCTAGTCACTTGGTTTGCAACTTCATCACATGAAAAAAACAATTAAGATACATTCAGAGTAAAAACATATATATCAAAACATGGCCTATAGTTAAATATTACAGATTTTTTTCAGGAACAATTTCTCACATTCCTTCGGGAGAATGAGTAGTGCTGATTATGAAAATTCCCTAAATCAAAGATACATGTGCACTATAGCTCTGTTTCCTCCAGTCTGTTTTTCTCTTTGGTTCCAAAGGCCAGTGCCCACATGATCCTCAATAACAGACTGCACCACTTCCCAGAATGATTCACTGATTGCATATGTAATTCAGCCTTGTTAATATCTTATTCTCAGAGTTACAGCAGATACCTGTATTTCTTTATCCTTTCCTTGAAGAGAGTAAAGGCCTTTTACTCATTTTCCAAACAATTTTTGGATAACCCATTTCAGAATATCACTAAAATAGAATTATTTTTCCTTTCAAGAAGAAGAAAAAGATAATTTTGCATGTTTTCTCCATATGAAGGAAAAATTGTGCTTTGCCTCCACGTCTAAATTAATTAATATGAATCCCTAGAAGTCCTAAAAATAACCAGGTCTACATCTTTAAGTTTTCTAATACAGATGTCCAGGTAGCTTACTTGAGGCACGAAAAGATCCTGCTATGTTCATAACATAAGCAGCTAAAGAAAGCCTGTGAGGTCTGCAAAATATCCTGTTCTAAAAGATACAGGGGAAGGCTGAGGCAATCCATCATGCCCTATAGCTCTGAAGATTTGATAATATTTGACACTGAGATTATGACACTACAAGGGGATATTATCAAACGCTTGGAAGACTGTGATTTACCACAACCCTAACAGCATCCCCACCCAGCACTCATTTACACTGCTTAACTGCATCTCATGACATTTCTGATCATCAGTTGTGAGTGAGTCAAATAAAAGCTCCAGAGACATTGAACAAGCTGAGATTAGAGAGGCTAGAAGCAGCTGTGATGTACCAAATACTGAGTAATACTGCATATTTGATTGATCGTGAAACTTTGTTCATTTACAGCCAAGTTTCTGTTGCATTTCCTTCTTCTCAAGATTTATGTCCTTGTTTGCATGTTGATGCACTTTGAGTCAGAGCAGAGACTCACTAAGCAGATATGGAATTACAGGCCCTTTAAAATGAGACTAAGAAGTGCACTGTAGACCTGCTTGTATAACCTGTAAAGATAATGCTTCAGACTACACACAGAATAAGATTGATTTTGTTTACATATTAAATATTCTTTGAGCATGACAATGTGATAATATGAAGGGCAATTCAATCTTTTTCTAATTCATTCTACCTTTCTCAGTAAGAATCATGAAACTCAGACTTGGCCCTTCAGTGGGTTATGTATACCTTATCCAAATATTCAAAGCACTCTACCAAAGCCAAATTTAAAAGGCCAGATGGCACTTCATGTAGAGAAATGACATAAAATGTAGCTGAATAAAAAAGGTCTTGACAAGGATATGTGTCTTGTGGGAGAATATTCAATACATGGCAAGGACAAGAAAATGGGATGTTACGGAAGTTTTTTGTTTGTTTTCCTCTGTAAGATAAATTCTGCAGGTGTATCAAGAGTGTTTGATTTCTGCTTCTGAAACGAAGCGGCATGGTGTTGGGGGGGAAATGGTGGATTATCTCTTGGCTAACTGTAAGAATGGCTTCCCAAGCAAATGCATTGCTTCGAATGCCAATCTGATAAATGCACTGAAATTACTTTTTAGTTTAAACTTTTCAATGCTAATTTATTCCCCTTTCTACTCTCACAGATCAATTGCATGTCTCGTTTTTCTCTGCTATTTAATTAGATCTGGGCTTCTCAGCCTGCACAGAAGAAAAAAGCAAGATAGCTAAACTGGCCTGGCAGAACAGATGAGGCATTCAGTACAGCTGTGTCAGAGTCTGGAGTTTCATTCCTTGTCAGATTTTCTTTCTGTATGCTTGTACAGACTGAGAAGTTGCCCTCTAAATGCTAAATCAGCTCTAGCAGAATACAAAACTGAGTGTAGCCATAGTAGAACAAGAGTTCCCAAGTTTTTTTAAATGGAATTTTCTATTTGTAGGGGAGAAAATATTTCTCTTGGGATTCTTACAATACTGAAAATAACAATAAAATGTAGTATAGCCTTTTGGAGGCAGGAAGACCTTCTTAAACGGACAACACTTCAAAACACCGTTAAGAATATGGTGATAGATAAATCTTTCCGGACAGTCGAAGACATTTTACACAAAGATAAATCTGCAGGAATACTTAATCTATAGTTTCTTTGGCACTGTGATGGAAAAGAAGCCTGATTCAGAAGACAGAATAAGAATTGCCAGGGCTTTTACAAAGAAACTTAGGTTCTTATTCAGAGAGAGTAAATAATTCTGGGAAATAAAAAGTCACCCAAAAAAGCACAGTCTTAGAAGACATTTACTATTCACTTTGAAATATTTTGAAACTATTCACTCAGCCATGTAACACAGCCAGTAGCAGCTCAGATAAATTGACAGGTAAGAACTTCTTTCCCATCCCATCAGGAAAACAGTTCTACCACTGGATATCAGGTCCACAACATTCTCAGACACTGTTTCTGGTTTCTGTCAATAAGATCTTAAACAAGATAAACTTGTTCCATATGACTAGGAAACAGCCACCTTTAAGTTTTCTGATGAATGTTTTTATCAAGTTACACGTAAACAAAGGTTCAGTTTCAGCCTCAGGAGAGAAGAGTTCTGCTCATTTGGGTGCTTGGAGCTGTCAGGAAGGTAGATTAGGTGCAGCACAGAAAATGAATTTTTGAAGACATCACCAGCTAAGGACAAATGTTAGTCATTAGAAAAGCCTACAGCCTGGTTCAAAGCACCATGTTAGACTTTCTCTGCTGACAGCCTCATTGGCTGACAGCAAAGAAAGCTTGCTCACAAAGAAGAAATCAAAGCATAACCATGAAGCAGTGACAGCAAGTCAAAATTCTCTGATGGCCTGACGGAAGACCACACCTTTCATCCATACTTAATACAAGTTTCCAAGTATGATCTCAGTGGCACAATTTTCTGGACTGCAAGAGAGTGAACCCAAGAGTTGTTAGGTATAATTTTCTTTACCTGTGTGGCCAAGTTGCTCTTATCTTACCTTAGCACTGTTGAAGTAGATTGACAGAGATCAGTCTCTCTAGGCATAAAAATCTTGGATTGCTTCTGGAGATGTTTCTAGTAAGTCTTCCACTGAATATACTGGAACAGATGCACCAAGGACCACCCCTACAAATATGTTGACATACTTAGCCATGTAATCAATTCACTGCAGAACGCTGTTATTTGACAAAAGCCCTCTTGGAATAGTTGCTTCAGGCTGTATAACTTTCAAAACAACGGCTTTTGTACATTTTCTGTAACTGTATGTACTTTTTGCTGCTCATGATTCATACATACATCAAATACAATGCCTGAAAGGCTTTTCTGTTGTCATTGCCAACTTGATTAATCAAGACTTGTTGATTTTTCAGTCCTTCAAGTTCTGCCTTAGAAAAAAGAAATCAAGTTTAATCTTTCTATTATGGATGCCTTCTCTCTAAATGTCACAGCAACAATTTCTTCACACTCTCAGCAAGCCAAAACTTCAGAACACACTGAAAACTTTGATTTGAAACTAGAGCAAAATCATGAACTTTACATATGTTATATTTTTTTCTCCACTTTTCAGGCTTTTTTTCACCATTTAGAACTTTCTACCATGATCCAGAAATTGCTCTGGATTCCTTGTATATGAAGCGAGGATCATATAGTATTACCACGGTTAGCAAAAGGCCACAGGCTTTATACTGGGTTGATGCTCCTTAGGACTGAGATTTGTCAGGCTTGCTTAGCCTGGAATTCTTTTGACCTGTCTACCACTGTGTTCTAAGCCTAATTTATTTTACTTTTGTTAATCTCTGTGTGGCATAACCATAATTTTATAAAGACAGCAATAACAAGTAGTTATTCTGTTCAGAATGAAATGTTTATGACACTCAGACAATAATGGGGTGTACAAGAATATGGGCCCAGTATGGCAGCAGGGGTCTTGAAATGGACACACAGGATGTGCTGTAAAGGGGTCATGGGCACAGGGTGACAATAAAATGGGCACAGGCTGGCACTGGAAATCTAGAAACTGGAAGGCTGAAAACAACTTGGCAACAGTCAGTTAAAGAAATGAAGCTGGGAAAAAAAAAAAAAAGAAAACATTTTAGGGGTAACAAAGAGAAGAAAAGACTACTCTTTTTTTATATTACTCTTTTTTTTAAGTGTTATATCTGGACTAATAATAACTGACTGATGAAACTGTTTAGATTTTAAATACACTAATAATAAATTAGTTTTTATATAATGTGTATTTCTCTTCTGTCCATAGCAAGATTTGGAGCATAACATTCTCTATATTCAAAAAGCACCATCAACACATACCGAAGTGCATATTTAGTGTATATGTAGCACAGCCATGGCTAGGCAGTGTATTTGCTCACACAGCTCATTTTGTCAGGGACTGCACATATCACTGCTTCACTTCTATAGAGTGATTAAATCTTCTTTTAAAAGGTTTATACTTTCTTTTATTGAAGGTCAGCCCAGTCACATAGACTGTTACAGCTCTAATACAATTTGACTAGCTAGGAAAGAGGTTTTAGGAAGCTTGATACCCTTATTCACAACTAAGAGCAATCATGGTGAGTCTCAGGTAACAGCAATAACTGGAGCATGCTTTATAAGGTTTCTGTTGCACATGCAGTAGCCAAAGCTTTCAGAGTGTGTGGGATTTTTTGTGGGAGAGGGTTTTTGTTGAGTTAGATTTTTTGTTTGTTGGGGGGGGTTTCTTGGTTTTGTTTACTGGGCATGAAACATGTTAGTTTCCACTTTATATTTTACAGGTTTTGTTTTGTTGCTGACTTTCTCTATTAACAGTAGTACTCCTCTAGTTTGGAAAACACAAATGTCGATTATTATGAAGCAGCTCTGAGTTGCTGTGATTGTTACCTTTGGCCAGAAGGGTGGCTGACACTGAAAGAACTCACAGGATCCTCAATGGAAGAGTAGACACAGAAGAAAATGAGAACTTGTTGGTGTCACAGAAAGAACAGAAAAACCTCATGGAACAGGAAAAATAAAGCAAACCATTCAAAGTCTCAGAGAGGCAATTTTAATTAAATATTTTGCATCTTATGGAATAGAAGTCAAAGGTGTCCACCCAACAATTTTGAGAGTTACACAGAAACCAGATGGACTGTGCAGCACAGCAGTTATCAAAAGACTGTGATTACAGATGGAAATTTCATAACGTATCTTAGATATGAAAAGCTCACTATGACAAGTTCAGGTCAATGGGTATTTTGTTGTGAATTAGCATTAGCATCAAAGTGATCATCACATATAATTCCTGTGCCATAGTGACTAATATAACTGCCTTGGCAGAAAAAATAAGACAAGGTCACTGAGGATGAAAGAGGAGCTGCAGATACTTATACATCTCGGAAACGAACAGTTTGGAAGTGTTCCACTACTAAGCTATACCAAACTGATCATAATTGGTAATTTCAGTCACAGAATCATAGAATACCAGGTTGGAAGGGACCTCTAGGATCACCTGGTTCAATCTTTCTTGGCAAAATATTTCTGATTCAAAGAGTAATGTCATGATTCTGTCAGCCTTTGCTTGTGTCGATGATTCGAAATTTAGATATGCCCATAAACAAGGAACATAAAAGTCAGGGAATTATTTATCAGTCTCAGAGCTTTTTCTTTTTTAATGTTTCATGCATGAATTTTAGATTACAGTTCACATCTATTCAGCAGCAAAATGGATATGTTTTTTTCTATATACACATATAAATGTATAAAACACACACAAAGGCTTGTAGAAGAAATATGGTGCTCTGTAATAGTACTGATTCTAAATCGTGGTGCTTCAGTCAGCAACCAAATAAAAAAAAATCTGTCTGACATAGGAGGAACTGCAAAATTTTCCTGGGTTAAGTGGGCCAAGACCCATCTGGTTTTAAATATAGCAAAACAATACAATTTGCTGCTTATATTGTCATGGAAGTAAAAACAGCTGCAATGGAAAGTACAGGTAGAATATCTGAGACAGGGAGACTATCCCAGTTGTACACAGTGTTGCAGTATTGATGATGAGCCTTCTGTGAATAAAAGCAACATTCATGCAGAAATTATTTCTGACTCGGTCAGTCAGTTTCACCCTGGATAAACCCAGGCAACATTGAGAATACTTACTATTGCTTCTGTCAAAAAAACCCATTGGCACTCAGAATTAATTCTTGCATTCAGTGAAATATTACATGAGTACAGCTACTAGCAGCAATAGGCAAAGATTGCAGCTTTGCTTTCTTTCATTATTGGCATTTTTGTCATCAAAGGGAATGCAATGTCTTTGCTCCCCTGTCCTTCTGTTATAGCTGGATCTCTATGATGAGGGTCACACTCTGATCAATCAATATCTGTTTCTGCTGGTCCTAAGTGTAGAAATAGTATATCACATCACCTGTCTTCTTGGTAATTAAAGTATATCCTGCTTGTGACATTTATACAACAGATTAAAAGATAATGCAAGAAGAAAAGGCTTTTGTTAATGTGCAACTTGTTTCAGCTCTTCAGCATGGGAATTATCCCTGATTCAACTGTTTTACATACATTATAGCAAGAGCAATTAAGCTTTAAGGAAACTAAGAGTCAACCAACATGACAGCTGTTGGACCACATACTGAACAGGCGTCTCCCTAGATCTGGCCAAATGGTAAGAAATCTAGCATAGTATCTCTTTTCCCAGATTTCTCTGAGTTAAGCCCCTAACTTAACTTTGTCCACTGAGGCTATTGCCTACAGAAGAAACTGTCCAAGGCTGTTTTCTGGTTTCTGAGTAACTAATACAGAGCAGCCCACATCATGCTATTAAATGTCTAAATCCTTCTAATTACGATGATCTTGGTAAACAGGCTATTTCAAATGGCCCTGAGTCATTTTGAATACTGGAAAATGGTGCAGTTAACAGCATACTCAGTAGAGATGTAAGAATATAGGAACGGGACATTACTTTGCATTTCTTTACTGATACAGTTAATTACAATAAGAACTACTGATTACTTTCAGAAGATAAGTACCTAACTAACTGAGCTGGTTGGGTATAACACAATAGCCTGGCGCTTAGAAAAGCTGTGTCCTAGACTGCCTAAAGTTTTGTTGCTCTTTCAGAGGGGATAGCCTTTCCTCTCTCTGTCGATGGCAGTCTATAACACCATAAAGGACACAAATTCTGAGGCTAGGAGAACTTAGCTTTAACCTGCAATTTTCACACTGCTGAAAAGTGGTGAACTCAAATATGCCAAGCGGTCTATTTCATACAGATATCACAGAAACCCAACAGTTTCAACCCTTTGAAGACATGTGCATGAAAAAACATGAATTCCAATAAAGATTCACAGTTTTGTACCTTAACTTGGAGAATCTTAATTTATTTTTTTTTAAATCCAGTGAAAATTAGTAAGTGAAACTGAAAAGTTGGCTTCAAATTTCTGTAATGATGTCATGAGACTGCACTGTAATGTTAGGCACACTACAGATTCTAGGTATGCACATTATGAATCAGACACTTTCAGACATGTGGGGTAAGTAAATCTGAGATTAATATTTTCATGAGTTCTTGTATGCTTGGTGCCCAAGTGCTTTCTGAACATAAGGACCATTAGGAGATTAATTACTATTTCCTCCTTTGTTAATCCATCCTGTAAATTTATTGAGCTCAGCACATCAAAAAATAGCCAGACTAAAAGATAACAACAACAACCAAAACAACCTCCCCACCAAATCCATGAACTATCTACACTTTACACCTATAGAAGTCCTTTTATGGCTAATATACCTGATACTTTTTATGTTCTGGCAGTGAAGTACTAATCCCTTCTCATCTCACCCCAGAAATATCTGCATTCCCAAGAAGCTGGTAGATCCTCAAGGTCCGGGATCAGCTAACAACCTATGCTGAAGGCTTTTGCCATTGCATTTCCTCAGACAATCAAAGTCTGCATTTGAAGCAGTCAGAACTACTTATATTGTGACAGGTATTAAACAAGATTCTTCCCCATGTCACGTGAGCACTATAATCACCAAACTCATGAAAAAAGAGACACTTCTTCCAGGGGCATTTTATGAGCATACTTTGGTACAACCCTCAAATCTCTAGCCTTCCTTTAAAAGGGATTCAAAGTGGTAAGTCCCAGTTGGAAACAGGGCACTCTGGCAGTCTCAGAAAATTAGCTTAGTTTCTTGGAAATTAAGAACATTATTTCAACCACAAGCATTCCCTCTCTGCTTTCCCGTGGCTAATTAGGAAGTGTCTCATTAGGTGAAGGGAGGCTCCCATGCTTGTGCATCTCATTCCTGAGAACTTCTCAGGGAGGGGTGCAATGTACCTAAAAGATAGGTTTTGCTGTCGTAAATTCCTCTGGGGATCTTAACCTTAATGCCTGCAGCTGCCTGCTTCATGACACATCTTTGTGGAGACTCTCTGGATGTAAGCAGAACTCGTCCCCAGACAGCCTGGCAAACCACAGCTTCAGAGAGGTCTATCCTGTGCCTCTCTTCAGGTTTGCAGTATCAAGTGCATAACAAGTGTTCCAGAATAAAAAGTAATTATTCTTATTAGATGATGCTTATTACAGACTGAAAACAAAGATGAAAATACCAAAAAATTTTTAGTAGAGCGGAGTACAAATCATGGTCTGTTTCAGTTTAGGAGCACACTGGAACTATCCATTCGCAGTGGCTGAATTGCAAATTCCTTATGCAGTATTGACTGATATAATTAAGCAGACTTTGTAGCACTTTCCAATATTTCAGTCACAGCTGAGCTTTACTGAATTTTCTTGAGCATTCAAAAAAATTACTGAAAGCCTGAATGAATGCAAAAAAGCACAAGCATTCCCTATCAGATGGTTACTAACACTGTGACAGATACATTAATCAGAGAAAAATACTGCTTCTAATCCAACAGACAGGAATTTTTTTTGTGCCTGTGTTTGTACATACAATTATTACCATGTATAAGAAAGAGGATACAAGGCAATAAGAGATTTCTTCCCTTTGGGAACATTTGTAAGTCTATTACAATAAAAAAGGAGTTCTTTTTGCACATGTACATAAAAATGCCACTTATTATGTAAATCCAGTCTGTCCAGCATTAACTTACCCCTGTTATTCAAAAACACTTCAACAGAAGGCCCCTAGGTACATGCTGCAGGGGTGCAGTTTTATGACTTTCCTATCACTCATATAAAAATAAGTAATTAATTAAAATGGGAGTGATCATGAATCAAGTCTATGAGCAAATATTATCCACATAAACGGTCTTAATATAGCCTTATTTATGCAGAAAGTCTACCTAATTACCAAAGCAAATTGAGATTTCTGAGTTGGCACAAACATTCAAAATAAAGCAGAGTGAATATCTAATTAATGTTTAATTGTAGCTATCACTTACTATCTTTCCCAAGTCTCCAGGCACAGAAGCCCCCCTTTTTATGTCCAAGCATAAAAGTTCTAAAATTTTACAAAAAGGCCTTTTTTTTTAAGAACACTAAGGAAATCAAGTTCAGAGAAAAATAAAAACCCTCTTTGTTCTGCTAAGCCACAATTCAGGGACTTCCTAGATGTTTGCTTTTATCTTGTCTTTGGAGTAGAGCTGTGCCTTAAAATTTTTAAGTCCTCTTCCACAAGACTATTCTGTTCCTTCACTAAGAATTTCAAACTGAATTTTAATCTTTCATTTTTATATGTAGAACATGATTTGCTTGTTAACTTTAATTAAAACAACTTTATACTGAAATATTTAATTTTGCTGTTTTTTTAAAATTCTGTACTTCTAGCTGTAATTTCAGAATCCATATCTCTGTTGGAAGCAGTTGCCTAGCTCCATCATTAAAAAATAACCACTTGAAAAACCCAGACTTCAGTTCCCCTAGGAAAAAAGAGACAAGACATAAAAAGTTAAAAAAAAAAAAATCTTTAATTATAACTATCCTTAAGATTCCAGCTTGATTATATTTTGGATTTTCCTCTACAACCATGGGGAATAATAAAAATTCCACAAATTTACTTTTATAGAGTATAAATTAAGAACTTTATAACTTCAGAAGCAAGGACTCCAAAGATCATGAAACAATAACTTAAGCAACTAGGACCACTTCAAAAAATATCGAATTTCACTGAGTTTATTAATTAGGGAATTTTATTTTAATTATTATAAAATATTTTATAAAGCAGGATTTGAAAATAATTTTGGTTTAATATATTATAAAATTCACTTAGGTTGCTTTTTTTTTATTAACTTATTATGATTAATAACATCAGTGGTTGAGCCAAAACTCAAGTTTAGCAAAGAAACTCATGAGACAAAAGTAGAATTCCAGGTTCTATTCCTGGCAAGATTTTGGTTGGTTAATATTAATGATTCCCAGGTGCACAAAGCCCTATTTCTTATAGATGTCTAGATAAAGCTGAGTACTGGACAGTTATCTCAGGCCTGTACTTTAGGAATATTCAAAAACTGCATTTTTCCTCCAGTCTGGTCATTTTTTTTCCAGTCTGGTCACCCTCTGTACAGATTTGCAGTTAACACCACACTAAGGACATGGTGGCCACCACTTCATTTTAAAACAGTGCCAAGAGTGCACATACCAGATGAAGGAGGTAAAGGTTTAACCTCCTTCTCTTTGAGAAGACTCTTATCCATAGCTCTGCTCCACCAAAAGGAAAGCCCAACTCACTAGCCCATGAGCTATTACTGAGACAGGGTATTTTCCATACCCCTCTCACTATGTTCCACCCAGGTACAGTTGTTGGTTGATTTCTGCAGCATCTGTCCAAAGTGACATGATGGTCCCCATGCTCATACAAATGGCTGCACTAGATAGATCAAAAATCCATCTATCACAGAGGCCTGCTTTCCATGGCAGCCACAAACTGATATCCTGGGAAAAGTAACATGAAAAATGTGCAATACTGATTTCTAATGTTTTCCCAGCTCCAAATATTTTGGACATTATAAAATGAATGTAGACATTTACCACCTTTTAGATCATAATCAGGGCATTCACTCTTGTGGTTCTAGATCTCTTTAAGAAAAACTACATAACTTTTCAAAATATGTCTTCCACAAGACTATTCTGTTCCTTCACTAAGAACTTCAAACTGAATTTTAATCTTTTGGTTTTATATATAGAACATGATTTACATGTTAACTTAATTAAAACAACTTTATACTGAACGTTCAGACACTAGAAAATAAAAGCCCAAAGGCTCAGTGAGCCCCTCTTTGCTATTCCAATATGTACATTTCCACACTGCGATACAAAATGATTGAAAAAATGGGAGCAAACAATAATTATTCCTCTCATTAAATGAGTAGCTTGAAGTACATTAATAATTACTGATCCATTTCATATTTTACCTACAGTGGGTAAATTAGGAGAAAGGCAAATTACTAGAATGTGTTCTCTATAATCAAGAAGAATATTATTTGTTGGCCATGTTTACTATTATCAAAACCACATTCAATGTACAACTACCGCACCAGTGACAGAATATTTATATTGGTATCGATCACATTTATTATTAACTATGACAACAGTAATATTATTAGTGTTAATTACAGTTATTTTTATTCATCTACATGGTGCTTTACAAACACATAAATACCTTGAACCAGATTAATTCCTTTCATAAATCCTGTAATATTCAACATAATCAGTACAATTATCTATTCTGAAGAACTCACCATCAGATGAAGCAAGACAAAAACTTGTCACAGAATCATAAATCAGACAAAAGATGATCTGAGGAATTAAGAGAGAATTGAAAATTAGGGGAAATCCTGAAAGAATTGTGAGATTTAATAAAGAACTGGAGGAAAAAGAGAGAAGCTTGCTGAAAACAACAACAACAACAAAAGTGGAAATAGAATGGTAGAAGCAACAATAACAAAACAGGAGAGAAAGGAGAAAAAAAAAAAAAAAGAGAGACTTTGCAGGAATATGAAGGTGATAATTTGCCATGACAACTAGCCAGGAGCTAGTTACTGCCACTGTCAGTGCAAACACTTAGCCCCAGCAAATGGTGGATACTTCTAGCTCATTCATTCCTCATTGTATTCACTATAAGCTGAACACACGCACAAAAGCGGTTGACATGCAGCAGCTTGCAAGTGCTGATTAATTGCCCTGTACCTTGCATGTATGTCTGACCTTTCAGATGCTTCAGCTGACCCTTCTTGCTGTAGATGACCCTGCAGCATGAACTGTGCGGCCATACACAACCGGTAATCAATTAATTTAGCTAACATTTGGCTAAGACATCACCTACTGGTTTCTCTACTGTGGACAGTTTCTTAAATAATTTCTATAACAGAGGAACAAATACAACATTTGTTCAAATGAAGTGTTTGCTTTTCTCAGTTCGGAGCATGTTTTAGAATATAATATTTCCTATGCAGTTTTGTGTTTCTCCCCCATGGATTCACATAAACATAAAGTATGTTATATTAGAAGGGATTTCTAGAGGCCATTCCCCTCCTGCTCAAAGCAGCACAACTTAAGCAGGTGACTCAGGGCCATGTTCAGTGAGGTTTTAAGTATCTCCGTATCTCCACAGCCCCTCTGCAGAACCTGGTCCAGTGCTTGACCACCCTCACAATAAGAAATTTTCCTTCTATCTCCAGTAAGACTTTTCTGTGTTCCAGCTTGTGTCCATCACCCCTTTTCCTTCTACTGTGCATCTCTGAGAAGAGTCTGATCCCACATTCTCTGTTCTCCCACTATTAGGAGTTATGGGCAACAATAAGGTCTCCCCTTGGCCCATTCTTCTCAAGGCTGAGCAGACCCAGCTCTCACAGTCCCTCCTTATACTTCAAGTGCTGCAGTCCCCTGACCGGCTCGGTGACCTCAGTATGTCAATGTTTTTCTTGTATTGGAAAGCTCAAAATTGGGCACTATACTGAAATGTAGTTTCACAAGTGTTGAATAGATGGAAATAATCCCTTGCCTTGACCTGCTGTCTGCACTCCTGCTCACTAATATGAGGTTGGCCTGCTTTGCTGCAAGGGCACATTGCCGACTTATCTTAAATTTCCTGTCCTCTGGGACCCTCACATCCTTTTCTACAAAATAATTTTAATACCCAGCTGCTCAGGTGCAGGATTCCACTTGCCTTGATTGACCTTCATAAAGTTGCAGTTGGTTCATTCCTCTAACCTGTAGAGATCCCTCTGAATAGCAGCTCTGTTCGTAAGTTTATTAACTGCTCCTCTTGGTTTGGTATCACACATAAGCTTGTTGAGCAAGTCTCTGTTTCTAGAAAGAGTGTTCCTGGTAGATATTTTTCCTGCTTGCTCTTAAAGGCACTGAATGGAGGAGATGCAACAGTTCTCTGGGTATTTCCTCCAGTGTTTTGACATTCTTTCTCTGGTTGATTATTCCTTGTTCATTTTTGCTTACACTCATCTCTGCAGAACTGCACTCTATTTTTAAGGTCTCTTCTCCAGCACTGAATTATCTGAATTCTGATCTTGTCCTCCAGTGCATTGTAGATACTACCCAGCCTTCTATCTCCATAACCGTAACAAGCATTCTCCATATGCCCCCACTCAGTCCATAGGAAAATTTTGAACAGAAATAAGTGTGGGAAAAATTCCTTTCAAAACAGCCTTAATATACCTATCCATTTTATTCAGATCCATTACAAATTAGACTCCTATTAAATTTTTCTAATATATTTTGCATGCATCCATCATGTGTGAAAAGAACATGTTTCTTTATGAGAATTTCACAATAGACAGTGCACAAAACTTTATTAAATTCAAAATAGATGCTATCCATTCCCTTTCCCTTATTCACAAAGTCCATTATGCTACTGTGGAATAATATTAGTTTAATTTGGAAATACTAATTTTGACAGATTTCTCCTGAATGTTACTTATCCTTTTAGTTATCTTCCAGATGTTTTGAAATAATTGATGATTTGTTATAGAATTTTCAACAGTATAATATATGATATGCTGTCATTCTTAGCTTCCTCTTTTTTTGAGCACTGGTACTACATTTACCCCATTTCCTTTCTTTCTCCATGACTTCTACGATATTAGTATTAACAATTCTGAAACTGATTCAGCTATTATTTATTTTGAGATAGGGTGCATTCTCAAATGGGTTCTTTATTCAGTGCTCTCCAGCTGGTTATGCTTTAATATTATACACATCAACAAAATTCTCTGTTCAGGGAATTTTAAGGTTTATACCTTTATGTCAGACTTATACCATTACTTTGTGTCAGATTAATACCATTACTTTGTCCCAAACTTTAACAATGAAAGCTAAAACCAGATCATCACGGTAAGTCAAGAAAATTTCTATTGAAGACAGTGAAATTATACTGACCTGAATAATTAGACTCCTAGACTTCATTTCAATTTTGCAAGCTGACTCTTATCACACATAAAAAGACATTTTAATGTAAAACAAACAAAAAAGATTTTATTACAGTAGCTTAATTACATCTATTAAAAAATTGAGTAATGCATGAAAAACATAAATTATTTAGATTTTATAAAAACTGAAAGTACATTCCATAACAAAAATAAACTGTTTAATTTTTAGGCCTCCTACACAATGTTTAGATAAATTGATCTCTCAACAGTTAGTAAATGTCTGAGAGAAAAAAGAAAACAAATAATCATCCAAATTCAGCACAAAATTGGGTAAGTCTTTATAGGCAGTCATTTCACAGTGTTTTGAATTGAAAACTAGACTGCCATGAGTAAAGTTCATAATCAGGAAAGAAGCATTTCTAAAGTAAAATTTTCCAGTCATTAAAAAAAAACAACGGGGATTTAAGCATGTTTAAGGGAATATTTTGGCTTAATCTTCTTTTCCTTATAGCACTGTAGTTAGAAATGAAACATCAAAAATGATAAATGAGACCATTACTTCACTGTAACTGCTATCATTGCCAAGGACTTTCATATCTGTATAAATGCAAGTAAGTCAAGAAAAACAATGCCTTTAAGTGTCTTCAGAACTAAGTCTCAAGCAGTACAAAAAACAATAAATATCTGTCAGACAAAAAAAAATCAAAGTATCACCTCACCTTGCACACTACCAAAATTCCCAGGCCTCTCCAAAACATCTTGCATTTGCTCTGCTCACAAATTCAAGATTCTGGTGCAACTTCTTGCAAATTCTTCGATTGGAAGTGGCATCTACATAGCACAGTAATGCTACCTTTCCAGTCTGGCTGTGGAAAAATGAACCAGAAAGTATAAGCTTGAACCAGTTGACCTCGACGGCACAGATGAAGACATAGTTTTATCCACAGGTAGACCACAGTTATTGGTGACTATTTATTATGTACTGAGTAACATGACCTAGATTATAGTCTTTGGAAGCAAATGGTTAAACATTACACTTCACGTAAGGAGATACTTGAATTTAAGCACCACTTGGAGACATGGAAAATCCTGCAGGTGCAATAGCCAGCTATAGATTCATAGAATCATAGAATCATAGAATAGTTTGGGTTGGAAAGGATTTTTAAAGGTTATCTAGTCCAACCCCCTGCAATGAGCAAGGACATCTTCAACTTGACCAGGTTGCTCAAAGCCCTGTCCAACCCGGCTTTAAATGTTTCTGGGGATGGGGCATCTACCACCTCTCTGGGCAAATTGTTCCAGTGTTTCACCACCCTCATATCCAAAAAAAAAATTTCTTCCTCATATCCAATCTAAATCTACCCTCTTTCAGTTTAAAACCATTATCCATTGTTTTATCACAACAGGAGTTACTAAAAAGTCTGTTCCCATCTTTCTTGTAAGCTCCCTTTAAGTAGGCTGCAACAAGGTCTCCTTGATTCTCCAGACTGAACAAATCCAACTCTCTCAGACTTTCTTCATAGGAGAGCTGTTTTATCCCTCTGATCATTTTCTTGGCTCTCTTCTGGACCTGCTCCAACAGGTCCATGTCTTTCTTATACTGAGCTGGACACTACTCCAGAGTAGAAGGGCAGAATCACTTCCCTCAACCTGCTGGCCACATTTCTTTTTATGCAGCCCAGGATATGGTTGGCTTTCTGAGTTGCAAGTGTACATTGCTGGCTCATGTCTAGATTTTCATCTACCAGTACTCTCAAGTCTTTCTCCATAGGGCTGCTCACAATCCACTCATTGTCTAGCCTGTATTGATACTGAGGGTTGCCCTGACCCATGTACAGGACCTTGCACTTGACCTTGCTAAACCTCATGAGGTTCACATGGGCCCACCTCTCAAGCTTGTCCGGGTCCCAATCAGGTCCCAGGTTCTATATGCAGTAGAACATGTTCAAAAATACAAATGCAAGCTTAGAAATTTTAGAAGTCAAATACTTATTTCAGAATGTACTCTGACTCCATAAGCAATAAGTTTTCATATATTTCTAAGGTCACCCAGCCCTGACATTGTAAAGACCAACAGATCTTGACGGAGTTATAAATTCACAAAGGCTGTGTATTTATGAGCCATGTAGTTCTTCTATGAGAAGTCGGCATGCGCCATTGCAACTCCTGAACAGGCAGTATAGTGGAACTAGCAATAAATGTGTTCCCAGCTCAAGTTTTTTCTTTTCTCATTAATATGTATTTATTGTAAAAACTCTTGAAGGTCTCCAGCTGGGAAATAATTCCATTCCCCTTCTACCCCATCAGAATTTCTAGCCTATATCTACACTATTCAACTTCTTTCATTCACAAAGAACCTTTTCCTAAACTGTAACAGTGTCACAGCTGAAGATTGAAATGGGAGTCACAGAAAAGCATATAAATTCCTTTGTCAAATAATAATAGTTCCTAGAGTGATATGTATGTCAAAAAGGTGCAAAAAAATTGCATAGCCCTTCTACCTCTCCAACATCCAATGGTTAAATTGATTATAATCATCCTCCAACCACCTTTCTGTCCAGCACAAGCAAGTCAATATTTAATAAGCCAACAACAGACAGACACATGATTGTGTCCTCAGTTCCAAGCATGAGCAAACATGTAGAAGAGGCAGTCATTCATCCATCTACTAGGGTTAAATCACTATAAGTAATGAAATATCAGTGTTATCTTCAGAACCATCGTAAAAATTTTGCTCTAACCATATTGAGATATAGTTCTTTTTCATGTTCAGACACCTAAATGTATGTACATACCATGCATCTATTTCTATGGTGTCTAGGCTTCCATTATGGACAGTGAAAAGAGTTCTTAGAGCTAAGCCTAAAAAAGACATGTACATCTGCCCAGATGAACAGCTGTCTCAGATCCACTAACTGTATTAATCAGATGTCTCTAAACTGTATAGGATTTTATATACATAGTTCACATATAGATATCTGAACAGCAGAGACCTTATAGTCGGCAGTCTGAACCTGAAACTGAACCCCACATTTAGTCTTCTCTAGCTAATTTTTTGTAAGAATCAAACTCCAATTTGTTGGAACTCTTCTACATAAAAATGCTATGGTACAGAAGCCAACTGACATTTAAGGAACAGATTAGAGCAGGATTCACCTCACAATTTTAAATTTATACTATTTAGATGTCAACAGATGAACTATTCACTCTAGGCTCTCTTGATACTCTTAAAGCACCTTCACTTGATCTGTTTTAGGCAGATACTTTAGAATTAAATTAATTATGCCTTCAAAGTATTTATTCCTTTATATTAACTGTAAGAGAGTTTAGAATACCTAGCTCAAATCTGACCACCTACAACAGCAGTCTTTCAGTCACAAGTATGACACGGTAGAGCCATGACGTAACCATTTCATCTGTTCTCTGAGAACAAATGAAGCTTTGAGAGCAAGGTCACATTTTTACCACCCACAAAAGCATTAATTGTAGCTTCATTTTCTCATTCATAGTGGAAAATAGCTATTCTGTAGCTCTCTGAGAATTTAATCTAGGAGATAAAGTGGGATCAAGTCTTGATTCCCCTAACAGTGCTTAGAGCATAGACCAAGAGGAGTAGTACTGTGAAATGTTGAAAAAGACATGATTTGTGACTTTGACGAGAGCTTTCAACTACAGTCCCTTAGCTCAGTAGCCAAGCAATTTGAAGCTAAACCCTTTTATTTTAAAGTATTGCAGCATAAATCTAACTATGGAAGGACAATACTTCTCCAGATAAGATAAAAGCTAAAAGAAAGCACAACAAACTCCCAGTCAACAAATCTTCTGTAAGCAACCCAACACCCTGGAGTTGCCAAGGAGCCTTACAGAAGCTTACTCCAAAGTGTCCTTTGTGAGAGCTGTCACCTTATCTGTTGTCAACTCTGAACTTCATATAACTGCATATGGTTCTCCTGGGAGAAAAAAAAATGCAGAAACAGAAAGCAACATTGCTTCCAAGTCTCACAACTACTTTATTTTAGACAATCATAGAAAAAAAAAAATTAAAAAAAAGCCTCCTTGAAAGCTACATTGCAGAGTGAAATGCAAGTGTCAGGCAGACACAGTTTCATCAGGGAGCGGCAGAAAGCTATCTGGAAGGTTGATCAGTTACTTGCCTAGAAGTGGGAAAGCTGTTGGACCCTACTTTCTTCTGTGCCTGCCTTGCAGTGGGCACAGTCAGTAACAGCCATCAAAGATAAACTTCACAGCATCCTGACTCTGTTCCTGAGCCAAGCCCCAAATGTGGATCATAGTGAAGCTGGAGGCAATTCTGGCAACAAGGTGAAAATTATCCCAAAAGGCTGACACCAGCTGAGTACTGTCAGCCTATACAGCATGCCTGTTACTTTTTCTTCTCCATCTTTGACGTGCACCTTATGCTGAGTACTGCAGGAAGGAACAGGGTAATTTAACAGTGTCAGGGTTACAGCCAGAGTTTTTGTAGTGAAGAAAATTGGAGGAAGCATGACTACATAAAAACTGCTACAATTCACTGCATATGGTAGACAGTCATGGTAATAAACGCACATTTCATGCTTTTTACTCAAAAGGTACAACAAAATATCTGTATTTCTGGTACACACTCCTTGATATATCCTTGTCCTTTATGTCTTTGATTCTTGTTACAGGATGAGACATGTCCAACATACTGTTTTAAAAGACAATGCATTGTAAGAGGCAGGAAAACAATTTGTGGGCTAGACATATATATTTGGGAAGAGAACATGAAGATCTGTGAATAAGTATTATTTTTTGACTCACATCTTGCACCTCCCCTTCAGCTGCTGAGTTGCAGGCCATTTAACAAAACAGCAAAACTTCTGGGACCTGAAACAGTGTCAGTGGTTATAGACTAGTAAAAATAATTACATATGAAAATAAGAGAGAAATGTAACTACCCTTGATATGTCACTCCAGGATCTCAAATAAAGTCTTACTCCATGCGTATTTGCTCCTTTTCCCATGCACTTTGCATCTTTTTTTCTGAACAAAAGCCAGAAATTAGATCTGAAAGATTCCTAGGTCACTGTCTTACAAATTTCTCAGCAAATACCATCATATTTACTAAGTTACAGGTTTGAGTTTTGTTCTTGACTGAACCAGTCTTTAATTGTGACTTGATTATTTACTACATTCTGGTAAAGAATAAATAACTGCTTTTGCAAGAACAGCAAAGCAATCACAAACGGTTGAGACACCTTTATTTTAAATACATTTTCATTTAAATTTGAAACATTTTTACAGAAGTATATTCACATGCATTAGTAGCAGCATTCTTTCTTAGGTTTGATATGTGAGATTAATCAACTCCTTTCTATTTAACCTGAGCAAGCAATTCAGACATATGATCCCTTGTATATTTCCATTCTAATCTGTATTTACTTATGTCTTTGAACTCAGGCATTAGTGTTAGAAAAATATATCTCAAAGTGACTATACCTCTGTCATGTCCTGCTCAGATGAGGGAAACAAGTGACTTAGATTCATAAATCCCCAAATGTCCCAAGAGTGGACAATGGGGAGAAAATTTGCTAAGTCCAGACATTTATTAACTTCCCACACTGAACTAACTGGGTACATGATAACTGGCTAAGTATATAACAAGTTATGGCAAGCAATACGGTATGCCTTGCATTACTTAATAGTAGTTAGGGAAAAAGGGGAAAAAGAAAAGGAGGGAGATAGAGAGAACAGAGATATAGAGATCACGGGTCTGGGTTCCTGCATTGATCCCATCCGAGTTCATCAGGGATGCATCCATCTTCTTCACTTCATGTCTTCTTTTATCTTTCTCCCTTTCACTTCTTGCCCTCCCCTCAATTTATACATGCTTTCCTTGGGTCTCTCCCCTAAGTCAACCCACATACCTATGTATCCCATGTATGGGGAGGGGTAAGGCACTTCATGGGATGATGTAATTAGCATGATCTTGTTAATCTTCATTAGCATATTCAGGGATGTCAACTTTAATATGCATTTCATGGATAACGAAGCAAAGGTCGTTCACTGGACAGATGGCCCTTAAAACTTTACCAGATGCACCAGAGCAGAACCATCCTGTCTCCAGAGGGCTCCCTCCTCCAGCCCATCCTGTGCTGTCCAGGCAGCCTTATCAACTCCACACTGTAACTATAGTTTTTCTGCTTGCAAGTGTTTGACACATTCCTCAGCTTGGAGCACCTCCACTCGCCCCCATCCCTTAGCTCTCTCAGGCTGTTTTTTTCTCACAGGCCTGTTTCAAGGAGTTACAAGTCATCTCTCAATCTCTCAAACCAAAGATAAGTAACATACCTCATTAATGTCACCCTGCTATCTACTCATTTTTAGAGGATTGAAGTAGAAAGAGGATTGGGTGATACAAAGCTTCTTTCTGAATACCTTGAGACAATAGTCACATGTTCTGAAGACAAAGTGGAACATCACCTTCTTTTGTCAGTACAAACTACTGTGACTTATATAAGGTTTTACCTGAGAATAATTATGAAAAAAAAAAAAAAAAAAAAGTCATAGCTTTCTGAAAAATCTTTTTCAATCTCCTGGAGAACTTTTTCTCTATAGTATTTATCATGTTGGTTGGTATGGAATAGTATGTCTCAAGAGTACCCTACAGTTACTATTTGGTCCACTGACGCCTTACGGGGAGTTTAAAAGGATACTGTAAATAGCTGATGAAATTCTGTCTTGAGAAATGCAAAATTATGTTCATGGCAGGAAAACAATCCTAAACTGCATGTACAGTGATGAGTTCTGAACTAGTTAATTACCAATGAGGAAAAAAAAAAAAAAAAATCTTAGCGCTATAATGGATTATCTAAGAAAATTATCAGTAGCTGTCAGACAGGAAAGCAAAATGTTAGAAATTATTAGGAAATTAAAAGATAACACAACTGAGGACAACATTATTTCATTATCCAATTCTGTGGTGCACTCATATTTGCAAACCATGTGCAGTTCTAGTTCTTACATCTCAAAAAGGAATATAGTAGCCCTAGAATCATATAATCACAAAATCACAGAATCATAAAATAATAGAACAGTTTTGGCTGGTGGGGACCTTAAAGATCATCTAGTTTCATCCCCCTGCCATGGGCAGGGACACCTTCCACTAGATCAGGTTGCTCCAAGCCCCGTCCAGCCTGGCCTTGAACACTGCCAGAGAGGAAGAACCACCCCCATCTTCTCTGGGCAACCTGTGCCAGTGTCTCACCACCCTCATGGTAAAGAAGTTCTTCCTTACATCTGATCTTACATCTACCCTCTTTGAGTTTAAAACTGTTACCCCTCATCCTATCGCTACACTCCCTCCTCATCTTTTCTGTAGGCTTCCTTTCAGTACTGGAAGGCAGCTCTAAGGTCTCCCAGGAGCGTTCCTTTCTCTAGGCTGAACATCCCAACTCTCTCAGACTGTCCTCATAAAGAAGGTGCTCCAGCATCCTGATCATCTTCATAGCCCTCCTCTGGACCTGCTTTATCAGGTCCATGTCCTTCTTATAGTGGGGGCCCCAGAGCTGGACACAGTGCTCCAGGCAGGGTCTCACAAGAATTCTGTGGGGCAGAATCCCCTCCCTTGACCTGCCGGCCACACTTCTCTTGATGCAGCCCAGGATACAGTTGGCCTTCTGTGTTGCAAGAGCACATTTCTGGGTCATAGTCAGTTTTCCATCCACCCTCAAGTCCTCTGGAGTGTTACTGTCAATCCATTCATTGCTTAGGCTATATTTGTGCTTGGAATTGCCTCAACTCACATGCAGAACCTTGCACTTGGCCTTGTTGAACTTCATGATGCTTGCACAACCCCACCATCTCTGGATGGCATGTCTCAACTCAATCCCACTGTCCTCCAACACCTCAACTCAATCCCACTGTCCATGTCTTCAACAAAGATGTTAAACAGCACTGGTCCCAACACCAACCCCTGAGGAATGACACTCATCACAGCTCTCCACTTGGATATTGAGCTGTTGACCACAACTCTCTTTGAGCACGACCATCCAGCCAACTCCTTATTCACAAATTGGTCATTTCATCAAATCCATATGTCTCCAATTTTGAGACAGGGATGTTGTGTGGGACAGTGTCAAATGCTTTCCACAAGTCCAGGTAGATTATGTCAGCTGCTCTTCCCTTATCCACTAGTCCTGTAATCTTGTTTTAGAACTCCATCAGATCTGTCAGGCATGATTTGCCCTTAGTGAAGCCATGTTGGCTGTCATTCCTTATTTTCCATGTGCCCTAGCATAGTTTCCAGGAGGATAAGCTCCATGATCTTGCCAAGCACAGAGGTGATATTGATTGGCCTGTAGTTCCCCTGGTCTTTTTTTCCATTTTAAAAATGAGGTTTATGCTTATCCTTTTCCAGTCAGCAGGAACTTCACTGGACTTCCATGACTTCTCAAATATGATGGACAGTGGCTTAGACACTTCAACAACTAGTTCCCTTAGGATATGCAGATGCATCTCACCAGGCCCCATGGACTTGTACATTTTCATTTTCCTTAGATGGTCCCAAACCTGATCTTCTCCTATAGTGGGTGGTTATTCATTTTTCCAGTCCCTGCCTTTGCCTTCTGCATCTTGGGTGGTGTGACAGGAGCCCTTGCTAGTGAAGATCGAGGCAGAGAAGCCATTGAGTACCTCAGCCTTCTCCATATACCAGGTATCCACCCATACTGTTTCCTTCTGGAAAGGGCCCTAATCTTCCTTTTATCACCAGCATACTTATAGAAGCTTTATCTTGTTGCCCTTGATGTTCCTGTTAATTCTATCAGGGCTTTGGCCTACCTGACCTGATCCCTGGCTGCTGGAACAATTTGTCTGTATTCCCCCCAGCCTACCTGTCCTTTCTTCGACCCTCTGTAGGCTTCCTTTTTGTGTTTGAGCTGGTCCAGGAACAATTTTTGTTCATCCAGACTCCTGGTGTTTTTGCCTAACTTTCTCTTTGTTGGGATGCATAACTCCTGAGTTTGGAGGAGGTGATCCTTGAATATTTACCAGCTTTCTTGGGCTCCTCTTCCCTCCAGGGCTTTATACCATGGTACTGAACCAAGCAGAACCCTGCAGAGGCCAAAATCTGCTGTTCTGAAGGCCAAAGTAGCAAGCTTGC
Organism: Athene cunicularia; assembly: GCF_003259725.1. Lineage (NCBI taxonomy): Eukaryota > Metazoa > Chordata > Aves > Strigiformes > Strigidae > Athene > Athene cunicularia. The sequence continues at coordinate 36,297,277 of NW_020799091.1, read as the reverse complement.
TGTGCACCCACCTTGCTGCCCTAATCCTAATCCTAATCCTAATCCAATCCTAATCCTTATCTGCTTGGTCTTTCTGGTCAGGGGACAAGTCGCAGACCCCACTATAATGTGAACTCTCCCTGCACTTCCTTTAATTCTGACACATAAACTCTTGGTTGGCTCCTCATCCATCCCCAGGCAGAGCTCCATGCACTCAAGATGGTCATTGACATAGAGGGTAACACCCTCTCCTCATCCCCCCTGCCTGTCCTTTCCAAAAAGCCTATACCCTTCCCTGTCAACACTCTAGTCAAAGAAGTCATACTTCTCTGTGGTGCCAATAAGACTGTAGCCCTGCAGGTGTGCACATGTCTCTAGCTCCTCTTGTTTATTCCCATACTATGTGTGTTTGCATAGAGGCATTTAAATTGGGCCCCTGTTGAGGCTGACTTAGTGGCTGGAATTCCTTTGTGCTTCTCTCCAGGTGCTCTCCTGCTGACCTGTGATCCCTCTCCAGGCTCTGGGCTTCTGTTGCTGGTGCTGGCATCAAACTGGTAAGAGTGAGGTTTCCCTCACCTGGCAAATTCAGTTTAAAGCCGTCTTAACCACCTTGGCAAGACTATGGCCAAAGATGCTGTTCCCCTTCTCTGACAGACAGACACCATCAACCCCCAGTAGACCAGCTTTCTCAAAGCGAGTCCCATGGTCTAAGTAACCAAAACCCTGGCTGTGGCACCAGTCCCGTAACCAATTGTTGATTCGCCAGATTTGTCTGGCCCTTTCAAACCCATTCCCTTTGACTGGGAGGACTGATGAGAAAACTACCTGTGCTCCAGAGTCTCTTACTGACACTCCCAGGGCTCTGTAATCCTTCTTGATACTCCTCAGACTGCTCCTGGTTGTGTCGTTGGTGCCCACATAAAACAACAACAGTGGATAATAGTGAGTGGACTGTACGAGGCTCAGTAGTCTCTCGGTGACATCCTTGATACAAGCCCTTGGTAAGCAGCACACCCCTCTAGAGAGTCGGGTCAGCAGATGGGTGCCTCCATACCTCTCAGAAGAGAGTCATCTGCTGCTGTCACCCCTCACCTTTTCTCAGTTGTGCTGGTTGTTGTACGGAGAGCACATCTGGCTGCCTTACTCAGCTCCAGCATCTCTTCTGATGTGAAGGGTTTTTCTTTTTCAGTCTGCAGAGCGGTGAAGTGTTTCTGCAAGGGCACCTCAGGCTTTGGGGGAAGTCTCTTCCTCCTGCATGGCCTCACTGTTGCAAGTTTACATTCTACTGCATTATTGGCCCCCCTCCCTTCCATATGTGCCGGTGGGGGAGTTTCTGTCTGTTTGGCCGTGGTCGGTGTGTCCACTGCAGACTGCGCTTGGAACGAGCTATCCGACCCATTCTCGTTCTCCCTGGTGCTACACAACACAGCCTTCTCACCGCCTCTGGCATCTCAGCACCTGCTGCAGGAGCTCCTCCGCCTGGGCACACCTTCTGCAGGCAGGTCTGCTGCATGTCCCTGCCCCAGCAGAAAGGTCCAGGCACCTCCTGCAGTCTGAGGTCTGCCCTGCAGCCTCTCCCTTCAGCAGCTCCATCTGGGTGGAGGCATCAGCCACTGCTGGGGTAGATGGTGCAGACACCCCAGCTGGAGCTGCAGCCTCTGCTCTCAGGCGAGTGCCCGCCATCCTGCCCTGAGGGCCAGGTAGGATGAGTGCCCTGCTCTGTTGCTTGGTTATGTGGACTTCAAGCCTCTCCACTCAGTCAGTGGAATGTCCCTCCTTCAGAAAGGCTCCCTCCCTGTGCAACCTCATGCACAAACTGCCACACAAACTACGTGCCACGACCTGGCTGATGTGCCATGCCCTGTTTGCCCGCTCTGCTCGCAGGGCTCCTGGCCCCTGGGGCTGTCTGTTGTGGGAGTGGGGCGTGGCCACCATTACTCCTGATTCATGAAGAGTTGTAGCAAACTTTGTCAAAGATAATCATAGTGGGCTGTCCCAGCCAGCAGCTAAGAACCCACCCAGTCCCTCACTTACCACTCCCGGTGGGATAATCGAGCAAATCAGAAGAGCAAAAACTGCAAACTCATGAGCAAGATAAAGACAGTTTAGTAAATGAAGCAAAACCACACACACAAGCAAAGCAAAATAAGGAATTTACCCACAGCAGGCAGGTGTTCAGCCATCTTCTGGAAAGGAGAACCTCTGCACACTTAATGGTTACTTGAGAAGATAAACACCAGAACTATGAACCTTTATGCCTTTCCCCAACTTCTATTGCTGAGTATGACATCATATAGCATGGGATATCCCTTTGGTCAGTTGGGGTCAACTATCCAGGCTGTGTCGCCTCCCAGCTTCTTATCCACCCCCAGATTATTCACTGGTAGGGCAGCTTGAAAAACAGAAAGGCCTTGAATCTTCAGCAACAGCTAAAGATTTGGTGTGTTATCAACACTGTTTTGATCACAAGTCAGAAACACAGCACCATACATGCTGCTATGAAAAAAATTAACTCTATCCCAGCCAGATCCAATTAAAAAAAAAAGTCTTCAGTATCAGAATGACCAAATAAAGTAGGCCATCATGTTTAATGATCAAGTAGATGGTTCAAAACAAGTAAAGGAGGAATGCTGTCAGAAGGTATGTGATTAATACATGGAATTAGTTGCCCCAGGTTGTTGTGGATTCCAAACTTTATATTTATTCATAAAACAATTTTAAAAAATCATAGAAGGAATATAAATCAAATAGTAGTCAGTAAATTCAAAGGTAAATTGATGAGGTGCGGTGTTCCCTATAATTACAGATTTGCAGAGGCAAAGGGTAAGAACTCCTACATAATCTCTACATTCATATATTGTCACATACGTATCTACTTTTGACTACTTTTGGATATAAGACTCTTCTCATTTTTGCATACTGAAGACTTTAGTTTCCTTTAAAAATATGAAGGAATAATACTTTTTAAAAATAATTTGTGAGATATTCTTTGTAATGACCTTTTAAAACAGATTAAGTTGTTTTCTTTCTCACCTATTTTAGATCATTAGTCAGCAAACTGGCCCAGAAAAAAGAGTAAACACATTCATGTTGTTCCCCTTCTAGCTCATTCCTTTTCCTCTCCCTCACTTTCTCTGAAGTAATATCAGCTTACTATCATTTTTATTTTCATATAGTCAAAGAGCTACCTAGAGCTAATAGGAACTATGCTCTTGCAGAGTCTAGATGAGAAAGGGCACATGAGCTCCCTTTATAGAAGCATATGACACTGATGCAGAGGACTGCAAATAACATTGAAAAGTTCAAAGTGAATGAACTGAAAAATATCTTCAATTTCTTTCTGATCTGGTGATTTCAGCAGTTACATATAACAGGGAAAAGCCAAACAGTAAAGGTCATAGAAGTCAATGCTAATTAATTCATGAAAGTCCTATGACCTATATTAACCAGTACATCAAACAGTGACTTCTGACCTTAAAATATATTAAATTCATGGCTTTTTTTATTTTTATAAATTAAATTGACATGATTGTTTTGTCCCACACTCTGTTTTACCATAGATCTAATTAGAGCTACATTCCCTAAATACAGTTACTATATTCCCTATTGACTGAATTTTTAGCTGCCTGAAGTCCATCTATACTGACCTTGTTATTGACGGCCCAGATTGAACCCTCGTTACTTGGACAGCTTGGGGCACTGGCTCACATCAATGCTCTTTGTATAAAGCAACCTCCCACAACAAACTACTCTTTCTTCCATATCCAGATTTCTATTGCTCAGATCACTACTTGGAATCTATGACTGAATTAACATGTGCAATGTGCAGATTATTGGCAGAGCTATGTTCCTGAACTAAAACAAGAAGCAAACCAATTTGACAGTATAGATGCACCTAGTACAATTCCACTTTTGCCCAGATTAAGAATGTTGCTATTTATTTTAATTTTAAAAAGTAGACTGATTGCTAGTAATCACTTGACAGATCTTAGGAATACTAACTTTTGAACACTAGCACATTGGCTCAAGCATAGTCTTGATAAATAATGACCAAAAAGGACTACATCTATGTTATGTTTTAAACTAATATTCTAACTGCGGCAAACTGGGACTTCCAATCCAGTTCCATGCAAAGGAATGTTCATATCCTATAAATTAACATTTCAAAGCAGGCTGCTTCTACTAAACTCAACATATAAGCTAAATATTAAGCACTTAATTCAGCTGTCTTACATCTCCACATCAGTCATAAAATACATGCTAAATAAACCCCAGCCAATCATAGCTGTTACCTTACCCTCAGTGTGGGAAAAATCCTCATTTTTGTTGCTGTCAAGGTCATGCTTTCCAAAATCATTAAATATCTTCTAAAATAAGTCCACTCCTAGTATTTTAAGGAGAACACAGTCATAATGCAAATAATGTTTATTTTATAAAATTATTTCTAGCTCTTCATATATTTAAATCTGTTTCACCTGCATTTAATGGTTATCTAGGCCAGTACAAAGTAAATCTTACAGAACTTATTCACTCTACCTAATAATTTCCAATTAATATTAATGTTTTGGCATATAGATCCATAGAAATAAAGACCAAAAAGGATCTGTTAGGTCATTTAAACTGACTATCTGTATATGAGTGGTGATTATTTTTCAGCTGTTCCTTTTCACATCTGAACAAAAAGTTTGCACATAACTATAGCATATCTTCTTGAAAGGTCTTGTTATGAAGCTACAAAACGGTGAAAAATCCAGTACTTCCTTTGGTAGAATATCAGTCTACTCCTTTCATCAGCTTACTATTAATTATTCATATCTTACTTAAAATGTGAGTTTGTTTGACTTCACCTCCAATAACTGGTTCTTTCTGTGTCTTTTTTTACTTGTGTGTAAAGTGTTTTAGACCAGTCTCTTTCTTTGGGTATTTATGCATTAGAATATCATTATTTTCTCAGCCTCTTTTTTAAAAAAGGCAAGTAAGATAATTTTCTCAAGTGTTGCACTAATTTGTATTATTTCTGGCTCTCCAACTACTTGAAATGATTTTTTTTTTAAACTCTTTAGAATTAACATGTACCTTTCTGAAACTATGTGCACTAAAATGATCTCACTATTCTAATTAAGGTGTCAGCAGGTGCACCTATACACTGCATTATAGAAAAGGCAGCCAAGGAATGAGTTTGAACACCAATCATCCACTTTGATGACTAATTCCTTTCCTGTATGTGCTTTCTACTGCTCCAATCAGCTCTCTTCAGGAGAAACCTGCTATAGAGAAGGTCCTAAGCATCATACCTGTGAACTAATCAGTCTACCTTGACCCTAGAGCAAAGGCTTAATCACTGACCCTCTGTTATTTATCTGCCTCAGACAGAGGCATTAAAACCACAGACAGAAGTAAAAATCCCTAATTCATAGCATCCCAGGATTATTGGTTTTTCTCTCCACAGGTTCATAATAGGAGCTCAAACTCAGTTTTTTATTTATTATGATTACTAGAAGACCTTTTAAAAGGTTATATTAGAAACCTTTCCAAAGTGCAGTCCACAGATTTTAGCTAAACTCTGCATTTGTCATTTTGAAAGGGCTACATTTTTATGTGGCTGTACCAAGGTATGTATTGATGGAGAGGCCACAGATAAGAATACAGATGTGCCAAATTTCTGTGTTTTGAGTACTATTATCTACTCTGGCAGTCGATTCTGCAAATTTTATCAGTAAGACTTTTATGTTTCCTTTCAAATTATTGATGGAAATGTTGAAAACACTGTTCCTATTATTAATATCAATGAAGTAATTAAAACAGTCCTTTTCAATTATCTTTCCTCACTGACCAGCCTTATTAAACCTCAGAATTAACTTATTTTGGTGATTTTGGATAATATTTACTTAATCAGCATGCTAATAATACTAAGTGAATAGTTATATACAGCTCTAACTATATTCTATCTATGTAGCTACAAATTTCAATTAAATATGTCCACCTGTTGGAAAAGGAAATAGCAAGACCTAATTTCCACGTCATCATATGGGGCTGATATTAATAGCAATTTTCCCTCTTTGATATCTCATTGTTTCAGCAGTTAAATATTTTATCCAATAACTGTCCCATGAAAACAGAGCTCATGATCTTCCTCTCTCCTTTATAGCTGACAATCCTGATCATTAGATACATGTTCATCACTATGCTCTTCATCACAGGGTCACCATCTTTTGCACAGCTTCTTTGTGATGGGTCGAAAGCATCTATAATCTCACACTTGAAAGGTAGAAGCAGTTGATTTGATCCCCTCAGGTACTCCATAGAAATTAATGAGTCTCCTGTTCCCTTGATGTGTGTTCTCACCACAGATATTTATTAGAGCAGCAGAATGCTACTGTTCCTGCCACCAAAAAGGTGGTGGTTTTAAAGAAAATTATGAGCTTTGTGTCATCACTGTCTACCTTTGGCTCTTTAGCGGACAAAATTATCTTCCTACATTGTTCCTGAGATTTCCAGCAGGTGGCATTTGGAGCTTGTCTCTGTGCTTGGTGGCGCTCTCAGTAGCAAGCTGACTTCAGGCTACAACCTGTTCAAGGTGCTGGCTGTGTGAATTCCCTTCCAAAGCGCCTCAGAGAGTATGCACAGGGAGTCACGTTTCCGTGGGATGTGAGACTCTGTAGGTCCATGTCTATAACACCTAGGCATTCCAGAAGTAAACTGAATCTTGCACAATGAGCCTTTGCAGTTCTGCATTTTTGTAAAAACAGGATGTGCACTATGTCCTAGGCTTGGACTGAGAAAAATTCAGTCCCAGTGGTGTTCTGTTTCACTGGCAAGTCATTGCCTCCACTAAAGTGATTTCTTCCAGCCCTTTCAAGCAAAATTAGCTAATTCAGCAAAAGCTCAGTTTTGACAGTACAACTGTTTGTATAATGGAAGATTTTGCTGTCAACCAAAGATCACGTTCTTGCGGACAATCACTATGCTGGCAGAGGCTTTTGAAATAGAAACAGAATAAATCACATAGGCTGTGTAGTGCTTTGACGAGTGTAAATAGTCTGGGCTTAAATGTCTGTATTGCTAGTGAAAGAGTACTTGGGTTTGAACGGCATTTAAACATTTTCAGAAATTTTAGCTGATATCTCATAACAGTAAAAAAAACAAAAACAAAACAAAAAAAAATGTTAACATTACATTTTCATTTTAATGACTGTTAGAATATTTCAATTGATTTTTCTTGATTGATTTTCAGCCTTAGCTCAGCAGGAACTCCTACCTGGGTAAAAAAGCCAGGATTTTGTTTATCTATTGCCCCACAGCACTCTATGTTGATTCAGCTGACCATATACAACTGTGCAGCATGTAATTAAAAGGTAGTCACAACCCTTGGCTGTTTGCGCCTGCCTTAACTACCATAAATAACAGCATCAAACGGTAAGCAATAATCACATCCCAAGCATCATGCACTTTCTTTCTGAATGGAGGAATAAACATGTTGAGTCTTGAGTGTTCTCCTAAATTTGGGAAATCTTCTGTCCTTCTAACTACTCCAAAACTCCCTGGAGTTAAACATCATCAGTCACACAGAATTTTGTGATTTCACATAACACAGAAATTACTGAGTTCTTTTCACTCAAGGATGTTCTTCTAACCTCAGTTTTTATTACCATTTGATCCTAGTTATTTAATGGGCCTAGTGTGTGTTACACATAGAGGAACAGACCTTTAAGACTGCACTTGCTTTACTGATTCCACAAAAGTAAAGGAGGAAAGAATGTGACTTATCACATATACCCAACAGACAATATAAACACAAGATCACATCAAGCCAACACGTTCTCTTTACTGCTGGAAAAACCTATAGGCGAGCATCTGGGAGACATTAAAGGATAAACACGTTATTAGTGTATAGTGCTATGTATACATTCCACAGACTTACCCCTTTACGATGTGATCAAACAAAATGTCACAAGCAGAGCAGAGATGAGCTACTTCGGTATTTGGCCAAAAAAACTCCAAGGACCCCATAGCTGCTGCGGGAAGTGATGTTAGCAATTCATAGCATGGTATTTTTCCTTGAGCAAGCATTTGAATGTAATAAACGGGGTGACTGCTTGCAAATTGTCATAAGTATATGAAACAAAAATTGGTTTCTGATAACTTATTCAAAGCAAGAGGCTTATCTTAGCACCAGCTTTGCTGATTATTTTCTGCTTATGTAAATTTTCATGACTCCTCAAGCAAGCATCAGTTCATATCAGTTCTGATCAAACTGTTCATGTGCAATAGGACCAAATGAATCAAAATCATGCAAAAAATGAATGGTAATGCTTTTTGGTGAGCTGAATTTATGAAATATTTTGCTGATGCACAGTGGAATCACTTTTCAAAAGTAATGGAATAAAGAAGAGTTGAGTGCCAGCTTACCATCTGCAAAAATTTGGATCACATGGAGGAAAAATGAGTCAATAGGTAGTCTATTCTGACTTAGTATTGCAATTTCTGACTAATATCAGGTTTTTTCATAATAATATTTTCTTCAGTCAAAACATTTGTGCTTGATCATCTAGAAATTTTGGGGAAGGGAGGTTGGATTCACTGAAAAATGTCTTTTTTTTTTTTTTTTTCCCCACAAGTTCTATATATTTAAAGATACTGATATGATGGTTCCAGTCTTTTTCACAGCTACCCAATAAGCAATGTATTCAACCAGTATATGCAAGATCAAGCTTCAGGTTCTCTCATTGCTTCTTGATGTTTTGGCCCACTGTTCAGATAAATGTTTTTACTTCTGCTTTTTGGAACATTCTGCAAAGGGTTGTGTTCAATTTCTCCTGTGTACAAAATGAAATTGCATCAATTTTAATTACCTATAGCCTGGACCAGAAAAATGAACATAATGCTTATGCTGTTAGGGGAATGTTTAGTCTGTAGAGTCACTTGTGAGATCTTACTGTCATGACCCAAACTGGAAGCCCAAAGAATCACAACAGTTCTGTGATCCCCTTGCATTAAATTAGGATGAAATGACACCAAATGACCAGTTAAAATGTTTTACTTGTGGTAGAAAACAATTTAAACTTGGAAAAGGATAATAAGCAATATGGTCTCTTATAAATCTATAAGAAAGAAAAGAAAGGAAAGAAAAAGAAAGGAGAGAAAAAGCGTCAAAGAAATCCGGATCACCACAGCTGGATCCAGCATTGTCTCAGATCCAGTAATCTTGGGTGGTGGGTGCAACACATAGCAAAGTTTCTGTCACCTTTTAAGTTGATTTTATGATCTGAATAGCACACTAGAGGAGGAGGGGCAGGTATTCCACAAATTCATTTCCATGAGAGACAAGGAAAAATGTGGAGCATGGGTTCCAATTGAGTCAGTGGTCTACTCACCCTGCCCAAATTTTTTTCCTCTTCCCAGAGATTTTTGCTGGCTTCATGCTTCTTATCAGTCATCCCAGAAACGATCACCTCTTCTCAGTTCTTGTTACCACTTCAGTGGCAAAGGTGTGAAGTCATTAGCAAGGCAAGCGTGTCTGGCTTGCACAACAGAGCCACAAAGTATCTGGCTTAAACCATAGAGCCGGTGATTAGAGGTACTTGTGTTTGAGGGATAACATGTGCTTTCACTCAGCCCATGTCTCCCCCTCTGAGGGTTATCTAAGGAGTTTGACAATGAAACTGCAAGGGAGAGGGGGGAGCATCCTTAGATACATTTCTGCTTCCTTGGGTGACATTCCTTAGACTAATCCAAAGGCTTGTCCTTGAGGTTTTCTGAGTCGATAAATATTTGAGGTATTACTTCTTTCAGTTCCTTACACTCACTTAACATCTTGACGTAGAAGTAACTAGGGAAACCTCCACAGAGCAGTTCATCACATCTTAAAGTAGAAATGGGACGCAGTTCATCCTACTAGATTTAACTGTGTATGATGAAAATACAGGATACAGTTCACCTGCAATTCATTGTCTAAATACATATGTCAACATATGAGCTAGGAACTTAAATTCCTATTTAAGTCAAAGGAGATCATAGCCAATATAGCAAATGAATGTATACTGTGGTTCAGAGCTAATTAAAGTCGACAAATAGTTTGCCATTGTAAAAAACTATTGTAACTAATTTGCTAAGTTAAGCAAGGCGGGTGCTGTAATAAACTATTGTAACTAATTTGCTAGGTTGGGCAGGGTGAGTACTATACACTTGAATGATCTGTAAAAGTTAAGCAATTAAATGTAAAGTGTGCCATTCAGATTGGAACACTGTAACCCTGTCTCAGAAACCCCACCTAGAGCTGATAAATAACTGCTGTTTGAAGAAAAGCCCGCCAAAAGGATGAGATCATGAGGCTTCTGAAAGATCCAATAGGAGAAAATCGCGCCAAGAGACCAAGGCTTCGAGACTTTCAAGAGACCCCATAGGAGGAGGACACGCACCCCAGCAACCCAAATGACCCAATGGAAAAGAGCAGGAAAACTATCTGATGGGAGGAGACTGGTTAAAGACGATGGCACAAGAGTATAAAACCCGCTGCTTTTTGGACCTCGGTGTGCATGTGGCAGAGTTGCAGCTCTCCATGCACCCAGCGCTGCTTTGGCTATTGCTTCCCACCCTAAATCGATTGAACCCAAATAAAATTTTATATATATATATATATATATATTTTAAATAAAAATTGGCTTTTTCTGATTATAACACCATGTTTGGAGATACATCCCCAATATAATAAAATAAGAAAACAAAACAAAACAAAACAACCCTCCCCCAAAAAAAACAAAAAACAACAACAAAAAAAAAATCCCACCAAAACAAACCATTGTAGACCACCTTAAATCTGTTAGCCTTTATATTAAAAAGAAAAAAAAATTTGTTTCTTCCAGACAGACTAATACTTTGATTACAAAACTAAAAATCAGGTACTTATCAACCACTTTTCTTGACAGTCATTTATCTTCCAGGATCTTCCATTAGCATGTCATTTGCACCAATTCACTCAAAAGGTTGCTGTATTTTGGTTTCCAGATCTTCATCTTTGAATTTATTTGCAACAATAGTTTGGATTAAATTGTTAGAATTCTTTAATGCTTCATTGCTAATGCTATGGATTCACTTTTCACAACTAACTCAAAAGAACACAGATTAATATAACCCCAACCTTGTAATGAGGTTTGTTGGGTTTTTTTTTTTAACTTTCACTTTCTTCTAGAGATTGTAAGCAATGAGACTAATTTGATACAGTGATTTTTATGGTTAGTGGAAGTAAATGACAGCTTGCTAAGGCTCTTTATGTTGGATTTGAACTGCATTTGAATTAGGATTTTTTTTTTTTTTAATTAGTTTATTCACTGCCATAGTAACAAAAAGATGAAAAACATCTGAGATGAAAGACTAACTTAATTCTATGTAATCTGACAACTATTTGGAGGATAAATCAGAGCTTTCTCATTATATGGTATTTCTTTATGACTATTAAATGAAATAAACAGGCTGTTTAAAAGCAACATTACAGAACAAACCTCAGCAATGATGAGCAACGTGTTGATCTTAGTGAACACATTTCACCTCATGTTACTTGTGGTTCTGTTAAAGACAATAATAGCTCAGTCTGATGATATCTTTTAATGTCAGCGTTAACGAAAAGAATCCTTTAACACACTTTGATTATATGGTAGCTGAGCAGTCTATTGTTAACAGGCTTAATGGTGCCTTTTGACAGTCTTATGTAACCATCTCATTTGTTCAGGACGTATTTTGAAACTCAAACAATTTATTGGAAGACTTTTCCTCCTTGTTCCATCTTGTTTACTTTCAATTAATCACCGCTTCCTTCTCCTCAAATTGCATTTTTTCTGTCTTTAGAATCCTTGCCATTTTTATTAATATTTAGTAAACATATCAGCTCTTTTATTTAGTATCCTTTTACAGATACTGTTTTTGACATCATGTCACGGAGTACATTCAAAGTTCTGTTTTCTGTGTTTTTAATAACTTAATTTCTATTATTAAAATCCTTATTTGTAGTATTCTAGAGAGTTTAGTCCTCTTCATCTACTGTTTTCTATTTTTATTATCTAAGCATAAATTGTTATGGTAGAGCATAGCCTTCTGTATTATGTGATTATACAATAATTTGTTGTTCTTTTTATGACTTGCTGACAAATCCTATTTCCACTTCATTGTAGATGAATGCAAATAATATGGCCTTAATTCTTTGAAAACAAAACTATTGCAGGTTGGCAATTCATTTGCCCTGAAAAAAATATTATTTTCTTAATTTTCCTTTTTTTTTAGGAAAAAAAAAAAAGATAGTATTTCAAGTTTGAATGCTCATATAAAACTGAAAGAGTCTATTCCTCTTATTTCTTAGTCAGGATATGGGGCACATGTGAATGGTTTCTTTCTTGTTTCTGTCATGGCTTATTTCAGAAATTTAATTCTTTGCTACATCAACTTGGCCAATTCTTTTATCTTGTACACTGACTAGTAAGTGCTTGCTAGTTTGTCTTCCTAATTCTATCATTCAAAGACAGAAGTTTTTTCCAATTGCAATCAAATGAGTTGGCTAGGAAATTTCAGTACTATGTCAAAAAAAAAAAAAAACAAAACACAAACACACTGTTATAAAAATATCTAATTGCATGTGTTTACAGCTTCTGTTCTGAAATTACACATTCAAAATTACAAGTTTCTGATCAATGCATAGTCAGAGAACATGCTTGTGGCCCCACTGAGAACACTACCTGAAAAGTGTTCCCAGGATTCAAGACCTGCTTTCCTGTTGTTTGTGAACAGAGAAGGACTTGTGGGTGATGTGATGGTTGGAGGCCATCTCAGGCATAGTGATCATGAAATAGACATTTTGATTCTCGGAGAAGTAAGGAGGGGGATCAGCAGAACTGCTACCTTAGACTTCTGGAGGGCAAACTTTGGCCTGTTTAGGGGGCTGGTTGACAGTCTCTTGGGAGGCAGTCCTGAAGGGCAAAGGAGTCCAGGAACCTGGACATTCTTCAAGAAGGAAATCTTAAAGGCACAGTGCCTAAAGACAAGCCAGTGGGGAAGACGACCAGCCTGGATGAACAGAGAGCTTTGGCTGGAACTCAGAAAAAAAAAAAAAAAAAAAAAAAAGTTCATGACCTTCAGAGAGTTTATAACCTTTGGGCAGACAACTCAGGAGGACTGCAAAGATGTCATGAGGTTATGAGGTTAGCAGGGAGAAAATTAAAAGGACCAAAGCCCAGCTAGAACTTAATCTGGCTACTGCTGTAGAAGATAATAGACATTGATTCTATAAATAAATTAGCAACAAAAGGAGGACTAAGGAGAATCTCCATCCTTTAATGAATGCAGGGGGGAAACATAGTGACAAAGTACTTAATGACTTCTTTGCCTCAGTCTTTAATAGTAAGGGCAGTTTTTCCCTGGGAACCCAGGTCCCTGGAAGACAGGGACAGAGAGCAGAATGAAGCCCCCATAATCCCAGGGGAAAGGGTTAGTGATCTGCTTCAGTATGTAGACATGCATAAGTCTATGGGGTCAGACGGGATCCATCCAAGAATACTGAAGGAGCTCGTGGAAGTGCTCAACAAGACACTTTCCATCATTTATCAGCAGTCCTGGCTAAATGGGGAGGTCCCAGTTGACTGGAAGTTAGCAAATGTGACACCCATCTATATGAAGGGCTAGAAAAAGGATCTAGGGAAATACAGGCCTATCAGTATGACCCCAGTGCCAGGGAAGGTTATGGCACAGGTCATTTTGAGTGCCATCACACAGCACATACAGGATAACCAGGGGATCAGGCCCAGTCAGCATGGATTTGTGAAAGGCAGGTCCTGCTTGACAAACATGATCTCCTTCTATGACAAAGTGACCCACTTAGCGGATGAGGAAAAAGCTGTGGATATTGTCTACCTAGACAACAAAGTAAAGTAGTAGATTAGTAAAGCTCTTCACACAATTTCCCACAGCATTCTCCTTGGAGAAACTGGTTGCTCATGGTTGAGACAGGTGTACTCTTTGCTGGGTAAAAAATTGGCTCGATGCCCAAGCCCAAAGAGTGCTGATGAATGGAGTTAAATCCATTTAGCAATCAGCCACAAGTGGTGTTGCCCAGGGCTCAGTACTGGGGCCAGTTCTGTTTAATTTCTTTATCAATGATCTGATGAGGGAATTGAGAGCACCCTCATTAAGTTTGTAGATGACACCAGGTTAGGCAGGAGTGTTGTTCTTAAGGGTAAAAAGGTGTCTGGACAGGCTGCATAGATGGGCTGAGGCCAACTGTATGAAATTCAAAAAGGCTAAATGCCAGCTCCTGTGCTTGGGTCACAACAGCCCCATGCAATGCTACAGGCTTGGGTAAGAATGTCTAGAAGCTGCCTGACAGAAAAGGACCTGAAGGTGTTGGTCAACAGCCAGCTGAATATGAGCCAGCAGTGTGCCCAGGTGTCCAAGAAGGCCAACAGCATCCTGGCTTGTGTCAGCAATAGGGTGGCCAGCAGGGACAGGGAAGGGATCGTCCCCCTGTACTCTGCACTGGTGAGGCCGCCCCTCGATTCCTGTGTTCAGTTTTGGGGCCCTCTACAAGAAAGACATTGACATACCTGAGTGAGTCCAAAGAAGGGCAACGAAGCTGGTGAAGGGTCCAGAGACCAAGTCCTGTGAGGAGCAGCTGAAGGAAGTGGGACTGTTTAGTCTGGAGAAAAGGAGGCTCAGGGGAGACATTATTGTTCTCTACCAACTACCTGAAAGGAGGTTGTAGCAAGGTGGGTGTCAGTCTCTTCTCCCATGTAACAAGTGATAGAACAGGAGGAAATGACCTCCATTTGTATTGGGGGAGGTTTAGATTGGATAATAGGAAACATTTGTTCAATGTAGTGGTTGTCAAGCATTGGAACAGGCTGCCCAGGAAAGTGGATGAGTCACCATCCATCCCTGGAGGTATTTAAAAGACGTATACATGTGGTGCTTAGGAGCATGGTTTAATGGTGGACTTGCCAGTGCTAGGTTTATAGTTGGACTTTTCCAACCTAAATGATCGTGTGATTCTATAATTCTGAAAATAACTTGCTATCACTGCTCTTGGAAGGGACGCTGGTTCAGAGCAGACATGCAGCTCTCTACTGACTTCTGTCATACTCCCAATAACCTTACTCAGCCATTTAAAAAGACCAGGTAATTTGATTCTGTATGCTATTGATCTGCCTTGTGAATCTCACATCAGGTGATACACAGGAGAAAAGAAAGCATTGAATTCTCAGTTGACATCTGGTTTTGGGGTCATCTAGGGCTGCCCAGGGAGGTGGTGGAGTCCCCATCCCTGGAGGTGTTTAAGAGTGGGGGTGACATAGCGCTGAGGGATATGGTGTAGTTGGGAACTGTCAGTGTTAGGTTAATGGTTGGACTGGATGAACTTCAAGGTCCTTTCCAACCTAGCTGATTCTGTGTTTCTATGCCTTCTTTTCTCTCTGATATAATCTGTTTCAGGATCTAGGAAAAGGTGCCCTAGTCACAGCCATATACAAGCTTTGGAGCAAATAATTTTATATGCAAATCATCCCCCAACATCTGCATTATCTAAAACCATTCCTGGTACTCAGCACAGGAATTCTGCATGCTTTGCTATGTTTTCTCAATGTCTCAGTTCAGAAAAAGGGTCCTGGGATAGAACATGACCCAGCAGTGGGCTGTCAGCCCTCCTTATAACACTCCTCAGGAGCCTGCATTTGTGCACAGCAGCCCATACAAAGCAGAGTCAAAACCTACAGCCAAGGTTTCAGTCTCTCTTTTTTTCATCCTCACTCAGGGACCAAAGCAAACTGCCATGTGCTGTGGCTTCCTGCTGCCATGAATCTTGATTTTGTTCTTGAAACAAGACCCCTACCCTCGGAGGGAAACTTCAGAGATGGTCTTGAATGCCCACAGCCTGCCACCTCCCATGGACACAGAATCCCCAGCTGTAAGAGACAGAAAGTCCATATCCAAATAATGGTGACAGAAACCTTGAAGTTAAGTCCTTTCTTCAGCACAAGAACTCAGGAGCCAAGATAGATACACACTATAGTGTCACCCACTTCATTTCCTAGCAAGACCAACACAACTTACTGTTATCTCATATCATGCTCCTGCAACTCACGTCACTCGTGGAGCGCCTGTATGAAAATCAGCACAGCCATGATGCCCTGAGGCCATCTAAAGCCACTTAGCTGAGGGTACTCTATCACAGTGTTGTTGAAGTAATCTCAGGAAGGCCATACATTAAACGGAGAACAGTGCCTAGACTACCTAGGCATTGAGAAAACATGCCTGTAGAAGAGAAACTACACCAAAAAAAGTCCTTTCATACATGTCTTCTTGAGGACACCATCCCTATGGCAACAACATTTAGCCTTAATCAACACAGAAACATCACTAGATTCCCTCAAAATGTACCTGTATTGATGGATGTGTTAGAGCTGAGGACAGACTTCAAGAAGCTATAGAAGACAACCAGAAAGCATTCAGTGCTTCAAAGACCTCTTTACCATGTATTGTGCCTTTCGAAGCTGGTTACCCTCAAGAATTGCTGCACTGCAATTTTGCATTTAGAAAATTCAGTATCTTGTGTTTAAGTGAAACTTTAGTAATGAGTTTCATTTGACAATTTACTGAGAGTTTTCCAGCCAAATCCAGTTTATTATTTATCAGTTATACCAGTGATATTAATAGCGGTCTGGGAAATGTGTTGAAAAGAAGGAGGAACTAAAAAATACACATTTGTGGAGGAATTATGTATCAACCTCACAGTTGGCACCATTATACCATTAACTAACATTGTAAAACAGCTGTCTGGTTTTTTTAATCATTCAGAAAGCATGACATGAATTACACTTGTTCTTCCTTTGGATGCAGAGGATCAGAGTAATGATACTCCCATCTAGCTGTTAGGCACTCAAAAGTGGCTGTGGTGAGCACAGCCTTAATATAGTTTCTCTAGATTAAAAAAAAAAAATAATATCAAACCCAGTATCATTGCTTTTTATCATATTTTGTTCACTTTTCTTTAAAAACCATTGGCTTTAATTTTTTAATTTTACAAGTGCTACACTACAGAACAGTTTGTTATCTGTTGACTATTCTCTCCTGCTGCTTTCAGGAAGATTTATCTCACCCAACCTTTGTTATCTAAACAGTATAATCTGGTATAAGTAATCATTTAAGCAATAGGGAAGAGATAGGTATCTTCAGATGGATTCATCTCTATGATAAGCAAGGATGGACCCTTACCTCTGCCCATGTCCTATATGAAGAACCTTATGTAGATGAATTCATGATTTAAAATTTTCTCTAAATCTCAGTGATTACACCATGGCTGTAGCTTTGTCATCTGTTTCTACAGAGCATAATCACTCACCAGATATACTTATTTTACATTCCTACAAGGGAACCATTTCTGGGGGAAAAACAAACAACAAAACCCCCAAACCCCCAATATTCCACTGCTGTAAAGTTATAAAGAGAACTTTTTCTTGTTGACGAGCTTCTTAAATCTTTCATATCATTAAAATCATTTAAAACAAACAAGATTTGAAAAATAAGCCACCCATACCAAAATTTGCTGCCTGTTTTTAAAAGGATTGGTTTAGAATTTATGTGGAAGAGGAAGCTAAGTATTTTTTCTGCTGAATATAATTGAATAGAAATCATACCTACAACAACATCTGACTACTCCAAAGTCTCTTCAATGCAAAGGAGACTCTTGTTTAAGATTCACTTTTAAGCATTTTTCAAAAGTATGGCTTTAAATAACGAGGGACTCTTTCAGTGATATATATTTAAGGCCAAACTTGAAAACATGACTGTGTTTTTATGCAAACATGCTTAAGTGCATTTTAATTTCAAATAGCTTTCATCTGCCAGTGCCAGTTTCCACTTGGAATTTGGTTACTGAAGATTTGCATCTAGTTGTTGCAACTGAGAGATTTCAGCAAGCAATAGATGCTTCTGCAGCTTTCATTGCGTAACACTGACTTTGCAGAAGTGACCTTTTCAATTTCTGTTTTAAGAGATTCTTTTCAGAGTGTTGCAGAGTGACAGCCTTTCACCAGAGTCCCTCATCCCTCTAGAGATCTCTGTGGTATGATAAATCATAATTTTTTGGTGGTATGATGTTATTTTGGATTCTTTCTTTTATGTTGGGACAATTGATTAAAACTACCGATAGACATAAGATTAACACCAAATGCAAAAAGACATACAGAATAAAAGCAGAACTACCAGTTTCCCTTGTCAATTGCTATAAATCGCTTTCTACCTGTTTCTGTCACACCCTTTTTGTCTTAAAAAAAAAAAAAAAGCTTCACCTTTTTTTCTACTTAGGGATTTTTTCCCAAACCCATCTAATTCATGAACAAGTCAGTCAAGACTACCAGTTATAGAAGACATAGAGTACTGTAGCTTAAAAATTTCCTGCAATGACAGATTAATGTCAAGAAACTTATGTGTAGTAAAAAGAAAAAAAATCAGTCATTGAGCTTTCTATTTTTTTTCCATTCCTACCATAGAGACATCTATCTCCCCTTTTTGATCCTGAAGCTTAGAGGATTAAAAATAACAAGGGAAAATGCCTTTATCTTTCTGCGTCTGAACTTCATTATATAAGATAATGGAACTATTTCTTTCACAGTGATTACTATCTATCGTTCAGTTCTTATTAACTGTGCCTGGTGCAGTATATCGTATGGAATTTTCAAGGAAATACTTAACAACATTATCTAAGTACACTAGTCTGTCAGCCCAAAAAGTCTAGAAAATGATTGGTGACTACTGAAGTTGTGTACATCAATTATTCTGACCTTTACATCATCAAAATATTTAAATCCTAAAGCCAGCATCCTGCTTAACTTAATGTTCCACTGAAGGCAGCCAGTTGCACCTAACGTGAAGGAGCAGGTTTCTACAGAAGTGCAGTGAAGACCTGGAACAGAAGGAAAATATTCATTCACCTGACATGATTTCCCATGCTATGTGGCACTTAAACACTCAGTGATAATGTGGAAGAGTCTTGAGGAATAGTTAAAATAGTAGTTAGTTGAAAGCTGCTAACATAGTTCCTGGAGGGCCAACCTTGATAATAAAGTGAAATTCATAGTATCTTTAAAACAAACAATTCTGTGAAAACTAAAAAAGTGAATCCTGGTTACTATGTATGAGTGTAGAAGATACCAATAGGATCAAATATTTAAGGACTGAAAGAAAAAAATAGATGTTAAGATATCTATCTCTGTCAAACCAATGAATCAACCAGCAGATTCACACAATGAACATGCATGCCTACCACAAAACTGAAGCATGAGCTTTGTTTCTTAGAAAGTTTAGTAATAAAAGAAACCCTCAAAGTATCACCTTTCAGTGAAATTATTGTAAGATCTTCACGCAAGACATTGTTGGTGATTAAATGGGCGGAATATAGTGCAGAGAGAACAGTAGAGAAATGTGAATTGACTTTGCTGATAACTGCCAATTCAGAGGATATGTGAAGATTCATTGGAGAAAGGGGAATGACTAGAGAGTGGTTGCCTATGAGGTTAATCAGCACAGAGAATGCTTTTTTAATCCAGAAAAATTGCACTTGCTTTCAAAATATATATACGGTTTTGGCAAAGTACTTTACATAACAATTATTCTTTGACGAAAACAATTTTGAAATATCATTTCTGTTCAATAATAAAGTAAAAACTTCTTTAAAATTGTAGAAAACAGATATAATAAACCATCAGCTGAACAAAAAATATATATGTATGTCAGAATTCAAATACTGCCAACAAAATTTTCTATTTGAAAAAGAAAATAGCAAACCTCTTCTTTAATTCTTCTTTTCCTAGAAATGTTGATTATATTTTCTAACAGCAGTTTTGAAAATATCAGATAAACACTCCTGGAAATACATGAGCATTTGTCAAAGAGATCTGCAAGAAAAATCCTGTAATCCAGGACAATTATTTTTACCACTTCATAGTGAAGTGCAACTTGGCCGTCAAAATATTAAAACTAAACCTTCATGTGCACATTGTGACTTGCTTGATTGCAATAACTGAATTTTTCACCTACTGGCTAGAAACTAGCACTCATTTTAATTTCAAAAGATAGGGGACTCAGCAAATTATTGTTACCCACTAGATTAGATTAACACACATAACGCTATACGTTTCTCTTTTTTTTCACAAAATAAATGTATCTTAGAAGTATAACTTTTCTGCCAGGCATTTACTAACAGAACACAGTTTTTCAGTTTTTCTGGAACTAGCACCCTAGTCCCTGTCCAGAAAACAACTACACTGTCAGGCCACCCAGTAAATATTATTTTTTACTTCAGAAAAAATAAGCTAAAACCCCCCAAACTAAACAAAGATATTTAAATAATTGATTTTATTGGAGAGGTAAAAAGTGCAATGATAGGACATTTTTGGAAATGTGTATATTCTCTGAAAAGCAAAATACCTTTCAGAATACAGGGGAAATAATCCCAAATAAGCCCTTCTCCTTTAGCTGTATGTAACCATCTCAGGCTCTCAGAACCCCAAATGACAGTGTGTTAACGACATTAAATACAATGTACTCTGTGTTCTGCTCAGTTCCATCATGTCGTATTGCCTGTTCTTCCCCGATGACCAGGTTGAATAACTCGGTCGTGTTTGTCATATATCAGCTGGAACTTTGATTAGCGAGGAAATCCCTCACCATCTCGGCTTGCTGCTAATTCCTTCTGCTAACTGTTTTCTTTGCTAGTCCTTCTCATGACCAGTTTCCACACCAGCTGTGCATGTTGCCCAGGCCTGATGAACCAAACTACACACCCACCTTCACAGTGGTTTATTTCTTAACAACAGTACAGCAGCGAAGAGGGGTGGGGGGGCACAAGCAGCACCTCCTAAGAAAAATCTTTTGTTTTCTTTCAGCAAAAATTTATCAAGCTTTCCTTGACTACAGTTTTTCACATATGGACTACAAAGCTGTGCCATCAGGTTAAGGTAATCTGTATCTAACATTATACATGGAGAGAAGTTGGCTTGTCTGCATTTCTCCAGCATAATTATAAATTTCACATTTTCTCCAACTTTTTAACTTATTTGTTTTAACAGAAATGCTTCCAGATGTTTCAAGACCCATAAATCAACCTGTTTCAGCACGCCTATTGGACCATTCTGGCCTGTTCTCCTGGCAGAGCCTGAAAGCCCTTACAGGCTTCCATCCCACTGGAGATTAGGGAAGGATCAACCTTTCTCCTCAGGATTCAAGTTGCCAGGTTTACCCAGGATTATTATTTCACTCCGTGGGAAAAAAAAAATACAGATAATAATTTAAAAACTGATACTTTCTATGGAGTGAAATTAATAGGTATCAGAAAGTGTTCAGCTGATTTCAGCTCTATCATTTGTCTGGAGATATATGAGTACTGTCCTGATTCACAGCTTGGGATGCATCTCACCATGGAAAAGCACATGTAAGTAGAGTTATGATGAAAGGTACTCTGAATTTTGATTTATATCAGCTGTGACAAGTAATGTGTTCACAAGCTGTGTGCTGTGAGACAAAGTCTTGTTAGGTAGCTGCTTTTTTCTCACTGCCATCTTAAAATAAGCACATGAATTTAAAGGCAAGCCAATTTAGTTTTATAAAACAAACTGAAGACTATGTAAAGAAACATAAAAAACATGCACAAAATATGAAATCAGTTTCTTGCATGAAAGAAAACTTACCTCGCATGATGAATAACCCAGTGACTGAAGCAGTGAAGCTGTACACTGTTGCTGAATGACGGTGAGAGCTGGAGAATGAACTTCATCATACAGTGTCATACTACCTGGATGACACAGCAGAAAATATTCTTCTCATCTCGCACTGAATCTAGACACTCCATGAACATAGTTGATGTTGTTTTCCTCTTGGTTTATGTGCATTATTCTCATGGTTTATGTTCATTACATGTTCAAAAATATTGTGCGTGAATTTTTTTCTTTTTCTCATCTCCTCCCTACCTGAACAGCTGTGAAATTTTACTGCTTGATAGATTCATGAGCAAAGATATCATTGATTACTCCTGCTGCATATGAATTTGTACTGAGAGGATAAAATCAATAACAGGGGGAAAAAAAGTGGACTCATGGTGTGAAATGTGCATTTAGGTCATAGCAGTGGAAGCTAAAGGAGTACTCTGCAGCACCCACTCTGATTCCCAGAACAGACTCAGGCATTTTTGACTGTTTCAGTTAAAATGATTGTCAATAGGGTGAGTCCTCTAAACTTTAAAGAACTGCTTTAGTCCTGTGTGGTAAAACAGGAAATGGATACATGCTCTGCTGCTGTACTTTGGGGATGTCTGCTGCATAGAGATAAAACATCCTCTGAATCCTCTCATGAGCTCACACTTTTTCACCCAGACCATGCCTCTAAATGTTATCTGCCTTGAGAGGCACCGACTGCCTTCTAACATTTACCCTACTCACTTTCATTTTGGGCTCTACTTTGTGCAGTTTTTCAGGGTGAGGAAAGGATGGGTTGCCTAAATGAGTTGAAGTTAGTTCCTGAAGTATTGTTATTTTTTTTAAATACACAAATGAAATTGAATTATTGATTAAGAAACAGCAATTTTAAGCCAGTTACCCAATGGAAACATGCCTGGCTACTTTTTAACACTACAAGAAATCATTGCAGCAAAGACTATAAAGATTGTGCAGCTGGATGGACTCAAGCTGACAAGATGAAGCTTCTGAAGCAACAGACACCAGCTTTAAAAGTACTATCGCAAAATGGGTGAGGCATATACTTGACTGCACAGTCATCTCATCTGCCAAAAGCTAAAATAAGTGCTTTCCCCAAGCCTTTGGCTACCTTTTAGTGAACTGGACAGAGGAGCACCTGCACAGGTTTTATTGTCCTTTTCCACAATGTACCACTGGAATACTGTTTCTTTTTTACTTTACAATAAAACCAAGTGTCATTCATGATTGGAGGTTGAAAAATATCAGCAATAAAAAGTTAGGTTTTCCTTCCATCTCAGGTATACATTAAATCTGAATAAATCTGTGATCATACTTCTAGAAAAAATGTACTTCCTCATATTTTAATATACTACTTATGATTCTGTGTCCAATGGGATGAATGGTAGAGTAGCTTATCTGCAAATAACCTAAATTTCAAAAATTACTATATTATAAATCTGATAATTCATCACTTGTCCTCTCAGAGGGAGAATAAGAAAAATATACAGAAGATAGCAAACCTCCATATCCCCTTTACCTTACTCTTTTTCTCCAAACTTTCAGATTCTTCTTTCTTACTGAAATTCTGTTAAAGAATACTTTCCCTGAAGTTTGAAAGTGAGAGGTGCAACATTCTTTATCTATCAGTTAAAGAGAGAAAATTCTCCAAATAGTAATATAAAAATACTTAAGTTGGGATTCCACTATAAATCATCTGGATTTATGAATAACCAAATAAACAGACAGATAAATAAGTTCTGCAAGAATTTTACATCCTGCAAACACTATTTTCTTACCTGCCTCATTCTTCAAAAAAAGTAAAACTGGGAAAAAAATAGTAATTAAAAAAAAAAAGAAGGAGTTGCTGAAAAGAGACACTTGGTATTAAGAGTTCCAAGTTAGACCAGGGCTTTGGGCAATGCTGTCTCCTCAGAGCTGCTCTGTGTTTACATGGCTTACAAAGGGGTTTGGCATCCTGGATGCCTCAACAACAGAAATACGATCATTGTCTATCTTTTCTTATTGTATAGAAAACCACACGGAAACTTAGCTCCTAAAAAGTTTCAGTAGACAAGATAATTCACTGAGATGTATATTATTCAAATGCAAGCTTTCTCTGATATTACCTATAGGTAAGAACTTCTACTTGCCAACAAAAGTGTCTCTGAAACCTTCCTGATTGTAAAGAGGCCCCAGAATTTGGAAAGGAAGTGCAGTCAGCATTATTTCTCTCTCATGTTCTCTGTTTGTCACTTGTCTCAGGGTTGTCAGAGCCAGGCCATAACACCTTCTTATCTGAAGGGCATCACCCACTATAAGGAGTTCTACCAGCTCCCTTGTGCCTGCTTGCAGAATAGGTTCTACACAAGAGAAGTGAGAAAGAGAATCACACCCATGCAAAGAAAGTATTAACATTGCTTTCTAAAAAAATCATAGAATCATTTAGGTTGGAAAAGACCTTTAAGATCATTGAGTCCATCCTTAACTTAGTACTGACAAGTCTGCCACTAAACCATGTCTCTAAGCACCACATCTACTCATCTTTTAAATACCTCCAGGGATGGTGACTCAACAACTTCCCTGGGCAGCCTGTTCTAATGCTTGACAACCACTTCAGTGAACAAATTTTTCCTAATATCCAATCTAAACCTCCTCTGATGCAACTATAGTCTGGTTTTACTCATCCTATTACTTGTTACTTGGGAGAAGAGAACAACACTCACCTTGCTACAACCTCATTTCAGGTAGATGTAGATAGTGATAATGCTCATTTTTTCCAGATTAAACAGCCCTAGTTCCCTCAGCTGCTCCTCATAAGACTTGTTCTCTAGACCCTTCACCAGCTTTGTCGCCCTTCTTTGGATACACTCCAGCACCTCAATGTTCTTCTTATAGCGAAGGACGGAAGACTAAACAAAGTATTCAAGGTGTGACCTCAGCAGTGCCAAGTACAGGGGGACAATCAGATCCATAGTCCTGCTGGCCACAGTATTTCTGGTACAAAGCAGGATGCCATTGGCCTTCTTGGCCACCTGGGCACATTGCTGGCTCATATTCAGCTGGCTGTCGAGTAACAGCCCCAGGTCCTCCATGGATAGATGGCTCCATCCATGACACTCCTGGCACTGAAATGTGCTCTGAGACCATGCTGTCATGCTGGCTATTACTATCTGAGAGCACTGTATTTCTTGACCAATGGTAAAAAACCTACATGTAGGCGTGTGGCTTCTAATCCGGTATTGGGACTGATTCAAGTCTGTTTAGTGCATGCAATAGGGAAGAACAGTAAGAAAAGTTAAGGAAATTTTAATTTTTTATCATTCTGTATCAAGGTATGGTCTCTCTTCCAATACTGGTTAAAATGTGTTTTGTTCCCAGTTAAACCATCAATGACAATTGTACATTACAAATCTCTGTCTGATTAATTAAACATTACTTCAGACTCTTTGAACTGCAAGCCTGATTTTCAAGAATCATCAAGTGTAACTGTCTTACATTTACAAAATAAAAGAAACATAAAAAAACCCTGCACCAATAAATTTTCCATTTCTTTTCCTCAGTTGTCTCAGATTTTAAAGAAAAGAAAGGGATAGGCGGAGTTTTCTTTGATTGAGTTTTTCTATAGCAGTTGAAAATGTTTAAGAAAATCCGTCTCCTGAGAAGATAAGAAAAACATAATGTTCACAGCCCTTGCAAGAACATAATTACAGTTCCTTTCTGCAGTTCTAAAATATGCACACCTTCCACTTCATGGCTGCAGATCAGGCACAGAAATGGGCATATTTTAAAGTGACAGGAGTGGAAAATATTCTTGTTCCATGCACGTTTGCTTTCATCCTTACCTGTTGATTGTTACTGTTGCTGGAAACAGTAAACCAGCCAGGAGGTGGCAAATTGTTTGCCACAGAGCTTGAAGCTTAAGATTTTTATTTTTTTTTTGAGTTTTACTTTTAATTTAATTTGAGATGTGTTTAATACTTCTTCATCTCCCCCCATTTTATCATATCAACTTAGATTCTCAAGGGTTTGCTAGTTACTCCAAGTTTTTTAAACAACTGTATACAAAAAGCCCCACAAACAGAGAGTGGCATACCCTTTAGAGTTTATGTAAAATTCTCTTCAAGAAGAGAGGAACTTTTTTATTATTTTAATGCATTGGCTCAGCAGTATCTTCTGCTGATGAACAAAACAACTTTCTTGAATCTCTTACCCTGGGGCAAGGACAAAAACGCTAGTTAGACTATGGGATTCAGGTGTTACTGTGCCAGCATCGTTGAGCAGAGCAGAAGGTGGCTGATAAAATGTTCCTTTATGCAAGGAGGATTTCAAGCCACATGAAACATTTCTTCTTCTGTTACAAAAGCTTATCAGGTTCCAGAGGCTTTAAAAAGTCCACATGGGAAATTCAATTTTTATAGAGGTGCTTTAATCAGTTATGTTAAAAAAGATTCCAAAACAGTGAAAACATATCCAAGTGAAAAATATCCTACACAGAACAATGAAGGAAACTAAGTATCCATGGAGCTGCTGGGGCAGAGCTGACTGTCAGGACTCTGCTGTTATTGTGGATATTTAAACTGTTTACATAATGCAGTCATCCAGGCATGATTTCTGAATTAACAGCAAAGAAAACCGGGGGCTAATTGAACATTAGGTGTTTGAAACAGAATGCTGAAAGCTCATCATTACGTTCAAAATCTAGATCATAGTTAATCCATCATAAGCTATACTCCAGTCACAGAAAAATAAAATTTATCAACACTTTATTCTGGTGTCTTCACTGGATTAACATTACCAAAGAGACTGACTGAGTCCTACTGTTGAAAACCAGAAAGCAAATTGTATTGAAACTGCACACAACAAAAAAGAACTTGGACAATAACAATTAACACCAAAAAAAGCAGCCTAAATCCAGTGCAGTGATTTTCTATTAATTGATTAGCTGTAACAATACATAGATATTTTTGACTTATTGCTAAAGAGAATGAAAAGAATTGTGAGAGGGTTTCATGTCACAATAAGAATTGCAAATGGAGAGAAAATATGGTGTTTTATCTTATATGGAGGCCAGAAGAAAGTATTGATAGATGTTTAAATCATCTCCAAGAAGATCAATAGATATTATGAAAGATGCATAGTTCATCATTTCTCTTGACCAACAGGAGTAATGAAATACACAATAGATAGGTGTAAACATTGAAATACTACTATTTGAGGGCATAAATATGCCTCCTGAAAAAGAAGAGATCCTCATTTTAATGGAGTTTGAGAGGTAAATCCATTCACTGCAGCAAGTCCATTTTAAGTAAATGATGTATTTTAAATGGGAAAAGGAAGTTAGTAGACCTCATCTAAACAAGTATTTGAGCTTGTATGGGACACCAAAACAGAGTCTAGATCTGCCATGGGGGCCTGCATATATGAAATTTCACCTAATGAGTATAAACCTGAACCAAACAAAAGTCTCTGCTATAAAATAGCACATTGGAGTGACACTAATCTTAAATCTCCTATAGTTATTCCCTTCTGAAGTCTCAGAAGAATCACTTGCACTACATCAGGTATAGCCTCACCTCCAAAGTCTTACAAATGCATATGAGCATTTACAAGCATAAAATGGAAATTTGTGCCAACAAATTAAGCGGAATTTGTGTACATTTTTGAAATTGTATCAACTATTGTGGTTCCTGCGTTTGACCGTGTCTTATCTCACATGGTGGGTTACGAGGGGGGCGAATCTTTTGAATTCCCTGAGAGCCTGCCTGCCGATGGAAGAGCCGGTCTCTGCTTGACAGGGCCACAGGGCAGGCCGAGTCATGACAATGATTCAGAGGCACAATTTTGCTGGTGACTTTGTTAACTGATAACTTTAGTGAATGGCTGGAGACAATTTGTCAATGATCAACTGATAACCATCAGGGAGGGAATAAAGGCACTTCGGAACAATCGACTTATAACCATCTAACCATCAGGTAATTAATTAGGGCACTTCGGTGATGAGACTATTTTCCCAACAACCTGTCAATGATCAACTGATCACAATTAGTACAAAACCTATACACATGAATATATGTAAGAAAGAGAGAGAGAGAGCAGAAAGAGGAAAGAGAAAATAGAAGAGGAGGGGATAGGAAAAGGGGAATAGCCACCCTTGGATCCCACTGTGTTGCAGAGTAGCCAGCTTGGTCCATAGGTGCTGGATTGACAAAGACACAGTTGGGGTGTTGCCTTTATATAGTCTTTCTTACGCATGTGCAGTAAGTTGTTCCAGAAGGTTCTCATTTTTTCTGGCTTGTACATGCACAGTCAGGCAAGTTCTGTCTCTGGGCAACAACAGGAGGGAGGGGGAGAGAAATGGCCCACTGCCTCACCTCTGCAGAGCTCGCTCTGCTTCTCCCCCACAGGGCATCCCACTCAAATTGTTTGAGACATCTTCTTTACAAACAGTTTCTTGTTTATGAGCAGTTTGTGACAGACCATTACATTAAAATTTAAATAATAAAAAGCAACCAACCAAAATAAAAGAAAAAAATCCACCATAAAATCCTGGTGTGGCAGCCAGTTACTTGCTTTGATAAATATCATCTAAATCTCATATAAAGGCTTAATAACACAAGATATCATTAAGCCAAATTAATGCTGCATTGGTGAGGTCAAGCTGCCACAGAAGTAGCAATACAAACTAACATAAAGGGTCTGAATACAGATGAGCTTAGTCAAGGAGAAAAAGGAGTCCATGTCATCTTCCATAGCTGGTTTTCTTGTGACAAGAGGGACATCCTCTCTAAAGTCTGTATGGCAGTGTGAAGTATGTGCCTACTGGAGCTTGAGGCTCCTAGGAAACTCTCACAGAGCTAGAAAGTGGTGAGGCAGACCAGTGCAGTGCTGTGGCTGAGCTAGCAGTCTTGCTGAAAAACAAATTGTCTTAACTGATGCTCAGAGCTGCCTTGGCCCATGAAGGTATCACACCCAATGACATGATGCAGATGCAGTCAAAACACCTGTTCCTGGGCCTTTTATACAGAGGCTCAGAAACAGAGTCTTTTAGCCCTGCTTCATTTCCAGTATCTGAAGCACATAAAATAGGAACGGTAGCTGTTCAGGACAAATTTGACACAACCTCTTTGACCCACAGAGGACAGCAAGCATCTCCAGGAAACAATTCACTCACACATAAGAGCTGAACTGCCCTCTGAAGTCATCTCTCTCTCACTATGTTTCTCTCTTCTCCTCATCCTCAGCCTCTGGGAGACATGACCTCACTTCTAAGAAAGATATCTAGCTGAGCTGGGCTAAATGTGAAACTTAGACTTCATTCTCAATTCTGGAAAAGAAAAATCCATACTGTTAATTTCTGGTCATGGAAGGAGTAAGCAATTCGTCAAAAAATTCTTGTCTGTTGGCTGAAAGTACATACCAAGCAATGCTGGTCCACCAGGAGAGCAAGAAATCTGCCCTTTACTGACTCTCAAGCAGCAGCTACTTTCAGCACCCATTAAAAAAAGAAAAAGAACCTAATGTGCTTGTTATTTAATCAGCAGCCATACACCTTGTATGGACTGTATATCACCAATCAACAAATTAATGTTAGTTTTGCCCTGAAGAAAACAATAAAGTGGGACATAAAAATTAATAATGAATGTCAGTGCATATGAGTAATAAATAGATTTTAATGTTTTCAGCTCCTTAGAGGGAAAAAAATCGATTTCTATGTAAAAGTTTGATACTTTTACACAGAATTCGTTCCAAAAAACCCCACCCAAACATTTTAATCTAAAACCAAACAAAAGCGATAACTTTATCATCTAAATTGGCCTAAAATCCTATTATAGACTTTTTTTCTGAATTTTTTCTTATAACTTCCGTTTAGCAAAGAACTAACAGCCTTGTGATCATATGAGCAATAAATAAATTAGTAATGCATAATATTTTATTTCTTCAATGTACTGCCTAAATACTAAAGATGCAGCTGCGGGTTTGAGGTTGACTTGAATCGAAAAGCTTACAGATATGGAGCCAATTTACACTTGGAAAAGAAATGGCTTGGCAGAGGAGAGTGTGCCCTGGCACAGCCTTCCACTACAGCTCCCATCCCTCTGTTTCATCTTTTGTTTGCACTGCATCCATCCAATTTAGATCTGTCCTGCTCTCCAGTTTAGGTATTCTCAACACACCTATCATCTTCATATCTAAACTCTTCAGATCAGGGACTTTGTTCCACAAGGCATCTAATCCAGCGAAGTCATATAACTATGCAACATCTGAGTTGCTCTAATTAAGCAAAAGAGTCTGTTGACCGTGACCACTGGCATAAAGGGAATAGCAGATAGATGTAGGGCAATAGAGACCTGCAAGGGGAACTGAACAGAAAAGATAAGGAGGCAAGTGAAATCCACCTCCCAGAAACAGGAGGAGGGAGACACCAGGCCCTGGAGGCTGAAGTGTTCAGTTCTGAAGTTAGAAAGCCAGAGCCAAAGAGCACTTCTCAGAGATGTTGCCTTGGGAAATCTGTGTAAACCGGGTGTTGAATCTAGTCAACAAAGGGCTTTGATAATTAAAGAAAATGTTTTAAAGCTTTTATTATTTTCCTCACTGAGCAGCTGCCAATAGTTGCCAACAAAAGCTTTCCAGATCCATTTCTGTCAAATTTCTGTTAAACCTCATGTTGCAGCAGAATTTAGGACATAATGACCTATTCTTATCCTCTTCCTTTCCTTCCCAATTATAAACAAGGATGAAAAATCACTAGGAAAATACATGTATAATTGACATATTTGATGGATGTGGTACTCTGTAGTTTCTGATTATCTGTCTGAGAACACTGGTACCTCATCATCCTGTTCAGCAGTTAAAAAATGCACCAAAGACTGAAACAAAGACCTTGTAGGAATAAAACAGAGGAAATGCTAGCATGGAATTTTTAAAAAACAAGATAACATGATGCAGAATCTGGTCAACTGTAATGTCAAAATATGTGTCCTTCAAAAAAGATTTTGGGAGAGCTGTAGCTTCAATGTGACATGACACACCAAGCTGGGTTGCTCCATCCCCAACTTTTACATAAACAGCTGGTTGCAATGAACTTTCAAGAAAGGATCTGATCAGAGCTCTTCCCATTTGATTACAGAATTTAAATATAGCATTTGAAATGCTTTTGTTTCTCTTGTGAAATTTGCTCGGGAAGGAAAATTTAATTTTTGGTGTAGAATGTTTTTCAGTAGTAACTTGTTTTACAGAACACTTTTTTTTTTTTTTTTCCCTGAAAAATCTGAGTCAGATTCCTCACCTCCTCTTCCTCCTCCAAATTCTTCCATGTAAAAAAGTAGATAGGTAACAGCTCCGTACAGGTACAGCATTCAGAGACATGTTGAGGGAAACAGCACCTACAGTAAAAGGAATGGCTTGTAATTCTTCACGTTCAAGCTTAATATATTCAGTAGGCTGAACTGGTAGAAAAGGGGAGGACTTTGTACATAGTAACAGAACTGTCCATCCTATATTAGATTGGAACTGATTATTAGTCATCCTTTAAAGTCAGTGTATAATCTGTTCACTCCTTGCCCCTGGATATCTGAATACATCAGAATCCTTTCCTGGTAAGAGAGCAATGAACACGGTGACAGTTACAAACCCAATGACTAATCTAAATTTAATCAAAGCCTTCCACTCAGCTATCAAGGTAGCAGGAAATAACAGAACAAGCCACATGCTTCATCAGTGAGGGATAGTGACAAACACCTGTTTTCCCAGATGAAATGTCATCATGAGAAAAACTCAGTGCATACAGTTAGCAGCAAACACAGCAAAAACTTGACAGTACTTCTTTTTTCTTATTTTTTATTTTTAAAGAAAAGGTTATCAAAAATACTGATAGTTGAGTATGCAAACAATATAACTTTTCTCATAGAGCTGATACCCTGAATTTGTGAATACACTCAAAGTACTGATCTAACCCAATACTATTCTCATTTTGTGTGTGTTGGAAACAAAAGGGAAAGTCAACATTCAGAAGTTGTATTTCTAATGCAATTCTATATGGATATTTCCTTGGCTTAATGCTGTTGAAACTGTGATCAACTAGGTAAGATCCACATGGAGAAGTAATATGTTTTATTAGGAATGGAAAAATAGGTCACCGGGTAAAGAACTTCTGCACAGGAGCATCTCTTCTTCTAGGTGGACCAACTGATTGAACAAAAAACATTCCTTGTCCATGTAAACAAGCACATCCCTGAAAAAATTTCTCAAAACAACCTTGTTTGTGTCACCTGTATTTTAATAATGCTTCTGCAAACGTGCTTTTGCTCCAGAGGGTACATACCTTACTATTACATAGTGCTTTCCTCAATAGAGAACAAAGATTTAAACAGTGCTTTTCCAAAATACTTCACCACAGTCATAGAATCAGACACGTCTGTTGTTTTGTTTTTTGTTTTTTTTTTTCCTGGTATACCTGTTCTACTTAGAAAAACCATTTGTAGAAATCTTCTTGACTCCTACAATATCTGCTTTCCTCAGACCTTCCCTCAAATACATCTGGATATATCAAATCTGTAGCAGATCTGTCAGAAGATCCAATGACAACAGTGCAAAAGATACTCAAAATACACTTTGTGAACTTCATCAGTACTAACATTAACATGGAATTTTCTCTACTCTTGGAAAAAATCCACTGAACTGTGAAGATTTGTTCACTGCTGCAGATTTCTTCTCCATTGTCTGTGGAAACATTATGTTGGTAGGAAAACCAATTTTTCTTTGCTCTGAAAAGCATGGTTTATATAAATCTGATTATGGTAAATTACCTAAGATGTATCATCCAAATGAGCTCTTTATAAGATAACCCCATATTTTAGGCAATTGCAATTGTCCTGGTTTCGACCAGGATGGAGTTAATTTTCGGTATTTCATACCCTGTGACATCATGTCCCGGTGGGCGGGGCGCTTTCTCTCTCTATTCTCTGGGGTTTGTGGCACCATCTACCTGTTGGCCGTGCTGTTGCTGGGGGAGGGCGTTCGCCACGCTCGGTAAGCCGCTGTTGCGTTTCACCCGTTTTCTTTTTTATCTCACTAATGTTGCTGTTCTCTTGTTATATTTAATAAATTCTTTCTTTTTACTCAACCCAGGAATTCTCTTCCTTTGTCCCTCCCCTACCTTAACCAGAGGGGGGGGGGAGGTGAATGAATGACCAGCCACGTGCCGTCTGGCTGCAGCCTGAGTTCAAACCTCCACAGCGATATAGTAAAAATACTGAAAGTTTCTGACAGCTTCCATTTTTAAGAGAAATTTAAAAAAAAAAAAAAAAAATCTATTCCAAAGAATACAATAGCTTAACTATGTATTTTTCTCAAACAATTTCAACTTTAGATATTCACTCAGGACATAGCACTTAAACGATAGAAAGAAAAAAAAAAAAAAAAAAAAAAAAAAAAAGAAAGAAAGAAAGGATGACGATGCTTTTTGATCATCCAAAACACATTAGATTTACTAAGAAGAGCCAAATTAATCATTATATGAATTTTAGAAAGTACCTATTTCTTCTGAAATTTAGGAATATTGGTTCTAAGTAAAACTGATGCAGATTTTCATAAATTAAAAAATTTCAACCAGTACTTGACTGGTGCATGTGCTGCAAACTATAAATTTATACTGGTGCCTCGTTGCAGATTACAGGACCAAGTAATCTAGGATGACATGCCTATGTATTGTCCTTCCATTCCACACTTTGATCTCTGCACTGGCTGACGGTTACAGCTGAAGAATTTTGTGAAATCCTCTGGGACATGGATACTCGAGAGCACAACTAATTCTACTCAGTACTGAAACTTCCATGTTACATCTGCCACATTTAATTGATTCTGTTAACATTTTGCACACATTTACCCAGTTTGAACCAAATGTCCCTTCCATGAAGTTCTGAATGCGGGATAGTTCTGCAGATCCCTCCATCTATGAAGACAACTTTTAATTAGTGGGATCCTAAGCCAGACCCGGTACTAGCCTTTTAGCACAGACATGACTTTATTTGGTCATTCTACAGGATCACCCTCACATGCCCGTATTTTAGCACTGTACTCACCATACAGGATTTTGGTTCTCTGTGAGGTAATGAGAATGACCACAGATAAAAAGCTCATCCATGTATTTATTCAGGTCACATACATTTCAATAACTACCTTCTATTTTTAATTTCCAAGTGAATATTATAAAGACTTTGCCTGTGTACTGAACAACAAAAAAATAAATCCTAACATGCTGAAAATCTCTAGAGTGAGGGGCAGGGTTGTTTGCTTGTTCTTCTCATCTGCCCATTGGACTGAGAAAGCATTACACAAATTTCTGTGCAAGTGGATCTTCAAATATTAGTCCACAGGCACTCCTCTATTCCATGTTGATTGCATTTGATTGTTTTTACATGCTTTAGGCCAAAAATACAAACTTGTTTCCTACTATGCACTGTGTAGCCCTAAGCAGATGTTGCTTTAACCCTGTTTCTAACACAGAAACTATCAGAAACTTCCCAGAATTCCTGTGTTTTGCCTTATGGCTAGCTTAAATGACTGCAGTATAAATCTCTGTGTAAGCTTTATTCTCAGCTTATTTATTAATTATTGGTTTTCTTCCAGGAACCTTCTTTTCCCTTTCCAAACTCCCTTTACTACACAGTTACACTCCAACTCATCTTCTACCCCTGCTAATAAACCCCACCTGACTACATATCAGACTGAGTCAGAAAGGAGATTTCTGCTTTTCTAGTATCTTGTAACAAACCCAAATCCTATCATCCTATTATATAGCTCATTAACTCACATTTCTCACTCTTCAACTATATAAATTTGGGATATTAAAATTTGGCATTGCCAAGTGCAATCAGCATTCTGATAATTACATAGTATCTCCAGTGATTGAAAATACCTATATGGAAGGACAGGAATAGCATATTATGTGGACATCCTACCACCTAGTAATCTCTTCAGAGTCTTCATTTTCATAACATTTTTCTTTCCCCTTTTTCCAGTTTAAAATGCTAGTCAAGGGAAAGACCGATGGAAGTAACTTCCAGAGAGGTATTTGATAAAAGAAATATGGATGTCTCATCAAGAAAACATGCAGTTCAGAGTTATACAGAAATGTTGTATTTGTACCTTCAGCAAGGTTTACAATCCGTCTAATCTCTTTTGGTAGTCAGATTCAAAACAAATATAAAGTGAAGTTTCCAAAGAAGATTTACTCAATATTCAATCTTATTTTGCCTTTAAGAGGTGAACTGTACTGTGAGAGGGAGTCATGACTATTGACAACACAGCACAATAGTGCTGACAGTGGTGCTTGTGAGGATCCACTGATGTCAAGAAAGCAGGTAGACCATGACTTCATTTATGTGTAAAAATGTGTAAAAACAAATTGATTACTTTTATTTCCTTACATATGTTTTATAATAGGGATTATTTTCTACTATTTAAATTTTTTTAAAAAAAAGTCACATCATGCCTATAGGTAGAGGAAAGGGTTTACAGAGTTCCTAAAACTGCTTATAGATTAAAGCTGCACAAGAAAATCACAATACAGGTAAGGTTTAGAGTGAGCTCTTCAATCAAGTTAGTGTAACGGATCAACATACTGACCTCTTTTAATAGTACCTAATCTACAATGTTGAACAAAAATCAGATGGATTGATGAGGTAACAAAAATGATCGACAGGGAAGTGACATAAGCGAGAAAGATCACATACTGCATAATGTAATAACTTACGTTATGGTTTATGCTGATTTAAAGCTGTCTGTCATTTGCCCTCCCAGCCACAAAATCCAACATCCCATAAAGTGAGAAACAAGAAATGTTTAATAGCCCAGAACCCCTTAATGATTTACTCAGCAAACCACGGTGCAATTCACCTGTAAGAAAGGCAGAACAATTTGAAATTGGATGTTAATTGAAAGCAAAGCACCTGAAGATATGTGCATTTAATCTCACCAGTACTTAGTGCTAAGAAAACTCTGACGAGATGTTACTCAACTGAAAATGTGGTACCTGAATTTACAAATAAACCTCTGGTACAACCACAGTGTGAGAGACAACAGAACTTTTCTGAAAAAGCTGAAAGCTACAGTAGCCAATGATGAATGGAAATTAAAGAAAAAATAAGATAATGGGAAAGGATATGTTCCTAACTAGTCAATGAAAGGAGTTAGTGGTTTGACGTAGTGTAATATAATGAATACACAGGCTCCCATGTATATATGGAAACAGATAAGATTTAAATGTGACATTCCTCAGAAGTACGACTAATATTTAAACATGGCTCACTCAAGCTTTATCTGGTTGATGTCTCCATATGTATCATCTCTTACTCCTGTAATTGCCCTGTTTCATTTTAAGTAGCATATTCATAGACCTGTCCCTACTGTTTGGTTTTGCAAAGATTCAAAAAGCCCCAGTCCAAACAGCTAACCAGAGTGTGGTGCAGCAAGTATCAAAAAAAGGCAGGTTGTGTTATTACAGATAGTAAACTCAGAAAAGGTAACAGGCAAGCACTGAAACAGGTTTCCCAGGCTGGTCGTGGACTGTGTGTCCTTGGAGATATTCAGTAGCTGTCTGGACGCTGTCCTGGGCTACTGGCTCTAGGTGGCCCTGCTTGAGCAGAGGGATTGAACCAGATAACCTCCAGAGGTCCCTTCCAACGTCAACCATTCTGTGATTCTGTGATTCTATGAAATGAAGGGATACAATTAATAAAAATTGAAAAAGGTACATGAAGCCTATTAATAACAAAGCAATAAACACTTCCATTAATATTTTGATTTACCTGATAAAAGTCCCTGCAAGCCGTACATTGTTGTTTCATCTCTACCTCACTGAATGTAGTAAGCCTCCTTTTGTACATAGAGCTGTCCTATTGAAAACACATTACTGTTAACTTTAACATATTGTACTTCCCAAGGCTGCCTGACCATGTTTATGCAGCCTTGTTACCATTTTTCACGTGAAATCCAGAGCTCTCCTCACCATGCCCCCTACACCATTTACAGCACTGACTGCTCCTGAAGATTTCCCAAGTGATGAGGTCATTTTCAAAGTGGATGGGACCACATGCTCAAATGGTCAATCCATCTGCATAGATAAATCAAAAAGACTCAAGACCAATACCAACAAGCTTACGAAAACCCAGAAAAGTTTTCATTTTCATTACAAGCTGAAGAACACTGAATAGAAAGTCACCAAGAACAACATGACAGCTGATAGCTCATCACAGTTAGAAAAGTGAGAAAAGGGGAAACAGAACACAGTTCCAAAGTCTTGGAAGACACTGCTAGCACATTACATGTTTATGGCCATTTTCCCAACGGAATCTAACTTGATTCAATATCCAAGTGAAATTATACATAGGATATAGGAGCATTTATTTAATTACTGGATCTGAGATTGATCTCCAGAAGCAGGACACTACGACATTTTTTTCTTGCACTTAGTAAGCTAACTAAAAGAGAGTAACCAACTCATTCTCACCCAGGCTTCATAGCACACTTCTCATTTTGAGGCCAATGAAATTGGTCATTAATTATTTCCAAAATCAGAGACACCACAACCACCATCTTGTTACCACTCCAAATGCTATTTTTATTTCTTTGTGCATGTTAGGTTTTTTCTTAAGACTGAAGGGAGGAAATGAAGTTGGTTTAAAGTAAGAAAGTATGTTTTGGCTTTTTAAATCAGTATTATAATTTTGAAATTAATAGTATTGAAAGACACAATTATTCACACATATTAGATACACTTTCACTGGTTATGGCTATTATTCCTGTATTTCACAATAATCAAGTGCCACCAAATAGCTCTTTTGGGCATTGCTACTCAATTGCTATACAACTCAACTGCCAAACTCACATCTTGGTAGTCGCAAGTTCTCTGGCCACAGTGAATATAGCAAATGATACATCACTTATCAAGAACTGAAGTTGCAGGAGAGCTGAGCACGCACACAACCAATGTGATCAAGCAATGCCTGTTTCTTACAACTAAGAAAGCCCTTTTATAATGTTCTCCTGCACACGTGAGTAACATGCAGTACAAGTCCTCAAGATTGGACAGTTAACTTAGCCCGTGCTTTAAACCTTCTTATGGTTGGATAAAAGGTGCCACATCAGCCTTGC
The DNA here is from genome assembly GCF_003259725.1 of Athene cunicularia. Taxonomy (NCBI): domain Eukaryota; kingdom Metazoa; phylum Chordata; class Aves; order Strigiformes; family Strigidae; genus Athene; species Athene cunicularia. The sequence continues at coordinate 36,259,427 of NW_020799091.1, read as the reverse complement.
CAGGCTTCCTGCCTTGTGGAACTTCCCCTTCCGTCCCAACCCCTTCCGGGGGTTGTTTGTCTCATCGAGTTTCTCCCCCCTCATTCAGGGTTACGTCCTTATCGCATTCTTGCTCAGGCTGAGGCTCTTATCAGTCTTGTTCTCATGCAGGATTGCTCACATGGCCATTCTCTCACAGAAAGCCCTCTAGAATCCCAATACTGAAGTCTCTTTATTGTTGCTTAGTCCGCGTGTTTCAAAGAACATTGCATTTTGAACAGCGATCTTGTAAGTATTGCACAATTGCTATAAAGCAAAACACAGCAAGACAGAGGTCTGCAGTTCAGGGAGATCCATATGTAAGGAGCACAACAGAGGATGTGATTTTGCATAATCACACAGATCTAGCACAAACTGGGGGAAAGACCCCTTGTAATTGAGCACATAACCTGCAGAAAGGAACCATTCCAGTGAAGAAGCTCTTCAGACAGACATAGCAACCAAAGCCATCTCTCCCATTTCTGGGATGATGAAGTTATAAGCTGTTATAAGAAAGACTGATGACTTATTTTTCCATTCTAAAATAAGGAGAGAATATGATTTTTACAAGGAAAAAAAGTATGTTAGCCATCCTCAAGATACAACAAGTAGGTCTGGCCTTTTGGGATCTAAGATAGGAGCTATACAAAAAAAGTGTTATAAATAGACCATGATGAAGCAAAAAATCTGGTAAATTTTGAAAACAATTTTTTTTAAAGGATGGCATGTAAAGACTGTGTTTATTGTGAGGCAGTACCTGACAACAGGATATAAGGAAGATAGCAATGGTGAGTCTCTGGTAAACAATTTGACGACTGTGCTTCTTCATTCTAGCAGCCTTACTTTAGCCACCAGTCCTTTTCTGGGTCTACTCTCTCATCAGTGCAACAGAGGAAGCAGTAAACAGTAGAAAGCAATGCTTTCTTTGCCAGGGACAGAGTTTAAATATATTCATCATATATGTTTGGATTATGCCTTTCCTTTCAGCATTCCATCCTTTAATAAGAATGTTTACAGTTCATATAAATCAACAACATGAGCACCATCTGAATTAGATAACAGTGCACTGTATCTTTCACTGTCATCTGATAATACCACTATTAATGAGCTGTGCATGGTAAATCAAATTAAAGACAGCAGCAATCACAATGACCGTGACCTCCATAAAGCTGATTTCACTGAACTAAATAAGCTAAAAATTCACACAGATAATTCTGTTTTAACCTAAACTCGTCAAGTAATGAAAACCTGTTCAGAAAAGATGTTTTCTCTTCTACTCTTACTGCACTGTATCTAGAAGCTATGCTATCTATAAAAATGGGTAAATAGACTGCCTTTTCCTGGAACATTAGAAGTAGTAATAGCAGAAATTGTAATCTCCCTTATGATATAGAACAATCTGCTATTATTGTCTCTCTGCTCCTTCCAGGTTCCCAGGGCATGCACATTATCTGATGCCCAAAATAGCACCAGAGGAAAACTCCCCTATTAGTAACAGGTGTTACTTGCCGAGAAATTATGAGGACTTACTACAGACAAAAAGCTTCTACAAGCAAGACATGTAGGACTATTGGGTCAGGCCCACCAGATAAACCCTACAGTGCCCCATAGTGGGGTGAATAATGGACTGAGAGCCCAGAAAAAAATGACAGTAGGTAAGAAGTTAAAAAGTTAAAATTAGCCAAGCAGAACAGTGACAATGCAGGGTTAAAACAAGGTATCAAGAGTCATCAGCATTGGGCAGAGAATTCAAACTTGCTCCCAGCTTTGGAGTGACTTAAAGTGTATGAGTAGAAGAGATAGGGGAAAAGTTCTCAAAGCTGCTATTCTAGCTTCATCCTCTTGGACTGGTTGATGGTCACCTATATAGGCACCAAGAGGACAGAGGATCTTAGGACTTCTGTGGAGCTCACAAAAGATCATACCCATGCAAAAAGCAGCTGCAGACTCTGTAAAAGACTACAGGGAAATAGGAAGGCTGTATTTAGCAGGAGTGTCACTGAAGTGCCAGTGGCATTTTGTTTGTTTTTAACCAATAATGCTTGATGTCTGGTCACACAGCCGTGCGTCACAAGAAAGCTCATATGCTTTCTGCTCAGGGCTAGCCTATCTACCTACCCACCTTCCAAAAGCAGATCTGACCTGAGCAAAGGTGGCTGAAAGACTCCACAGCACAGGGAATAAGCAGCATGAATAATCAGGATCCAAACACTCGAGCATGTTTCCAGCATCTCTTTTTTCTGTCAAAATGGATGTACTCAAATGTGCGAATTGCCAGCTGCAGAAGATAAAATACCTATCCACCCTTGAAGGGGGTCAGACAAGTACAGGGGAATGAATGCTTCCCATGCTTTTCTCCATTGCATTTCAAATCCATTATGATGGGACCACTTCCAGGAGGATGTTGAAGCCATTCACTTTCAGAATTGCTCACAGAATATCACTTTTTTCCACTCTGTACATGCAAGAACTTCAACAAACACACCCACTCAGAACTGTGGAGGCAGTTTTATAATGCAGATATCTGTCCCCAGGAAACAGGACTGAAGCTACCAACCCAATTTGCATGGACTACTCTGTGGTCTTCAGAGGGTAATTAATTAAGGTGACTACTGCCAGCTAAAGGCTTGGTATTCTTATTACAAAACCCCTGAGAAACACAGATAGTATATAGCTTTTGAGACTTTAAATCAAATCTGTAACATTTTGTGAACATAGGACATGGCATTTTGTATCTTATGCTGTGTTGGAGAAAGAAAAGGCAACAGCTTTTAGAAGGTGGTTGAGGGTGGGGAACATGTCAACCAGTATGTCAGAAATTAGCTGAGCATAACACATTATTCTTCATATGCATTCACAACACACACTGTCATGACTGAGAATGCTGCAAATACTGAATGTAAACTATTGCTAATGTGTTTTACAGACCCACGCCACAGAGTAAATTCAGTCATGTTTCAAGTTTCAGTTGACAGATTGATGGATACCAATTGACGGAACAAACTGTAGTGGAAGTCTTGACATTGTTATGATCCATCATAGACTGTAGATGCATGATCACAGTAGGACACATTTCCATGTGAAAGATTAGTCACAGGAAGCGGTGCATTACTATGTTTCAGTAATACTAACTATGGAAAATTAAGGATGATCAAGGTATAGTGACAGTTTTTGCTGGCATTTCATAAAACGTTCTTTTAAATGTTGCAAGGAGTAATTAAAAGAAAAATACTGATATGAACTAATAAACTGAAATACTTGATTTACATAATCAATTTGTATCTGGAAAATCAATGGGATGAAAGCAAAAAGTCAAAGGTATGTTTATACCTCAGCTCTTAAAAGTACATGGTTCATTTTAGATTGCAAGGAAGTCATTCTGAGGCTCTGTGGCTCCTCCTACTGGAACATAATGACAAAATAAATGTTTTATCATGAATTTGAATAGGAGTAAGACAGTCCTTTAAAATTATTTTCCTTTGTCTAAGATACACAGATACATGCATTTATATGCATATGTATGTATACATATCTGAACAAAAATCCTGGGAATAGAAGTTTATAACATAAACTTCACCATGGATTATGTTAGCGCTCTCACCAAAACATGAGATAAAATTCTTAAATGTTTGATTAAAAGTAACATTTGAGAGGCAGCATGACAGCATAAAGTGCTAAAATATGCCTTTAAGAACAGTTACTTTCTTTGTATATTTTATATGCCATGTGGATTTTTCGTCTTTTCTAGATGATACATATTCATATTTGATAACAAATTCTCCGAAACAAATGTCACAGGAATAAATCAAAATATTATTTCATGAAGGACAATGTTAGAGGCAAAATAAATAGATTCAGGCATGCACAGAACATGCAGTTCACAAGAATATTCCCATAGGAATGTCATAAATACAGAGAAACTGAATTCTTTTTGATTTGTAGGAGAATGAATCTCCAACGATGGAATATCCAGACAGAACTATATATATATAAATTGCTTTAATAGATATTTAAGCAGATCAAAAATATGAATTACTAAACAAAAAATTTTTGAATTTTGAATTAAAATGTCATTGTATTATCAATAGAATGATATTGCCATAATGTAAATCAATCAAAATAAACTACAGATTTCTTGTAATTTGCCACATTTAATTAAAAATCATTCTGTTATCCATAGTTGTATAATTTCCTAGACCTCCTGTGGCTGCCCGTGACAGTCTACAGCCACAATAGGGAACATACAACAATGCATACTAATGAAGCAACTGATGCAGCATTCTCTGCCAGCACAAGAGAAAATACAAAAATGTTGTTGCTTTAATTGTGCCAATCACTGGGAATTATAACAGGATGATTTTTCTGTACTACTAATATATACTTTAGTGTTCAGCTGCACAGTGTGCCACATCAATGAGTTAATTCTTTGATGCAAGTTTAATCACTTCTCATTGACAGAAAGCCAAAGGCTTCTAAGTTATGGAGGAATTACAGATGTTGCTTTAAAAAAAAAAATAAGATTTCTTGAATCATCCTGGAAAAAAAAAAAAAAGCCATAGCTAGACATGTAGAGCATTCTGTAAAAGGTCTTAACAACGAATATACTGTCTGACAAAGACATGATTCACTTACTACACCTCTGTTTCTTATTACTGTATGCACTTTCACTTCTGGCAGTTTCCTATGATAAGGTGGCATCTTGTTTGTTGTAGATTAAGCACCACAAAAAATCCCCAAATGCCTATCAACAAATGTTTCAGTTAAATAACCTTTTTCAGATTTCCAGCTGCAGCATGTTCTCACTCAGGTGCTGGATATAAAGCTGTTTAAGGAGATGGAACTTAGATTTACAAAAAAACTAAAACTTTAAAAAGGAAAATATAGTTCTTCCTGCAATTTCTTGCTAAGATAGCTGATGTTCTAGTTTGTCTTTCAGATAGGACAGATCAATTCTGACCTCTTCCTAAAGTGTGCACAATCCAGCTGATTTAATATCTTTTCACGTGAAGGCAACAGAAATCCATCTCTAGCAGCAACTAGATACTCAAAGATGCAAAATATGGTGTTTAGGGAAGATAATGTTTCAACAGATTCATTCCTTCTGGTAGTCTTAGTTGAGACATAACCATTGTTTACATGTAGAGCTAATGCAGCAGAGCGGTAGATCAAGCTAACACATGAAGCAGATTTAGATGGTCTCTGGGAATGCTGCTAGCCAACTAGTCAGCTCGCACTATCAGCTGACCACCCCCAGAGATTAAACTCATGACTCTTCAACAATTCCCACACAGGCTTTAACTCATCTGTGTTGGAAAACAAAAGCATTCTACCTTCTGCTTCTGAAGGTTGTCTGTGAGATCCTATCTAAAACCAAAGGGTTAACAGGCAAATGATCAGATAGGAACAGAATTGGCCCATACCTTGGCTCACATTCTTGTTGCTCAACCAGAAGAGGAGACCTGGTTGAGAAAGAGAAAGGCCACATCTTAGTTTGCCTCCTAGTCAAAACCTGAAGTAGGAGGAGGGAAGGAAATGCAGGTGTCTGTACAGAGTTAGCTTCTGCCTACCCTCACTCAATAGGTCTGGCTTAGCCCCATACAAACACAAGAGCCAGTCTTGTAATGTTAAGGGCAGTTAAGAGTGGTCATCTCCTCCAGGTACCCCAGCCCAAGACACCTCCTACCTGGCTGCTGGAGCCCAGCCCAGTAGTCTAAGGACCTGGCATCTCTGCCCAGGCTGAAGGATCTGGCTTCTGCTGTTGCCTTTGCACGTTCAGCCAGCAGTAAAGCTGAACACATATCCCAGATGCACACAGAGGACATGGACATGGATACGTCCGGTCACACAGACAAGTCCCTGCCCCCAGCAGCGCCCACACTCAGGACTCGCACCGGACATGGGCACAGCCAGCCACGTCTCCTCCTCTGGGGCTGGCAGAGGCAGGAGGTCACTAGTGCAGCACACACACTGCACTCTCTAGGTTCACAGGCACGGGCATGTTTGTGAATCCTCTGAGCATCAGCATGATTCCTCTGCCTGCCCGGCACCCCTGCCCAGATCCTGGCACCCCTTACCAACCCCACAGGTCCCTGACTCACCAGCTGGTTCCACTGGATGCTCGCTGCACACACATGACACTCACACACTCATCCCACAGGCACACCAGACTGGCGGGTGCCCCTGAACACCAGCACAGACATTCTGCCTGCCTGATACCCCTGCCCAGACTCAGAGCCTCCTACTCGCCAGCTGGTCCAGCTTGGAATCCACAGCCATTCCCCACACACACTCAGTTTGAGGCAGGTGCTCACATTTGCCCACAGCAGCTGGCACCCAGCACACAGGCTGTGACCCATGATCCTGATCCAGCCACCAGTGCTGAGCCCCTCGCTCATGCCTGTACCTCCGTAGCTGTTTTTTGGGACATACGCTGTTCCTGCCCCAGTAGCTGGAGGTTTACAGACACCCACCAGCTCCAGTAGCTGATGCTAAGGCCCCACTGGCTCCAGTAGCTAGCTTCCTCCTTTTATCATTTTTTAATCCATTGAAAAAAGTCCTTGACCAGATACTATAAAAGGAACAAACACTCTCTTTCTATATACCTTTACACAAACCAAGTGTGGAGTTTTTTGTGCCCAAAACAAGATGCATCCTACAACCCAAAATTCTAGTTTAACACAGATGTTATATCTACACATGTAAATTAAACTTGCCCGTGGCAATTCTCTGGCATTAAGGCAATCTAGCATGGAACAATCCACAACCTTATTTTCAAATTGCCTTGGCCTCCAAAATCCTGTGGTTGAATACAAACTGCTATTGGAAATGGTCATTGGCCTATTCTAGCTCGCAAATTATTTCAGACCACAGGAGTTGGCACAGGTGAAAAGAACACCACCTACTCTGTAAAATTGTTAGAACAGTTTCTAATGGATCCCAAATGCTTGGGCATGTTTTTTTGGCATTTCTTCATCTACTGGTGTAAACCTTGCCTATGAATCTCTGCAAGAATCAAGCTGGGTTCGGCAAAACTATCACAGAATTAGAAGTCATGCAGTGAAATAGACCAGTCTGACATCTCTCCACTGATGTGCATAGTTTATCTCATTTTATCTGTATCATTCAAATTATCACATGGCTTCTGACAAAGAATCAACTTCAGCTACCTTGTTTTAGTGGTCAAACACCCAAGTGTATACATGAGAAAAAGGAGGACAGAAATATGTAGACTTGGACCTTCCATGAACATGAAGTCTTGTTAGCTTTTGCTTACACAATTTCAGCAAGGGTTTTAAGAATGGTCAGAACCACAGATCCAGATCAAATGAACTATAAAAACAGCCTGCATGTATAGGGGTGGGGTGACAAATCTTAAGCTATTTTCTGAATATGTTCGTAGCACTTGAGTAGTAATGAGGGAGCAGTTGAAATGTCCAGAGTATCGATGCAGTTATGCTTGAATAAATTGATTTGTTAATTAGCACTGACAGTATTGGAGAACACTACTATGTTTCCTCAGCCTTGGAAGATCCAAAGCAGTATTAAATATTTGCTGACTGACCTGATTGACTCACTCTGTCCTGGTGAGACCCCACTGGGAGTACTGAATCCAGCTCTGGAGTCCTCTGTACAAGAAAGACATCGATCTGTTGGAGCAGGTCTAGAAGAGGGCCTGAAAAATGGTCAGAGGTGGGGAACACCTCTCCTATGAGTACAGGCTGAGAGAGCTGCAGTTGTTCAACCGGAAGAAAAGAAAGCTCTGGGGAGACCTTATTGCAGCCTTTCAATATTTAAAGGGGGCTTATAAGATGGGGACAGACTTTTTAGCAGGGCCTGTAGCAACAGGACGAGGTAATGGTTCTAGACTAAAAGAGAGTAGATTCGGACTAGATATAAGGAAGGTTGGGGTTTTTTTATGATGAGGGTGGTGAAACACTGGGACAGATTGCCCAAAGAGGTGGTAGATACCCCATGCCTGAGAAACATTCAAGGTCATGTTGGATGGGACTCGGGGCAATCTGATCTAGCTGAAGATCTAGCTCACTGAGGGGAGATGGAATAGATGACCTTTAATGGTCCCTTCCAACCCAAACCATTCTATGGTTCATACATTTATAGAATCATTTGGGTTGGAAAAGACCCTTAATATCACCAAGCCAAACAAACCATTAACCTAATGCTGGCAAGTCCATCACTAAATCATGTCCTTAAGCACCACATGTATACGTCTTTTAAATACCTCCAGGGATGGATGGTGACTCATCCACTTTCCTGGGCAGCCTGTTCCAATGCTTGACAACCACTACAGTGAACATATGTTTCCTATTATCCAATCTAAACCTCCTCCAGTACAAATGGAGGCCATTTCCTCTTGTTCTATCACTTGTTACATGGGAGAAGAGACTGACACCCACCTTGCTACAACCTCCTTTCAGGTAGTTGTAGAGAGCAATAATGTCTCCCCTGACCCTCCTTTTCTCCAGGTTAAACAACCCATCACCTCAGCCACTCCTCATAAGACTTGTTCTTTAGACCCTTCACCAGTTTCGTTGCCCTTCTTTGGACATGCTCTAGCACATCAGTGTCTTTCGAGGGGCCCAAAACTGAACACAGTAATCAAGGTGTGGCCTCAGCGGTGCTGAGTACAGGGGGACGATCAGTTCCCTAGTCCTGTTGGCCACGCTATTTCTCATACAAGTCAGGATGCTGTTGGCCTTCTTGGCCACCTGGGCACACTGCTGGCTCATGTTCAGCTGGCTGTCGACCAGTAGCCCCAGGTCCTTTTCCACTGGGCAGCTTTCCAGCTGCATTGACATAGCAGTGACCAGAAATGCCAAACAGCACTAGTACAGCAATAAGTAGAAAGCTCAAAGGGCTTTTAACACAGAGATAGTAGTTTGCATAACTTGCTAAAGAAATTGAAACCATTTATAGCTTACTGCTGATAGCTTTTGAGTCATATTTTTAATCTACTACATTTCATATATCACAAAATTACAAGACACTTCTGTATTTCAACTATTATTTCTCTTGACAGCAGAGCTTTTTCAGTGGGACAGTCACAGGTGAATAGTATCATGGTTTTAGCTATTTAGAGAAAAGGTATAATTACTGAAGAAATAAGTTGCATATGTCTTCTGCCAACATCACCAGGCAATTGCAGAATTATTGCCTTCTTGATTTGATGTACACACCTCATTTCAAAACTGTATTTCTCAGTGCCTTTGATCATGTCATCTTAATAAAAATATATCGCATTAAAATAAGGCTGTCTGTGAGATTGAGTATTTTTTTATTTCCCACCAATAACCTAGTGATTATAAAGGGCAATAAGAAAATTTAAGCTAAAGAGTAAAATCTTGATAACAAATATAGCATATATACCATCTGCAGCATCACACAGTACAGCTAATTTATGTCATGATGTTGGAAGTTGGAACAAGGCTCAACTGTACTTGCCTAAACTTTTTCTCCTACACAGATTAACAGACAACAATCAATCCAGTGTACTGCTCTTTCAGTAGTCTGAATGTACAGTGAATGGATAGTAATTAAACTTTAAATTTCTAAATTGTCATTGTGCTATGATCTCACTTCTTTTTGTACCACCTATAAATTACACTATAATGTAACATTAAAAGGATAAAAGAGACAGTATTGAGATTAGAATATCAAAGTACCACACAGCAGCCAACAAGTAGGGATCTGCTTTCAAATAAATTTTTATCCTACAAGTGCAGTAAAAAAGAGCACATCATGTTGTGCTGGGAGCAGAGAAGAAAGTTACACATGATTAAAGTATTTCAAATGTACACTGACAAGACAGATCCCATCTGGACAGCACAGCAGAACCAGATGAACAGCTGCAGATATTAAGTCATGAGTTTCTACAGAAGAAGCTAAAAGACAGTTTTGGTCATTAATGTACTAGTAGACTCACATTCCATAACTAGCAACCTAGCTCAGATAATTAATGCATTTGATAGCTTCCCATTCACTGTCATGGTCAATATGCCATGTCCTCCCTTGCCCACACTTATGTATGCCTAATTTCAGCTAACAGACTTTAATGTTCAAGTTAGTTGTCCAGTTTCCTCATACTCACTTTATTGTCAGTGAGAAAAGAGAAGTTTCTACAGAGTAATTTGGAACAGGAGCTTAAGTGGAAGAGGTCCAGGTTTCCCTTCAGCAGATTAACTCACTCTGTTGACTGGGGAGAGGCCAGTGGCAATGCTCCTAGTTTAACTATCTAAAACTAGGCAGCTCAATTCAAGTCAGTCTGGCCTAAAATACCCGTACATTGCTTATTTTTGAAATAACAAAAGGCAAATTCCACTTTCAGTTTCTCTGCTCACAGACAGTTTCACGCTGGGAAGAAAGTAACTGGCTTTAAATCACAGTGAAATAACCTTATCTGTAATAGGGCAGGGCCAGCAGCTGGCTCATTTCTCCTTCAGCTGCCCAGGAGAATTCATCCAGCAGCTGATAGACCAAGGCTTGTAATCTGATATGAACAGATTTGGACAGACAGAGCTGATTGAAATTGATTGCTGGCCACCAAAGCATGGTGAATTTTGTGTGAGCAGTCCATGGGGAAGTGATGTGTGAGAGTGTGTGTTTATACAAAGACTGCAGCAGTAGAATAGAGCGTTAAAATTATCCCAGAAGATGAGGTGCTAACCTCCTCAAGAGGAACCCCAGATGTCTGTCAAGAAAAAGGAGAGCTTGTTTAAACTGGACGTGTCAGAATGATCAAACCACCTTCCTATATGTCCTGTGTGTGACCTCATAGCATAGAATTCCTTGCTACTGAGGACTGCCAATGCTAAAAATTTAGATAGGTTCAAAACTGACAGGACGACACCATCTAAAAGAAAATTCACCAAGGGCTGTTAAATGTAAAGACACCCCTCAATCCATAAATCTGTCAGTCGGGAACAACTGGAAGTTGAAAAAATATTCTGGAAAATATCAAATTCCAACTCTCTGCATGTACTCTTCCTTAGGCTATTGTTGGATAGCAGATATTCACTCTGACACAGTAGGGACATTTTATGTTTCTTGTCATATTCTTAAATACTCTTACTAGACTGTGGGCTCTCCCTCACTTCCCAGAAAATCTGTCACTGTCTCCCTAGAGTAGAGGGAATCTAGATAAGGATAGTGGGAAAACAGGAATTTTTGAAAGAATAATCTTGCTTGATCAAGGTGCTCCGAAGAGAATAGAAAATTAAGCATTTGTTTCCTTCCATAGGCACAGAGGACATGGAAAGAAAATTCCCTATGCATCAAGTAAACAGATCAGCAGAAAGAGATTTAGTCTGTATCTCTTAGACTGACTTTCATAATCTGAGTGAAGATAGAAATGCAAATCTCTGGATCCAGGACTAGCTACCTAACTTGTTCAATTCCCCGTTAAGTCATGTTCTTCATCTGGTCATATAAAATGTTTTAAGAAATCAAAGCTCAGACATTCCAAAATACTACCAAAAATACTGATTCCCTCATTTGTTAACCTTCAGTTATTCTAACCATTCTTGTACAGTAGTGCAATAAAACATAAACACATCCTTTCATCCGTCTCTATTCAAGCATTCTACAATACACATGTGCTTTGGAGGTTTGAAAAGTAAGGATGATTGGTTGAATCAGGGCTCAGACAGACACACTTCTTTACAAATCAGTTTTACATAAACTCTGAGATTCAGAGAAGGGTAAAAGCGGCTGTGTAACACAGGCCACAGGTACTAAATCCTGATTTGGTTCCAGTAGCTGTGGCTGAGCCAGAGCATATCAAAAGGTTTTAGCAAAAAAGACTTAAAAAGAAAATGGAGCCAAAAAACTAAACTTTTCAAAGCTGCTGGGAAATGACAGTTCTTAGAAACACAGAGGCAATATACCTCAACAAAGAAGTCTAGAACGTGAGAGAAATCAAAACTGGAGAGTTGTAAAGATAATTCAGTGTTATAAGTTCAATCAGACAGAAAGCAATAAAGTACACTAACTATGCTAGACCTAGATATTTCAGTTTAAATTATAACCCTAAATTGGAAATGTTAGTTGCCTTTCAAAGACAACCAGAATACCCAAAGCATCTGGCTGCTTTGAATAATGCATGAAGAGGGAAAAAATATATTTTAACTTCCTTAGTAAAACAAGCAGATTTTTTGGTTAGAATTCTGAACCTTACAGTCTCATTTCAGAAAATAAAAACACCTTGAGAGACATAAAATATTTTTAGACTAAAGCAATATATATTAAACAATTCATTCTGGTTTTACTCAGAAATTATTGATACACCGTATTTAACTAACACAAACTGTAAACACCTGTTCATGAAAGGGTTAAAGGATCTAAAAGTTTATATTAGAACATCAGTTTTACTTTTAATCAAGATTGATTTTAATAAAAGCCTGGAATCACAAAGGCTTACTTCTGTGCTTCAGTCTATGCACTCTGAGTAGTCCTATCCACTTCTATAGGAACAGTCACAAAGGATAAAAATGAGCAGTTACATAAATCTTTGTGTAGGATTAGAGTTTAACACATCTAGGAAAAATAATTTAACTATTAGCTTCTGGGTGAGAAGAAACAGAAAATCACTGATCCCAAAGAGATCTGGAAATTTTAACTGAGAATGAATTATATTACTATGCAATATGACAGGCAAACAAAAAGGCAATGCAATTCTGTTTGAAGTATCATGCCACAGAAGTAGGGAGGAAGCAATCGTCTGTTTTAGCCAGATAAGGAAATCAGTAGCTATAATTAGAAAAAAAAAAAGACATATCATTACATTATTGAAAATGAAAACATTGAACAATTATGAGAAAAAATATGCTGATATTTTTTATCAGAATATGTTGAACCATGGCATAATAATTTGGAGAAAAGAATAAAAAGTAGAGCAGCACTTAGGAATTTTAAACTTCATCAGACATAATGTTAGAAAAAGTACTCCCGGGACAAGTGTTCACAGGCTAAAAGGCAAGGTACTAGTTTCCTTTTCATGTTTCCATAGCTTGTCATTCCATGAGCTTCCAGCTGTGTGAATAGCACTAGAGACTGAGCCAGTTTTGGATGCAGTGGCTCACACAAGATATAGACACACTATGTCTGAGAATATTCCCTCCCTGAGGGTAAGACCAAACATGCCTCATGACTAATTGTGCTGAATTATGTCATAACTAAATAATTATAATTACTTATATTAACCATAATTGAATATAATTACCTAAATGATCACTGTAAGTTTGTGTCTCAAATTAGCAACTTTTTCTCCCATTCAAAGACAGATGTCCTTTGTGGTAACTGTCAGTGGTTTGGTTTATTTTTGTTTGTTACAACCTGGCTTCCCTTGCCAGTTTAACTGAATAACAGGTACTTGCCCTTTGGAGAATTCACCTCATTAGTTAAAGAATTTTGAATCCAACTGAGTCTTAAATAGACATGGAATTACAGTTCTTGCAAGACGGTAACAGTGCAGAAGACTCAGGTTTGCAACACTTTCTATTATAAAAATGTGGGGGGTTGTTTTTTATATCTTCATCAAATTGAACAATTCAGGCCAAAATTTTGTATGTGCTGTGATTTAAATTTTAATGTTTAAAACCATTAAACACTATAAGTGATGAGAAAACTTTCTTACAGTTTCTACGCTCAAATTTCCATTTTCCATCTACATGTAATTATTAACTCTTTCCTCTCAGAGGCTGCTGGAGGCCATGACAGTTCCTTCCAGGATGGTTTATGGCATTTGCTGGGCAAAAAAGCAAAATTAAGAACAAAGAACCTGACCCACTTCTAGTATCAGTGGCACCCAGTTTCCCCTACATGCAGGAAAGCATAATGGTCAAGAAAACCATCTGATCTGACTGCAAAACTAAGAAACCTAGCGAGGGCAGTAGAGGGAAAAGAACAGATTGATACCAAAAAAAAAAAAATCTGGTGAGGCTGGAAGCAGAGAAACTGAGAGCTTAATGAGATAAGACCATGACTGCCTGTTTGGTAACTTTATTACGATCAGCCATTGGAATAATCTCCCCAGGGATGTGGTGGGTTCCCCAGCATTGGACACTTTTAAGATTCAGCTGGACAGGGTGCTGGGCCATCTTGTCTAGACCTTGCTTTTGCCAAGAAAGTTTGGACCAGATGATGCTTGAGATCCCTTCCAACCTGGTCTTCTATGACTGATTCTGTTTGGAAGGAAGCTGTGACTAGCAAAATGCAAGGCTGAGGGAAGAGGAAAGTATCTCAGCAGAGGTGGTTAAGCACACAGACTTCATGTGAAGCCCAGAGTGTGGTGACACACTTGCCAGGCTAACCAACTTTCAGCAAGAGGTGCGCTGTGTCAGCCCAGCACATGGCACGAGTGGAACAAACACTGAACTGCTGTGCAGTTGTTTCACACAAACCATTAGAAATACTTCTGTCATATGAATTGGTTGGAACAGTGTGCTGCAGGGATGAGAAAGTGAGAAAAGATGACTTTGACTACACAGAGAGATTTCATTAGGAAAACATGTCTCCAGACCTGTGATTGTGCAAAAGGGAAAAGGCATGTTCCCCTGGATGCCCCAAAGGAATCAGCCAAAAGGAAGAACCATGGCACATAACAATGAAATTCTGGAGACCAAGGCAGGACATTTGAAAGGCCTGGGCAGGGCAGCACTGAAAAGAGAACAGGATCAGGACCTCCAGGCCATACTAAGAATGTTCTCATTTGACCTTGTACCATTTGGTAAAGCTTTCTTTAACATCTTATTTTTCCTGGTCTTTTTTTTTTTTTTTTTTAATAAACTAGATCAATTGATTGCATCATCTGACAACTACTACACAGAGCAGATATCATGTATAGAATCACTGCAGATAAGATTTAGAAGAGCTTTAAAATCACATGAATTCACAGCACCTGCAAAGAATTTCTACATCACCACACTAAATAAAAATACACAACTAATAGAATCCTCTATATCATGAACACAGCAAGTTTCTTTTACCTCTCTATAAGGGTCAGATCAATCTGCCTATGAGGCCAGGAAGAGTCACTGTCTTCAGCCTTCCTTGGATCAGCCTCCCACCCCATCCCCACACGCCCATAAATAAACCTCAGCTAACCGTTTACCCAACTGCCACACAAATTTGTAATAGCAAAATGATCATTGCTATAATATCATACATAAAAAAGCAGAAGTTTTGCTTGTTCTGTTGTTCAAAAAAGCCAGTTTAAAAAAGTGAGTTTCCCTATTCTTTATGTTTTATGAGTTGTGATTCTTCTGCTTATGAGCTCATTTTGAAGACTCCGTATTCTATGAAAATAGTTTGTGACACAATCTTGAGAAAAGAAAGTCTCTTAAGGATTACAGAGCAATGTTAGGGAATATATGTATGAACCACCCTCTACAAGTAGGAGGTTTAAACAAACTTGACGGTAGTAAAACCATCTCCAAAAATATATTTGCTTATATGGATCCCATAACCTGATAGATGCAAGGTTGCTGCACCGCTGTGACCCCATCTCCATCCAGTAGGGAGGTTCAGCATTCATTCCCAGTAAGCACACATGCACATTATACAGTGTACATATATAGATATATCTGTATTCACACACATCACAGATCGATGCAGAGAGCAAACACACAGCACTCTCACAAACAGGCAGCCTGATCCCTGTTCCTCCCCTCCAGCTGATCACGATTGAAGTCTGTCAAGAATGCAACACCATTTAAGTGTCCATACACACAGTTATAAATATGTACATGTATATACATGTGCAGTACTGATCTCTCTAGCCGCTGGCCTAGATACTCAGTTTATCCAGTAGCTGCTCCCTGGTCCTCAGGTCTCCCCAGCTGTGGCAACACAAAACTGTGAGACCCTGGAGGTTCGTGGTCTCACTCCAGTTGCTGGTAATAAGACCTCATCTCCTACTCACTAGCTAGTCCAGTTTTAAATTCATTAATGTTCACACACACACACACACACACACACACACACAGGATGAAGAACTCACCCACACAGACAGTAAAAATAAGACTTAATAAGGTATGGAAAACTGTGGTAATTAAGCACAAGAACCAGTCAGACAAGTGCACTGACCAGAAATCTGATGACACTCAACCAGGTCCTTTAACCTCTTATTTTATTTTCCCACACTGTTCCTGCCCAGTCCATGTGTAAATCTCACATGTTGCCACAATTCCCTTAAAATATCCCATAATAAATTTTACACTATTGTAAAAATGCTCTTTCACCTGCCTCCCACAATGGGTCCTATTAGCCCTCTAGGGGCTACATACAATTATGTATGTAACATACAATTAAAGGGAAAAGAACAACATTTCCTAAGCCTTACATAACTTCCCCTTGTGCTGGTGACACATAATCAATTACTTTTTTTAAAGAAACCTGAAGCCTTACATAATGTAGTAACTAGTACCAGCAAGAAAAAAAAAAATGGGTTTGCTTTGCTTACACACAAATCATTATAGTAATATTAGCAATTTTTTACACTGTGAGATGGATGAAACAGTGGCTGCAAAGCATGTATTAAAATACCTAATGCAAAGAGTTAAACAATTTCCCCACTGAGTGCTAATTACAGACACTTCACCATGCAGCCATGAGGATTAAATGTTCACATTAGCCACAGAAAAATTAGCAGAGAAACTGTCTGTACTGGACCATAATCTTCCACCTTTTTGCAATAAGTATCTTGAAAATCTGGAATAATCATTAAGCATCCTCTTGTGAACATCATGTTTAACAACACTAACGCAGATGTGTAATTGGTTGTTATATCTGGAGCTACTTCTTCACACCTAAATGGTGGAATAGACAAGAACACGTTTTTCTCCTGAAAAGAAGAATATCTAGGCCTTTTCAAACAGAATTATTTGCCTCAAAACATGAGGCTAGTCTGAACCTGTAGGTAGTACAGATTACTGCAGTCTGTTTTAAGTGAACTCACATCTTAGGAGCTCTGCTTTCCAATTTGTTTCTCAGTAAACCTGATGGATTTTGATGTAAGATTTTTACTTTAATCTATGACTCTAAATTATTACCTTCAAGTAATGATGTGAAAGACAGCTTACAGCCACAGCAGAGGGTAACAAAAGGTCTTTATCTGGACTCCCCTTGCTTTTTCTGGAAGACAGCCTTGTTTTTTTTGCACTTGTTCACCTTTAATCTTTTCCTTTCTCCAGCATGCAGATTTGTTTCTGTTTTCAAACACATAGCAGAGGCCACCACTTCTCAGGCTTTCTTTCTAGAGGAGAATGTAGTGATTAACTTCACAGCCCCTGCTTTTCTCTCTCCTTAACCCATGAGATTGAACACATTAGATGAATAAAAACCAAACTTCATGTTGCAAAGCAACCAGGCAGAGGGAGATTTTATACCCATGACTACCCGAACCATTCATGCTGGGTACTCAGGAAAATGAGGCCATTTAGCTTTGAATGAAAAAAGAGAGATACACTATGAGCAGAAATTATTAGTGCTCAGTCTTTACTTTTCTTCTTTTTTTTTTTTTTTTTCCTAAAAGCTGAGTTTTCTGAGCATATATCATACTGCATAATATTAAAGGGGATGGAGAGATAAAGCTTCCTTAGCCCATCATCTGAAATCCCCTAGAAAATCATCCTTCAGCTCCATCAAGTGAAATGCATCAAACACATACTGGACTCTCGATCCTGAGCATCTTACAATTCTGATCTTTCAGGATTTACTACATGTACATAAAGCAATAATAAGATTTTTTAAACCAGTAGAAGTTAACATTAAGGAAAATATTTCATACAAGAATTTTAAGATTAAACCACAACAGTTCATATACAGTCCTCAAATATAAGCCTACCAAATACTGTATTACTCTATATGTACAGTAAATGTCAAAGTATGTTTTTATTTTGAGGTGATAAGTCATGTCTTTTGAGTAGTTTCTAAGCAATGCTGCTTCTCAAATAGTAAATATGTTCTTAATTTCCATTTTAAATTTTTATAGCTTCAATTTTAAAAGATTTAAATTTATCTCATTAAAAGATTTGCAAAATAATTTGTCAGGACAACAACTTTGACCACAATATGAAAGGGGAATAAACACCCTTCTATATCTAAGTGTGTGTGTATAAATATATATATATATATATATATATATATATATATATACACACACACACACATGTATTTAGAAAATACACACTTATATGTGTCTATATATATGTATAAACACACATATATACACACTTACATATGTGTGCGTATACACACACACACACACACATATATATATATACAAGGATCTCTGTAGTTCCTTTATCATTTCCTTTTCCCTTACAGAGAAAATCTTACCAAAAGCTCCATGAACCTGAATGAGACAATTGTTTTAAAGTAAACAAGTGAACCCTCAACTATTAAAACAATAAAGCTCTCAACTCTTTCTTAGAAAAATGCTAAATCAATCTCATGATCACAGTGGAAGTTTTAATATACTACGGTTTTCTATAAATTTGCAATAAAGCAGTACATAGTACTGTCTTTCCCATAGGCAGCTTACAGAAGTTATCCAGAATATTCATTGTTTTAATATTCTTTTCTAGACATTATGGATAGAAGATTAGCATCCATGGATGAGCTGCATCTGTTGTTAGACCATGGATGATAGCTTCCAGCAACGTACATTACAGCTCCAGAAAGGAACACATAAGGGAACACAGATTTTCTTTCAGCCCAGCAAATCTCTCAACAGTTCATTGTGCAGGTGACTTCACCAGAGAAAATCATAGAGTTCCCTCTCAGCACCCTCTGTCACTATTTTTATTCTTCTTCAATTCTTAAGACACCATATTCACGTAAAATCAGGAAAGCCTTTAGAGACCTCTGATACTTCCAGAATTATAGCTTGAGAATCATTACTTCCATACACGAATCTCTCCTTGACCCTCTGCTCCCATAATGTTCTAAAGTGCACTCTGTTGTTTGGAGGGAAGAGCACAAAACTGAGTGACAAAAAGGATTAGAAAAAAAGAAGAGATGTGACTTTGAGGTGGGAGGTCAAAGTAAGAGGAACAGACAGATAGATTAGAAGAGCCCTGATTTTTTCCCTGCATATCAGCAGGTTTTCAACAGTAGGAGAGGAAATACTCTCTGTTCAGATGGACTACTGCCTAATAGCTAAGGCAATCTGTGGGAGTCGCAGATACGATTCCCATCAAATGGAGGAGGACTTTTCAGGTTATCTGTGAATACTTTCACATCATTGCCACCTTCTCCTGCTTCTGTTCTGCAGTGTTTTAAAAGGGGAACATAAGCAGAAGGAAAGTTAAGTGCCTAGAGTCCAATCCTCCTTTGGAGAGTGGTAGGTACTAGTGTGAAAACCAAGACTAAGACATGTCTGGGCATTTCTGAAATTTAGGCACTGGCCAAAAACCAGAGCCCTTTCACATCAGGCAGCAGATGAATGGATTCCAAGTTTGTACTTCAACGATGAAAGTTCACTGCAGCTTTAGCATAAAGGACCAAGAGTTTTCTTTGCATCTCAACCTTTGGGACTCTCCCACGTGAACAAACAGGAGTATCCATCAGAACTCTACACTGAGATGCACAGCTTCAGGACAGGGCACCAGTACTGAAAAAAGCTAACCATATTATCATGAAGATTAGGTGGTAACTTTTTAAGTCATTATGTTTCAGGGACATCTACTGTTAAATAGCTGAGTATCCACTGAAACTGCCTAGAGTTTCTTCACAACACTTACAGATGTCGCATGTGTTGGCAACCCATCTGCTCTGTGGCAGTTGACCGGTTTTTGCCATTCTGTTCCAGTGCTGGCATTAAAATGTAATCAATACAATTTTGTATGCAATCTTGATCTAGCTTCAGAAAGCCATATAATTGGATTATATATTGAATTGTAACCTCACAACAACTGCAGATGGAGCTTCTTGTAGCTTACTCAGTCAAGGACAGGTGAAGTATGAAAGCATGTTATTGAAAACAGGAAATTCTATTAATGTCTATGTTTAATAAGTTTCAGTATGACCTGAATCTCCTCAAGTCTGGAATCTTAATCTTTTCTTTCCAATTTATTAGCAGAGGAGCTCTGAGGATATGAATAAAGGAAAAGAATTAATGGGGAGAATGCACTCTAGGAATAGTCCTCTTTTCTTACTCTCCCATCCCAATCTCCAGAACTTTGGAGTTTTTCCCTACACACACCATACTAAGGACTGAAGACCTCATTAATTATCAGATAACAAAAACCGGTCATTTAGCTCTGGGACATAAACAAAAATTAGGAACTATGTTAACACTGCAGGATACAAAGTGGCTTTTGTGGATTTGTTGGTTTAGTAACACAAAACAAAGCACTAAACTTAATCTGAAGTTTATCTTACAGGCTTGCTAGTCAAATTATTTATGAATTGTTCCTGACTGAGTACAATACCTGAAGTGTGACCCATGAGTCAAACCTTCTACCTTTATTCAGAGTGTTGATCCCCTTGTTTAAGGCTGAGGCAAAGCAGAGATCTACTCTCTTTTGAAGGGATTGCCATACTATTCTGTAGGGACACTGATTTTAATAGTAATATGTACAAGAGCTGATCACATAGGACTGGAGACCCTGATTGTTTTAACTGATGTGTTTCCAACTAGAAGAAAGGCAGTAGCAATGGAACTACAACAAATATTTTAAAAGAAAGGCCACATTCAAAGCATTATCCTACCTTAACCTCAAGCAGCTGAGACAGAAAAAGGGTTCAGACCCCTTGATCTGGAGAGGAAGAAGGACAGAAGGAGAGGCTTTTCATAGACCACAAGGCAGCTACATGCAAAACAACTTCCCCCTCTTTTGCATCTTTGTTCCCTTCTAAAAAGCTTCTTAAGTTTTGAGAACCCCATTCTTAGGGGGATTGGTTGCACAGTATGTTGTACAGGGAAGCCCAGATACCTGTTTTGAGTAGTTACATGGGCATCTAGTCCAACATCATTTCATTTCAAATAAGACATGGGGTCAGGAGGAAAAGAAAGGGGATTGTGCTCTTCTTTAACCTTCATACAGTGACTCATTAGCACACAGCTAGGCACCATCACAGCACCTCACAGTGACAAGCCTCAATATCTCAGTGTATTGCAACCAGATAATGACTTGTTTAGGCTTAATTTAGCTACTACTTTATCCCATAGCCAGCCTGGTCTTTCTACATTTATTCTGTTTTAAAAGCAAGAGCAGTTAACATTCCAATATATATTTTATTGCTGGGTTGTGGCAGGAGCCTGTAGATGAATAACCATAGCTTTTGGAATATCCCAGAAAGTACTGATGTGAAATAATCATGCAGACAATTGGACAAGAAATGCAACAAAAGACAGAAATTTCAGGATGCATTCAAATCCACTCTGTTATGTTGGTTATACCAAAGCCCATAGCTTTGCTGTTGTTAAGTGTCTTGTCATCTTTTCCATTATTTTTTCTTATTTTCAGGGATATGTTGGTCACAGAGATTCACTTCAGGCAGAGTGAAAACACTAGGAGACTAAAATTTGGCCAAAGGCAAAGAGCATTGTTCACAGCTGACAGATTCACAGCTGGACCATCTCTCTGCTTTAACAATGTCAAAAATAAATGGAGAAATAAACATGTCTTCCTAGAAAATGAAACGCTAATAAAATCAAAAACCTTTGGGTTTTTATATCAGAACCTATTAAGCACTAAAATATTGGTGAACGAGATAAACACTGGTCAGAGCTTTTCAGCAAGTTGACATGCACTTTCATACTCATCCCCAACTCAGAATTACAGGGTAGGAGCAAGACTACTTTGACATCTGCATCCACATTGTAAGACTGTGCCTCCTGAACACCACACAGCTGCTCTCAAACTCCTTATCCCTCAGGGATAGAGAGGAGAAAATACAACAAAAGGTTCCAGGATGAGAGAAGGACAGGGAGGGATGACTCTCCAATTTTGGTCATGGGAAAAAGACTTGATTGGAGTAGAAAAATAATATCAATTTAATTTGAACACCAACCACAACAACACTAATTTGCCAATCAGATTAGGACAGAGAGAAAATGCAACCACATCTTAAAAACATCTTCCCCCCACGTCTCCCTTCTTCCCAGACTCAGCTTTGCTCCCAATTTCTCTACCTCATCCTCCACAGCAGAGCAGGGTGGAAGGGAATGGAGGTTATGGTCAGTTAATCACATGTTGTTTCTGCCACTCCTTCCTCCTCAGGGGGAAGACTCCTCACACTCTTCCCCTGCTCCAGCGTGGCGTCCCTCCCATGAGGGACAGTCCTCCATGAACTTCTCCTATGTGGGTCCTTCCCACAGGGCTGCAGCTCTTCACAAACTGCTCCAGGGACTGTCCCGCAGGTCACAGTCCACCCAGCCACACACTGCTCCAGCACAGGCTTCCCTCAGAGTCCCGGTCTCCTTTGGGTGCAGCCACCTGCTCCGGTGTGGGGTCCTCCACGGGCTGCAGGTGGGCATCTGCTCCACCATGGACCTCCATGGGCTGCAGGGCACAGCCTGCCCTCGCACCACGGGCTGCAGGGGAGTCTCTGCTCCAACACACCTCTGCCTGCTCCTCCTTTCAACCTCTGACCTCGGTGTTTGCATAGGTGTTTCCCTCACTACTCCTCTTCCTCCTCTCAGGTTCCCTTTCTTAAAAACATGATCACAGAGGTGCAGCCACCATCGCTAACTGTCTTGGCCTTGGACAGAGGCGGGTCTGACTTGAAGCCAGAGGAGCTTCCAGAGGCTTCTGACTGGGCCCACCTCTGTAGCATCCTCCCCTGCTACCAAAACCCCATCACACACAAACCCAATACACAGGTCCTCTGAAGCAGCAACAATCTAGGTAAAATGAATGATCCTAAGACGTAAACAGAGATCAAAATACCCTAAAAATTCGGATATGGTCACACTTTGGGTCACTGATATGTATGAAATCAGAAGCACCTAC
Source organism: Athene cunicularia (assembly GCF_003259725.1). NCBI lineage: Eukaryota > Metazoa > Chordata > Aves > Strigiformes > Strigidae > Athene > Athene cunicularia. The sequence continues at coordinate 36,236,436 of NW_020799091.1, read as the reverse complement.
AAAGCACCAAAAAAAAAAAAAAAAAAAAAAAAAAAAAAAAGGCATGCTTTAATGTACTGGGACTGGCTGAGCCAGAATTGGTTTTCCCCTATAGCAGCCCTCACAGTGCAGTGTTTTATGTTGGAGCTGGCAGGGTGTTGGCAGCACCCTGGTGTGGTGGGTACTGCTGAGCAGTGCTTACACAGCACCAAGGCTCTTTCCGACATTTCCCCCTCAGTGGGATGGGGTGGGCGAGATCTTGGGAGGGGGCACAGCCAGGACAGCTGACCCGAACTGACCAAAGGGATATCCCAGACCATACGACATCTGCTCAGGATAAAGCTGGGAGAAAGGAGGAAGGGGGTGGGGTCACCCTTGGTCCTCCGAGGCAACCGCTACACGTGTGGGAGCCCTGATCCTGAGAAGGCCACACATCGCCTCTTCATGGGAAGTAGGGAATAAATCTGTTTTCTTTTTGCTTCCACATATGGATCTTATTTTGCTTTGCTTTGCTTATATTAAAACATTTTTGGTTTATGCACAAGGGTTGGGGTTTTTTCCTATCTTATTTTCTTTCCCCTCTTTGCCCTGTTGAGAAAAAAGAGGGAAGGGGGAAGTGATAGAGCAACTTGGTGGGTACCTGGCATTTAGCCAAGGTCAAACCACCACACTTAAGCATCACCTATTTATACCAGAAGATAACAATTCTCTACATTTTTAAACTTGTCTCATTAAAAGATGAATATTAAAGTATCTGATAAACACATATGTATGTTTTGCTTAATTTTTAATGACCGTTGAAGAAAAATTTCAAAGAAAATTTAGATTTTCACTTTTTCAGAGAAACTCTTCCAAAACTCTCATTGTCTGATTCATATCTAGAAAATATGGAAATGTTGATTCATATAATCAACATCTGAATCAAGTTTATTCAAAAATAAGAAATGAGAAATTAAGATATATAAAGCCCAAAGAGCGTTAAAAAAATAGTTCACATTCCTGAATAACCTTCTTACTTTCAGGGAAGTATATATAAACTTAAATCCAAATATCTGTGACTTTTAAGTAGCTTACCAAGATTTCTTTATTTACTTGTATCCATGGTACTCTCAGCTTGCCTGCAAGGAAAAGAATGTAACAAGGGGCTGGGAGCAATGACTCCAGGTTCATTTTCTGGCTGTACTGTTTACTGCCTTTGTGAGCCCAGAGAAGGTGTCCTCCTGTCCTTCTATAGAATGGTGTCATGAGATGTTCAGAGACAACAGGCAACAAAATTATTATGCTAAAGAAAAGATGAATCAAGGCTAGCTTCTAACATGAAAAGACTTTTTCCCCACTTTGTTCTGTAAATTAAGAGACATCATCAGCTCTTGGGGGTATATACAGAAATGTTCAGGCTCTGGAAAGTACATGTCTTTAGTCCATAAGCACATTAACAAAGCATTTGTCTGAGTGTTTTGATTACAGTCCATTCCTGCAATACTTACAAGAACAAGCCATCCCAAAGCTTTTATGGAGAGTGGCAAATCTTCTTGAACAAGCACAGCAGTATTAGAGCACCACTGTCATCCTGTTAGATTTTAAATCTGTGCAGTTATTTACAACATCTTTTCAGCTCACCTCCAAGTTCTAAACCTTAAATCTCTGGTTACTGCAGAGATCTGAAAACAGTGTGAGGTCTCATGTATCATGCTAATACTTTTGGCACGACAGCAGGAGACACTATAATTGCCTCAGCAAAATTCCTTCATTTATGTGTCTACATCACTGAAGAATTTGCAATTATTTTTAAATATTTGCTGGTGGGTCTTTTAAAATATATTTATGGGCCTAACATTTTGTGTAGCTCAGAAATTATAAACCATACAGTCTATTCATTATGGCTTTGTACGTTACACTTCACTGACACTACAATGTCTCTAATGGAAAGGAATCGTGATACTTTTATTGTCATGTGAATTTTAACAGGGTTTCCAGACCACACGAGTACTCTTCTCCAACTCTGTAAAGGGTCAACATGAGCTGTTGCATTTCTAGGGGCCTATTAGGATGAAATAGAAATTACAAAGCATGTAGGGTATACAAACCAAAAAAAGTGCTGCAACCTCCTCAGATAATACTCGTCAGACAAGCCACTGTGCTACAATTTCCTTCTATTTAATATATAATCTTAATATCTCCATGCTCAGAAAATTAGGAAACATCCTCTACACTGCTGTCTCTTTCTAAGTGAAGAACATTAAACATTTTGATAGCTGTATTGTACCTTGCTGTGTGTATTTTCCTTTGCCAGGGCAAATTGGAAGTAAATAGTATCAGTAGAACAGTAAGAAGGATGAACAAAAATTCATTCACATAAACTCACAAAATATCCCTTGGCTAAGAACTTGGCTGAATAGGAAAGTTTCACCAAAAATAATTTTCCTCACAGCTCAACAACTCCTTGTACAATTGAAGATTTTTTAAAATTTATGATTTGAAGCCCCTTTCAAGTAACACTCAATGAAGTTAAAAAGGATAATTATTTTTAAATCCCAGAATAAGCCTCAACATTTACAGTGGTCTGGGGAGAGAGAAAGGCTGCAGAAAATTGCTTTGGGAAGCAAGAAGAAAGATGTACCATTGATGATTCAAAAGAAATTGTCAGTGTGGTTAAAAAGATGCATTTGAAAGCTTATTTCTAGATACTTACAGGCAAACTATTGTAGTGTATTTCTATAGGAAAGAATCATGATTTAGAGTCAAGAGACCCAGAAGTCCTTTTCCATCAGCTGACAGTAAGAATGTACTGGGCTCAGGTGATTATATAATAGCTATCTTAAAGACAATATCGACAACGACATAGTATGCTATGCCAAGTAAAAAGATTCTCTTGAAGAAGCTGATACACTATGCAACTGATGCAGGGAAAAAAAAAAAACAACAAACAGTCAGGAATTCAAAAGTAACTAAGTACATTAGCTAAATTACAAGATAATCCAATATAGAATCAAGTGTGAAAATAGAATAATGCATTTGCAAAGGAAATATAGAAATTGCCAAGAATTAACATTTGGTAGAATAGCTGAAAAGTTACAATCATTACAGAAGTTTATTACAATTACTGAAATTTTCCAACATGCCCTGCCATTTCTAACTCATTTCAGATGAAATGGAGGGCTGTAGAAAGCTATTCCATTGCTACACACAAAACAGACCACTAACTTGCTCTCATACACTTTCCTGCAAAATAACTTGAGCTTTCTAGTCAGAGTATCCTTCTAAGGCACTTGAGTCCTCAAAACTCAACAATCAACTGAAATCTCAACAGAAACTTAAAACCATTCGTGAATTAAGTAATTATTTTAACTCTAATTGAAATTAAAAGTAACATGACTGAGAAAGAGCAAAGTAGCCTACTTCAAGTGTAGTCACCTTCCCTTCAGAGCACTTCTAAGTAGTTGGATTGTACTGAAGGCATTCATTAAAAAATGAAGTACAATAAAGGGAACAGTTCCAGAACAATTGCCTTTACCTTTCTAAAGCTGTTATCAGTTAAGAAGCAGTAAAGAGATTTCACCAACCTCACTCAGAAATCAACACAAAATTCAAAATATCAGCAACACTAAATGCTGAGTTGTATTTAGCACATCATTTTCTTGATAAATATATCGAGGGCAGCGATTAAAAATACACACAGGGGAGTGCAGGAATGAGTCCTGCACCCCCACACCTCTCTAAACCCATTTCTCCTGCTGCAAGAGAGCAGCTCTGCATTGCACTGCGGGCAAGAGACAGCCCTAATACTGAGAGAGCCAGTAAAAATGAGAATTACTTCAAGTGCTGGGGAGCCCTCCAGTGGGACAGAGCTCTTATAGCAACCACCACTGCCTCTGGCTCCAACTTAGAGTGAACTATTGGTGTTTGCTGTGCAAATAACCTCCCTAGGGAGTCAATCTCATCTGGAACAATAAAGACGTTGCTCTAAATCACACAGAGAATTGTCCAGCACATGTAGAAACCAGCGTCGACAAACATTAAATAAAAACACCCATTTTACTTAACGTGAACTTGTCCACGAGGAATGCAAGCTTTTTTGGTTAGAGCATGGCTTTACGTTCCTAAGAGCCAAGTTCAAGTCCCTGATCTACCATAGGGTTAAGTAAATCATTGTGTGATCTACTACTGCAGGGGTTAGGGCAGAATCCCCCCTTCTCTGCTGAAGGATGGACACCCACCTGTACAGGAGAGGTTTTATAATAAATACATCCAAGACAGTTGAAGCCAGACTGCATGCACATATAACTACGTGAATACTACAGAAGTTTCAAAGAACAGACAGTTAGTTCTTCTCTGGCTCATCTATGAGCCCTTACCTCATTTCTCAGTTACTCTTGCTGCATTTTTCAGTAAAGGCCAATAACTGTAATGACCCAGAACAGCATCACAGCAGATAGAATATTTTGTTAGAAGTGCCTCTGGATTAATGCCAACATTGATCAGCACTGATCACACCATGGATCAGCTGCTATCCCTCTTGTGTCAGGGCATTTTATGAAGCCTAAATTGAGATCCTAAGCCACAAGAGAGATCTCCAGCAACAAGGGACATGTCCACAAGAGCTACCAGGAGACCGTACCAGTCAGCTGGCATTACCAGATAAATAGACAGTGTTCACAGCCCAAGGGAAGAGTGCTCCTATGAGGATATTTCATCACAAAGCAAATTTAATACTCCTGGTTGCTCAATCTGTTCCCACTTTAACTTTGCTTCATACTGACTTGGGGAGGAGGGGTCTGTGCTTAAATATCCAAGGATAAAGTAGGTCAAAGAAATAGAATTTGACATTATTTTATTTCTACACGTTTGAAAGCATGTTATTTTCATAAAGTAGTCCATGCAGTAGCATCAATCTAGCTTTTTTTTGTGCTCCATTTCTTCTATAATTCCACAGATTTCAGTTTGACCTCCAAGTTCTTTAGTCACTTCAGAATATAAATTTTTCTACTAATATACATGACACAACTTTCAGTCCTCATGCAGACATCCTCTTGACTTCAATGTAGAGTACAGGTATATTCAAGTGGCAACAGAACTAAACCTCTGTTGTTGCAGTTTAGAAAGTAGAAAAGTATATGAAATTATTCCTGAATGTTATATTTCTAAAATTCACAAATTAGGAAGAAACTAGGCCTGACTCCATCATTTGCAATTTTTTGTAAAGTGCTGAACTTGTTAAATTTTAAGAGTCAAGTGGCAGAACACTGGCATTTCAAAAAGAACTAAAGCTGATTGTATTAAAATATTTCATTAAGCCCTGACTTTTCAAAGGTTGAAACCAGCTATTTGGTGTTTAAATGCTCACAATACAGGAAAAATAAAAAATAGTGTTATCAGTATAATTACAGAGGAAGAAAAAAGAAGCTTTTCTTTCACTGATGCAGAACATAATCTAACTCATGCAAAATGAATGGTTGCACCATATATTGTTTTAACACTGTATCAATTTATTAATATTAAACTAGAATATATAAAAATCATATTTATATAATTAGTCTCTTCCAAACTAAACCAAATCTCAAGGAAATACAAAAATATAATTTATAGGGGAAGAAAAATAGCCTTATTTCACTGTGTGACATGAACTTTCTATTTCTTATCATATTCTTACCACATGCATGCAACACTACTCCTGCCCATAGCTTTAATTTACGGAATAATTAATAGCTATTAGTGGATGGTTATGCTGCATAGCTTCCCGCTGTTATTCTAATAGAAGAGTACTCTAATATAGAGCAGACTCTTCTAGTAGAGGATTATACACTAATAGAAGAGTATTTAAAACAGAAATTAAGGTAAATATGTGCATTATTTAAAGGAGAGATATGAACACACTGACTAGTTAATCTTTAAATTAATCTCACAATAAGAAGTGTCTGATTAGTTTTAAAGAGTGACTTCTGTTTGAGGAGCAGGGGAATTCGGACAGCTCTGTTCTGCTATCAGATGCAGCAGAAAATGAGCATGCATACACATGTAGACTCTCTGGCCACTGGGCAAAACCTATCGCTGAACCATGGATGAAAATGCATGTTTCCTTGACACATGGTGCCCAGAACAAACACAGGACGGGATGGAGATGCAGTGATTTGTGTTGCCATGGCACCAAGGAGGAATGCAAAGCAAGGTGGAGGCTGCATGGTCCCATTCTTCCACTTTTCTCAAGGAACATCTGGCACGACCATGCAGATTTATCTCCTGCTCTTCCCCTTCTCTCAAAGACTGTTGCAGTACTCTGCAGACCTTCTCTCTCATTCTTCCTCTTTTCCCACAAAACCTGTGCACACCTTGCACCAAGGAATGTGCTGTGTTGTTACTCAAAAAACAATGGCTTGACCACAGTCCCACCCACTCACACATACATATTTAGATAAATACTACCCCGAGTTTGTATCTAATTTGGAGGGATGATAATCTGATACCAAATCAGAGGGACAGATCGATGGGTTTGTGTTCCTCCCCGCCCCCCCTCCAGAACGGACACCTTTTGGTAAGATTTGGGCCCTCGGCTACACTGAGTGACTACCCAGGAATTAAGTGTGTGTGATTGCAATCATTCGTTTTGTGTGTAGTGCTATATGGCCAACCTGCAGTTTGTGCATTTATCGTAGGCAATCCCAAAGAATCTGTAGATGTCGAATAAGAAGAAACCATACTATTTGTGAACCTGACTGCTTCTCCCGAATGCAACTGGACCTACAGCACAGGGGCTGTTTGTGCATCTGGTGTCAGGCCTATAGTTACGGCCCTCATTGACATACCAATTACGAGGTAAGTCCAGCCACCCCCAGCCCCTCTAATCTCTGAGGACTGGCTAGAATGCAAGGGGATTCATCTCTTAGAAATTAATTAATTACCTTAAACGCAATAAGTGGCATAGACTGGTTTGGTCCTTTAAGAACCAAACTGCCATTTCAACATCTTTCCTTCCAAAATTCAGCAGCACCTGGTAAAATCATGCTGTGATATATTCCTGAATGATATTTTGGCTTTACCTGTTGTGGGGTCTATACATAGATATGTCCTACCCCTAAAAAACTTAGTTACCAGAAGGAAGTAGTTCACCACACACTTAAGGTTTAGACTGTCTGCCTGCTGAAAACATAGAAAACAATCCACCTGGAAACATTTCTTGAACTAAGAGGAGGAAACACAGGCCTAATTAAGGTAGGTATTTATGTTTTACAAACTATTTACATGAAAATAATCATTAAAGTATGAACTTGCTTTGAAAAAAAATGTTTCTAGAAGTTAATTTTATTTACCCAAAGCCTACCACTCTTTTGGCAAATAGAACAGTCTTGCCAAACTTTGTATAATTAAGATTTATATTTAGATGGAAATTTGCAGCATCATTTTGTAAATGTTTTTCAGACAGCAGAGAGAAAAATAATTTAACCTTTTTTTTTTTTCTTTAAACATCTTTATGTTTTAAACATAAGAAAGTAAGTGACAAAAAAATCACAACGTGGGGCTGAACACCAAGTATGTCAGTCATCTGACAAAACACAGCATTACCCATCAGGAAATCTGATCAGAACTGTTACCAGGAGCTAACTCACGTGCAGACTGAATGGTTACATCATATGTTGTCTTAATACTTCACCAATTTATTATTATTAAATTTCAGTCCTGTTAGTAGGAGCATTTTGGAGATTCTGGTGTTTTCATTGGATAGACTGCTCTCCGAAAGTGCTTTAAGGTACATGAGATGATTCGTAGTCTTGAATATGCCAAGTTTCCAACTTTTATTTGCTATACACAACATACACTACAGTGACTCTGATAACAATTTAATTCCAGATCAGGGTCAGGCAGAAGCAGGAGAGAGGCTGCAGGGAATCAAGTTCTGGAAGTGCACGAGGCCATGATTAGGGTGTAATTCATGTGGAAAGAGCTCGGATTTTATTCATGACCTGTTCTGATCCCCAACAGAATAATTTGGTCAAAAAGTTCACTTGGAGTCCTCTCATTTCAAAATCAGCAACAAAACAAGAAAGAAATGCATAACCTGAGGAATCGTCAGTTGGTTAAACTCCTTTTGCTATACTCACTTCAGTGGAATGATGGTAATTTACACCAGCTGAGAATATACCCTGATGTGGTTCATTCATTCTTGAAGTCTTTAAAAAACATACCAAGTTCACCCAGTAATTTTGCCCAAACTTTTGCGGTCAGTCACCCTTCCCTACTTCTGAACAACTCTGAATTAGAATGAGAATAATACAGTTTCTCTGCATGGAAAGAGATTGATTCTTCCTAATTTACAAAGATTTCAGTGAACAAAGTGATGATTCCATCTACTGTGATATCACATAAATAAAAATAACAGCAGAATGAGTGCTGTTGCCTGTTATTCCATAGGAAGCTATCACTAACAATGTCAATATGCCTAATTAAAGACTAGAAATCAGATGAAAGCTCAAGTTCATGGTAGGTTTTCAACTCAAAGATCACAAATACACATTTGCATCCCAGGAGACAAAGAAATTAATCAAAAGACAGCAAGCCACACACCAAGAAAAACCTACTATAAGACAAACAGTGAAATAAAAACCAGCTTTAAAGTATTAAGAAGTTATACTACTAGTACATCCATAGAAAATGTATTTTCCTATTATGGGGAAGGGGTCAAGAAGAAAAAGAGGATAACAAAAAACCTATAAACTTAGAAACCTATACGAGCACAGCCTCAGTGAGACTGACAAATGGAATTCTCTATATTATAAAAATATTTTTTTTAATTATTTGAAATTTTCAGAAAAAAAAGGAAATTATCTTAGAGATAATGACTAGTTTAGGCAAATGAACATACTGAAAAGCTTTCTGCCAAAACAAAATACAATTCTGCGTTTTCTATCACCTGTGGTGAATGGCATTTTGCTGCTTAAATCACATCCCCCATAAAACAAATATCAGTGTATCAAAGGCAGGAAAAAATCTCTCATACAAGCTGAAACTTCTTTAAACTGCAAAGACGTTCTGGACAGAGGTAAGAAATGTCACATACTGCTCCATACCCTTCTGTAATTCTCCTAGATATGGACTAGAAGGTGCTCTTGAATCAAGGCCAGTGTCTCTTAATGGAGTCAATCAAACTACTTCACCTTCAGTAAATGCATCCAAAGCCTATGTCCTTCTGAAGGTTAGTAATCTTCCAGTTTCTAACTTAACTTTACCCATAGAAAAATTAAAACATCTGGCTCCTCTTCTACCATTCTCTTTTAACTCCTGTTTCCTAACATTTACCCTGGATATGTTTCTACTATGCAATCAGACCTTCTCCTGCTAAACTAAACAGGCCTGTTTCTTTTAACTTGTTCTGGAAAGATTTGCCCTCTATTCAGTGATCATCCTAGTACCACTTTCCTGTAGCTTTTGCATTTTGAAATAATTTGAAGTTGACGAGGTTATTTGAGAGTAAATCTATAGTAGAAATAGGAGATGGTCTATGGGATAGACTTAACGGTACCTGTGTGCCCTAGACTGTATTTGCTGCTTATAAGGGGGAAATAACACTGGGTTTATAACCTGGCCTCTCTAGTCTCATTGCTTTCCTTTGTTTCCTCTCAAACTTCTCTATTATTAATTACAAAGAGCAAATCATAATAAAGGTGGAATGCAGAAGCTTGGTTGTGCCAAAACCACTTTCTCTAACCTCAAGGACATTTTCCCATTAGCAAATGCCTCATATAAAACTAAAAATAAATGCATGGACTCAGCTTACAAGATTTTCTTTCTACAGCTTCTCCACACTGCCAAACCACAAAAACTAGACAAGGGCAATAGAGCCTAGGGCACTCTATTTCCTCTCCCTGAAGGTTATAATTGCTTATACATTAGTTTAGGATTCAAGAATTTACAGTGTGGAGTGATAAGCTTATTGTTACATTATTTATGCCTAGCTTCTTCATTTTTCCAATATTTCTTAGATTTAAATGGAAATGTATACCAACACGTCTGATTTTATATTTCAGTGACTGATCCCTGAAGCCTTGTAATTTTATAAGTGGAAACATACATGTGAAATAGCCTCAAATATCAGCCAAAGTCTCAAGTCTCCTTATTTTTCTTGTCTTTTAGAAGATGGAACTAAATTTTGCAGAAAATGCCAAAAAGACCTGAACTTGTTGCTAACTTGGGTTCCACTGCTAGATCCAAATTTACCATGTGAGAAAGGCAATTTCAACAGCAAAGACAAAAGACTTTACTGAATTCTTTAGTATTTTCATAGACTGAAGGACTCAGATTTTAACTAGGCTCAAGCTGAATCTTTCCTATTTTATCCTGCGAATATGTGACAGTACAGCCTAGTTTCATCCAGTTGAAAAAATTACCATCTTTATTAGTTCTCTCACTACATAGTTGCAAAAACCAGGTGTGATAGGACAAAAACAATTATTTGCATATTAATGGCAACGACTAAGGAGGTTGGGACCACTTATATCAACTTAGCCCTAATATGCAACAGGTAACAGCATTAGACTTAGAAAAATCTTGCACCTTTTTTTAGTTTATTTCTGACTGAAATAGTGGCAGTACAGCCTGAGAACAGCTCTCAGACAGCACAGGCATCTTGATTATTTCTTGGTAAATATTTCATAATCATATACTAATTTAAGTTGAAAAGGACCTCAGGAAGTCATCTGGTCTGACCACATAGCAGGGAAACTTTTGCCATCAGATAAGGTATCTCAGAGCCTTATCCAATTGAGTTAAGAGTATTTTCAACATCTTCCACAGCTTCTCAAGGCAACCTGTTCCAATAGCTGATTGCCTTTACTATGATTTTTTTTCCTAATGACTAATTTTCCCTGAGGTAGCTTGCATCCATTGACCCCATCCTTTACCTTTGTACTACTTAAAAGAGACTGGCTCCACCTTCTCTATAGAAGGAAAAAATCTTTCTCCCATTAGATTGCTGAAGACTTTAGTTTATGCACAGTAAAGATCAGGAAAAAGGTAAACATCACTATTTTAACAGTCATGACTCTTCAGAATATTGAAAAATTCTGTTATAGAAGAACTGAAGAAGACAGGTTCAACCCATGAATAAAAGCATGTGTTGGTGATTGCTAAGTTAACATCAGTAAGATTAACCTTCTCAAGAATAGGAAAATATTTTGTTGAGAGAGAAAGCCCTGTAAAATATGTTTTATAAATGGGTTTTCTGGTTTAGTCCTGTTACCTTGCTCTCCGTAAACTCCTAAGTGATATTTCCATCACATGAGAAGTGGAAAACAATGGAAAAGATTTAAAGGATTCAGTGAACTTTGACGTGCATGTTATTGAGATAAAACTCATGCTCTTCTTTCAAGCAAGCCTTAATGAATTGCAAATTTTCCTCCGAAGGAACAGTGATTGGATATTGATTTAGAAAAGGTAAAGGAATGTGATTAAAAAACAAACTACATCAGACTCATATTACAAAATTGTGGAATCTCACTGTATGATGAAATGTAACCCTCCTATATACACTACTTAGCATGGGAAGAAAAAAAAAAAAAATATGCACAGTTCTTTATCTCAGAAGAAGCAAAGTACAGGTAGAAAAGTCAACATGAATTGCAGAAGAGGCAAAATCCATCCCTGAAGTGAGCTACCTGAGCTCTTTCTCAGTCTCCAGATGGCTCTTACTAAGCCTTTTATTTCTTTTTTTTCTTTTTTTTTTAAAAATTTTATTTCTTTCAAACATCTTCATTTTTTCTATTGCTCAAATGATACAACTGATGTCATCTACTGGACTTGAGCAAAGTATTTGACACTGTCCCACACAAAATCCTTGTCTAAATTGGAGACACATGGATTTCATGGATGCACCACTCGGTGGATAAGGAATTAGCTGGATGGTTGCACTCCAAGTGTGGTGGTCAACAGCTCAATGTCCAAGTGGAGAGCAGTGACAAGTGGTGTTCCTCAGGGGTCTCTATTGGGACCAGTGTTGTTTAACATCTTTGCTGGTGACATGGACAGTGGGATTGAGTGCACCTTCAGCAAGTTTGCCAACACCATCAAGCTGTGTGGTGCGGCTGACACACTGGAGAGAAGGGATGTGCCATCCAGAGGGACCTTGTTAGGCTTGAGAGGTGGGACTATGAAAACCTCATGAAGTTGAACACGACCAAGTGCAAGGTATTGCATGTGGGTCAAGGCAATCCTAAGCACAAACACAGGCTGAGTGATAAGTGTATTGAGAGTAGCCCTGCGGAGAAGGACTTGACAATATTGGTGGATGGAAAACTATGAGCCAGCAGTGTGAGTTCATAGCCCAGAAAGTGAACTGTATCCTGGGGTGCATCAAAAGACGCATTGCCAACAGGCCGAGGGAAGTGATTCTCCCCCACTATTCCACTCTTGTATGACCCCACGTGGGGCACTGTGTCCAGCTCTGAGGCCCCCAGTGTAATAATACATGGACCTGTTGGAGCAAGTCTAGAGGAGGTGATCAGGGGGCTGGAGCACCTCCCTAATGAGGACAGGCTGAGAGAGTTGGGCTTGTTTGGCCTGGAGAGAAGGCGGCTGTGGGGAGACCTTATAGTGGCCTTCCAGTATCTAAAGGGGACCTACAGGACAGATGGGGAGGGACTCTTTATCAGGGAGTCTAGGTATGGGACAAGGGGTAATGGTTTTAAACTAAAAAAGGGTAGATTTAGATGTAAGGAAGGACTTCTTTACTGTGAGGGTGGTGAGACACAGGAACATGTTGCCCAGAGAACCTGTGGATGCTCCCTCCCTGGAAGTGTTCAAGGCCAGGTTGGACGGGGCTTTGAGCAACCTGACCATCCCTGATAGATGATTTTTAAGGTCTCTTCCAACCCAAACCATTCTATAATTCTATGATGCAGGAAAAACTTACTTGTTATTCTTTTCAGAGGCATTATTCCAAAGCTCCCATTGTACAAGAGTATCAAGATTCAGTGTATGTTGTATGACTGGCTTGAATATCACCTCTGTGTCTGTATTTACAGATAGGTGGTTAAAAGCACAGAGACTGTTAGATGGAAAACACATTTAAATCATGGTGGTAATTTGGTTTTAGGGAAATAGGTAGATTGAGCTGAAGTAACATGGAAATCTAAAAGAATTTATCTTAATTTTCCTATTTGATTTCAATTCACCTGTCTCTTTAATGTCTCCCTATCCCTTAGGATACCTTACCATTTCAGTAGACATGAGGTTTCATGCCATATTGTCCCCATCCCAAATCAAACACTAAACTTAAAACATCCCTGAACTAACTCTGCCTTATCAGAACATGGCTCCATCTTAACCCTGCAAAGCTCACAGAATCCACCAATAAATCTAGCTGTTCAGATTCTGATATCCCTAAACTTAATTCCAAGCCTGACTGTTAAACTATTACAATGGCTCCTGTTTGTAATCAACTATTGCAACTAATTTGCTAAGTTAAGCAAGGAGGGTGCTGTAATAAACTACTGTAACTAATTTGCTAGGTTGGGCAAGGCGGGTAGGTACACTTGAATGATCTGTAAAAGTTAAACAATTAAATGTAAAGTGTGCCATTCAGATTGGAACACTGTAACCCTGTCTCAGAAACCCCACCTAGAGCTGATAAGTAACTGCTGTTTGAAGAAAAGCCCGCCAAAATGATGAGATCATGAGGCTTCTGAAAGATCCAATAGGAGAAAAGCGCGCCAAGAGACCAAGGCTTCGAGACCTTCGAAAGACCCAATAGGAGGAGGACACGCACCCAAGCAACTCAAATGACCCAATGGAAAAGATCAGGAAAACTATCTGACGGGAGGAGACTGGTTAAAGACGATGGCACAAGAGTATAAAAAAATGCTGGATTTGGACCTCGGTGTGCATGTGGCAGAGTTGCGGCTCTCCATGCACCCAGCGCTGCTTTGCCTATTGCTTCCCACCCTAAATCGATTGAACCCAAATAAAACTATATATTTTTATAAAAATTGGCTTTGTCTGATTATAACATGTTCATCCTAGGTCTAGTCAGAGGTCATGTATCCCCTATCCTAGCATTCTGAGTAGACCAAACTTCCAGGCCAAGGCAATCATGATCCCAGGAGGAAGTGAGTGTCTCAGATGAACTGGTCCTTTCCTACTCTTGATTTAATAGCTGCATTTGCCCCTTCTCTCACCCTACAGAGAGGATTCACACCTTCCCTTATGTCCTGGTTTCGACCAGGATGGAGTTAATTTTCACTGGAGTATTTCATACTCTGTGATGTCATGCCCAGGTGGGGCTGTGGCTGGCCTCCCAGGCTCCCACTCTCTCTGGCAGCACGAGGTCTGGCTGTCGGGCCGTGTTGTTGCTGTGGGTGGCGGTCACCGAGGTCACCACTGCTGCATTTAAACCGTTTTCTTTTGAACTCACTATTCTTACTGTTTTACTCTTGTTATATTTAGTAAATTCTGTCTTGTTATTCAACCCACGAATTCTCTTTTGTCCCTCCCCTATCTTACCACAGGGGAGAGGGGAGGTGAAGGGCCAGCTGTGTGGCATCTGGCTGCCGTCTGAGTTCAAACCTCCACACCTTGTTTTAAAAAGAAAAAAAAAAGAAAAAAAACCCAAACAAACAAACAAAAAACACCCAAAGGTACATATACATCTATCTTTTGTAGAAGCTAAAATTGTGTACATATGTAAACATATATTTAAACATGAAGCTTACACTGTTGTGCAGAGAAGAGGTCTGGGGACTCATCCATAGCTCTAAAGTTTAATGGCACTGACTGACTCACACCTACACACTGCATGGTGCTTGTGGAAGAAAGGGTCCACCTCTCTCGCACCCATCCGTCCTGTTACTGGTCCCACCACAAAACCTTATTCTGTCACTTACTAGTTCTCCTATGCACTTTTCCTTCTCCTATATTCTACAGGTTTACATCTGTTACCCAGCTTCCTCTAGTAACAGTCCTGTTTTGTTTTTCAAATGGTTTCCCTTCACCTACCCTAATCAGAGCTGATCTACTGAAATTTAAATGTTTCATACATCCCCTTAATTCTTTTTGTGTTGATCCTTCTGCTTTATCTCACTAGGTATCCTTGACCCATCATTCCTCCTTCAGTGCAGCCAGGGAAGTCAGTATCCATTTTCCTTCTCCCTATACCTTCATGGTTAAAATATCTTAATTCTTTGTCAGACTGAATTATCTCCAGATTATTTACAGTTATGGTAAACAGTATAGATCTATTTGATAACACTTTATCAGTGACATTTCCCCTTTTGGAAAATTGATTATTCCTGTTTTTCACTTCATAATTTTTTAACCTCTCCCAAAGCAGAACTTCTATTTTATCTGGTAGCAGCTTAGATTTTTGAAAGAGCTTTCAGTTAACAATCAGATCAAAAGTTTGTCTGAACTCCATGTACACTGTATAACAGGTTGATCTTTATTTATGCATTTGCTGACTGTTTCAAAGCTGCAGATTTAGTAGGCATGATACACTAATGTAAAAGTGAAGAAGAATTAGTTTGGATTTTGTAGAGAGGTTAAAGTTGGGAGAAAGAAATAAGACATGAAGAGAGATCTATTGACACGGAGAAAGAAATAGTATATAAAGAGAGATCTATTGACAATTTTTTTAAGACTAACAATGAATAGTGCAAGACCTGTCGTCATAGAGATGTTGAATTGCAGCTGATCCTGGGGCAGATAGGCATGCCTCAGTAAGTACAGGGGTAAGGCTATCCAGGTCTTAAGACAGAAGTCTGAAAAAACAGCTTTGATGTTGACTATTTGTTGTAGGATCCTACATTGTCCATAGAAGTAGTATAAGAGTCAGAACTGGTAAAAAGAAGTGATTTTTGGTTATTTTTGAGGCAGACCACATTTGCTGGGATATGGCTTTAACTCTAGCAGAAATTTTTGGGAGTAGGAGGAGGTGGAGATCTGTTATTTGTTTGTGGGATATACACATCAGAGAACAGAGAAGATCTGAATGGCATATTGATAGTTTTTGCCTTAATCCTACGTGAGACTGTTAGTCTGTGAGGTTAGGCTTTTGTAAGGCTGAAATGGAAGAATTAAATTTCTTAGTGAGTCATCCACAGCACACAGAGCTAAGGTGATTTACAGCACCAAGAGGGACAACTAAGTCTGGGACAGATCAGTCATTCTGGTCGTAGTAGTGGTACTGAAGGAATCCTGCTGCAACCTTTGAAAATAATCTACACAGAGAGTAACATAAATGCCTTATACAAGGTTCTTCAGGGAACTGAAGAATTAGTATATAAAGATGACCAAATCAGGATATTCAGATTATGGTCAGGATCGAGGCTAGGATGTGTGTTTGGACCAACAGGGGGAAAGCTAAACTTCCTGCACATCATTAATCTGGGCCAGGGAGCAGCCAGGAGTCTGTATAGTGAGAGGTGTTCTAGCCAGAAATCTAGCTGGAGTTACATAAAAATGGGATTAGGAATTGGGCCTCTGGAGGTAAAAAAAGCTTAGGTCCTTCAAGACCAACATAGCTAGGATGAAAGAAGTTGCTAGCAGAAACGAGGCTATGATTATGGATGTCCTCATTGAGGCTGGCAGGTATGCCAGGTATGATTAGTCTAGGGGTTCAGCTCAATGAAGACGAGGGATAGAAACCAAACAGCTAGGTGTTTTACTGAACTGTGCAGAGGGCGAATCTGAAAGCTGCTGCCAGAGAGGGAGAATGACTGAGATGAATCCTGAGGCAGGAAAGGCACAGTGTAGCCCCTAGTGCTAAACCCTGGAGTCAAGATTAAGTGTATACTTAAGTGTATACTTAACCTCCAAGACAGTCTGGGGTCTGTGGTAGTTCTCGGCAAATTTCACAGGGGTCAGAATGAATGAGAACAGTATATTGCTAGGCTGCTTCAAACCTAATTTAGGTAACTCCTGATTTCCAGCCTACATGTATATAGCCAATTTATATTAATTTGTTGTTGCAATCAGTTAATGATCCTGTGATACAGGAATCTCTATGCCCATGTTCAAATTATTAAGAAATTAAAATCAGCTTCTCACACAAATATCCCTGTCAAACTCTTCAAACCAGATGAAGGGTCTGCGTGGGTCTTACAGTGTGGGAAGGTTATTTTGTAACTGAGCTACAGAGAGCCCCACACAAGAATACCACTCACTGGTCGCTGCCAAGGGCTACCAGCGAGAGCTCATAGCCAGCAGCCTTGCTTTCTCTGATCATCCTTGTCTCACAGGTAACAAAGCAAGTATACGAAAGGACCTGACTTTATAGAGCCAGGCAAAGCATACTTAGTTGCCCTTCAGATCAACAGCAAAAAGATATACACAGTAGCTGAATTTGAGACTTCTCCTAGCCCAAAAGCTAACACCTTAGGCATCATTCAGCTAAATGGGTCTTTCTTAAAAAAAAAACAAACAACCCACCCCCCAAAAAAACACTTCTTCAGTTCTTCTGAATTCCAACACAAACAGAAAAAAATTATGGGCCAGTACCTGCAAGCAAGAAGAGCTTCTGGAGCAGTTCATTGAGAATGAAGACCTTTCTGAGAAACTAAATACAGAATAAAGATCAGAACATCTGGAAGATAAATACAGGAATCTTTGCCCAAACACGAGAGACTGAATTTGAGTCTGTACATGAGACTGACAACTTGTTGGAATTTTTTTTTTCTTTCCTAAACAGATGACTGAAACTTGTTTACCCATCTATATTCTCTCCACTATTATCAGTTGTGCTTACTTACGACACACAGCAATTTCAGATATTTTCCTGGATTTTTAAAGGGCCTTGTACCCTATTATAAATATCCCCGATGCTTCTTTCTCTCCCCTCAAACAGAATTAAAGCATACACATCCTCTTCTATATTTGGACAAGCAACATTGCTTAACAGGGAGTATCTTAGGGGCAAAGTTATATTGCAACATACAAGTAGGATACGCAGCTTTGCAGACCAGGAGTTTTTCCTCATGACATTGATTAAAATCTGACAAAAGCAATTATACACTTGGAGGTTCGCTTCTGTCAATAACATCTGAAATGTTAATGTCCTGATGTGAGGGAACTCCCTGGCCACAGAATACTTCACAAGCTTTCCAGGGTTTCATCATACAAATGTGACCTTTACTCTTTCTCCGTCTTGACCCCTTCAAAAAGGGTATTTAGTCATTGAAAAGAAACATAACCCCCAAGTGGGTTTAGAGTTCATCAACTGTCACTTTTGACAGAGCCAAAATAATTCTGTATGTCAAAAAAAAGGCTACTCTCCAAAGTATTATTTGCATACACATACCCACACATAAATTGCCTGCCTCAACACCTCTCAGCCTGCCTCGGGATTTTATCTACCAGGCCTCTGTCCACAGCTACTAGTTGTTGCACTCTCACCATCCCAAGGTTAAGCTGTTCTTGAAGAAACACCTGCCTAGAGTTCATCGACTGTAGAGCCTAAACTCCTCCTGCTACGCTGGGCCATGTCCCCTTGCAGGCTCACCACTCCTCCTCTGGTTTCTGAAATAGGAAAGAAAGCATGACCAAGTTATGGCAGAGATAGATTCCAAACTTCTGGCTCTCCTTACCAAAGGTAAGGAAATTATGGACCCTTCATTTTCTGCCAGTGAATCTTGCCCTTTCTGATGAGAAGGTATCTCTGGACTTGCTTCTGACAACCATACAGGAAAGAGATGGTTCAGCTTAGCTGTGAAAAAAAAAAAAAAAAAAAAAAAAAAAAAAAAAAAAAAAAAAAAAAGTAGGTAAGGTCTCAATGTGTAAATTCCCTTTTCTACAAGTGAAATGCTTTAGGGTCTGGAGTCTTCTGGTGGTCTGCTGCCAAGGTACAAATTCAGTTTAATTTCTACCAGTACTGCTACCATTCTCTAGGTCCAGTATCCAGTTCTAACAATGCCATTTCCAGATCCCCCTTGGGAACACTCAGAATTGTTCTAGGGTCATTTGTTTTGTTATCTCTTGACAGAGGAGTCACATCTTTGGTTTCAGCCATAGGGTTCAGGAACAATCTGTCTCCTTAGCCACTCCTGTAGGGCTAAAATCTGAGACAATAGTATCTCCTCCTTAATCACCTCCAGTCTTCACAAAGGCTTCTTATCTTAATTCAAATCAAACAGTCTTAACCATCTCATGCTTTTAATTCACTAATGATGTATCTCCAGATGGATAATCTATTCCAGGGCTAGTTATAGCTATCACAGCAAGAAGATTTTAAATTACCCACTGCTGTGAACATTCCCCCATCTACTGCAGGTTCCTGTGTCCTCCACCCACTTAAGACCTCTCTTCCCCAGGAGCTGTTAGGCAGAACAAGAACTGCTGCTATAATTGTTATATAGGTCAAGAGCTGCTACTATTCTTCACCAGACAATCATTATTCAACACTCTAGTCATTTTGATTGCATTTTACTCTGCATAAACTGGTTCTATTTCCTGTTAACTACCTCAGTAAGAAAAATTCCAAGATACTGTTTTAACCACTCAAACAAAAAGGGGGGGGGGGGGGGGGAAGGGGGGGGGGAGGAAAAAAGAGGACGTTTCAACCAATTTCATCTTAAGAGAAAATTACTTTCACAAAATTACAGAATGATAGAATCACTGAGGTTGGAAGGGACCACTGGAAGTCATCTGGTCCAACATCCCTATTCAAGCAGGCTGGTTGCCCAGGACACTGTCCAGGCAACTTCTGAATATCTCCAAGGATGAAGAATCCACGACTTCCCTGGACAACCTGTGCCAGTGTTTAATCACCTTCACAGGAATAAAGGGTCTTCTGACTTTCAGAGGGAGCCTCCTGTGTTTCAGTTTGTGGCCACTACCTCTGGTCCTCTCACTAGGCACCACTGAAAAGAGCCTGTCTCCATCCTCCTGGCTCTGTCCTCTTTGTACCCTCTTTCAGGTATTTATGTACATTGCTAAAATCCCCCTAAGCCTTCTCTTCTCCAGGCTAAACAGTCCCAGCTCTCTTGGCCTTTCCTCATATGTGAGATACTCCAGTCCCTCCATCAGCTTCTTTGCCCTTAGCTGGACTCTCTCCAGTATGCCCATGTCTCTCTCATACTGAGGAGCCCAGAACTGGACACAGCACTCCACGTGTGGCCTCACCAGGGCTGAACACAGGGGAAGGAACACCTGCCTTGACCTGCTGGCAATGCTTTGCCTAATGCAGCCCAGGATACCATCAGCCTTCTTTGCAGCACAGGCACATTGTTTTGCTTCTAACAACAAAACAATGCACTTCAGATCTCCCCTCTCCACTGACAGCCCCCTTTATCTCAAGGATTATTTTATCAGAAGCTTTCCTCACCTATCATGGAGAACTCTGAAACTTTTCAATTGAAAATAAGCTCCTCTGGGCTGATTGCCATCAGCTGTATGTATTCATGTTAGTCAGTAGAGCCATTCACCTTTCCAAGACTCATACAATAGGTTCATACACTCTATTCCACAACCTTAATTCCTTTCTGACATACCTGTGAGGAACAGACCTATAACAATCTCCTCCCCAGTATAACCCTATTGTTACTAAAGATCTGTATCTTCTGAGTAATTCAGCAAGAATGCACCTTCTTCTTCGATAGGCTGTTTCACTCATTACCATTTGCCACAGTTATAGTAAATTTATCCTTGGCTCTCCATTAAAATTGGAACACTTAGACTAGAAAAAAATAACTAGAAGAGAGCTCTAAGCTCTGCTGTACATTCAAAGGAAAAAGCCCATCACCACCACCACCACCAAAACCACAGAGGTACTAGCTTGTACCCAATCTACTGACTCAAAGCCATGATGGCCAAAACTGAAGGTCAGAGCCAAAGCTGCATGGGTTAAACAGTAAGGTTTTGTCCAGCCATGCCTAAAGGCATGGTCAGGCAGCAGCTATTAGCAATAAAGAAGAGTATATGGGCTTGATAGCAATCAGTCTTAAATACTTCTAAATTAATTGGAGACTTTCTGTGCTAGCTCAGGAATGGCAATATCTATCATGGACCTGGAATGGAAATGCATGATCATGGAATTCTCCTTCCAGGTGTACTAATATAGCATCCTTCTGTGGACAACTGACAGTATTTAGAGAGAGCTGGGAAGAACTGGTAGCTTTCAGTGATCCTGCTCTGGAAAGAATTTCCAAGATAATGACTCTCTGGAACTTCCCCTTTATTCCTGGGGGAAGAACTCTCCTGACACAACCCAGGATTGGCTTTTATTCTCTGCTAGTACTGTCCCAAATAGAGCTTGCAAGAGCCCCTTTTTGTTAACACGGGTGAATCCAACAGGACTCCATAAGAATTAGGGTGTTTTTTTTCACATAAATATGGAGTTTGCACATAGCAAAAGGAGCAAGGGGAGAGAGGAAGAAGGAGAAGAAAAGAATAAAGGATACAAAGCAAGCCTGTCCAAGCCCAGCACCAGGGACCTTGACTCCACTCACCACAGAATTTAAGGACAGGTGTAATCTTCACTATTCATATGCAAAAGTGAACCTGTCTCTCTTACACACATACTGTCTTTTACACTATTTCTTTTTTCCTAATGTTTTCAGAAACTTTTACCTTCAGTCAGTCATCCTTGCTGGAAGTCTCTTCAAATTGTAATTGCACCATTTCCCAGTTCCTTTGTCACAGGAATTCCTGGGGATATGGCTCCTATCCAATTAGATTCTTTGTACATTCATGTTCATGTATTTTATTTTCTGTCAAATTAGACTGAAATTATTAATACTGTGATCTGTGTGTGTCACGTTGGGCATTTGGATTTTAGCCTGCACGCTTGCCACCCTCAACCTTCACGATATCTATGCACCATTTTAACTAATTTCTACAATCTGTTTATTTTTTCACTCTATGTACACATGACCCTGAGTCACACGCAAAAGCCCTAACAAAACAACGTACTACTGAAGCCACCAGCACTGTATAAATCTGGGTAGTTTCAAACTAGTATAGTTGCACGAAGAAAATGGAAAATTACTGTAGTATTTTCATGGAATGTATATATTATTTGGTTTTCCCTGATGTATCTTGCACTGTTATCTACCACAGCAGCAGGGGTGAACAGCTTTGCTGTGAGGTGTGTGGTCTACTCCTTTCTGTGGCTACTTCTATCAGGAAGAGACAAGTGTGTGCAAGAAGCTAATTCGGAGATGTGATACGGAACAGCAATTGACCCATTAATGCGTAGGAGTACTACTGAGCTAAAAAAACACCTTTCTGCAAGTCCTTTCCTGTTCTCAGGAAGAGAGTACAGAAGTCATTTCCATGAACTCATTGACATTTTGAGCTGTAAAGTGAAAGTAAGCATTAGGTGTGATAAGCATAATGCTACCTGGGGCAAAGGAAATGAAATCACGTATGTCTGTGGTATGTTAAGCAGCAGTGTGACCAAAATGCATCTGTACATCTCGATTTTCTATTCTAACTGAAGAACTCAATATACTGGGCTCCCCAGACTAACAAGTATTGCCATGTACAGATGTATACACCTGCTGGCTGCTCTGTTCCCAAGATGTTTCTGAAAAAGAAAAAAAAATAATCTGGTAGGGGAGAACCCTGATGAGAAAGAGAAGAGCTGAAGTCAAGGTCCATCTCATGGCAGTGGAGCTGCTACAGCCACTTTGCAGAGCCAAAGACTATGTCCAGAGCTAAAAAGCTGTCCTGGTTCAGCTAGGATAGGGTTAAGTTTCCCCAGCAGGGAGAAAGGATCTCCAGCCGGGTTATTCATACCACGCTGATGTCAGGTCCTGCGCGGAAGCTCAAGAAGCTTTCCTTTGTGGCTTTGGTCGAGGGAAGCACTCGCAGCAGGCTGGATGTGTTCACTGCGGTATTTCTCTGTATATATTTAGTCTTGTTTATTGTTATAACTGCTTATTGTTATAATTGCTATTGTTGTTGTTCAGATTGTTTATTACACTGTTGTATTAAATTTCTCCTTATTTTAACCCTGGATTTGTGCCCTACTCGATCCGAAGGTGGGGGAGGGACAACGGCAACATGGTCTCTGGTCCCGGCAGTGCCTAAACCAGCACAAAAGCATATGCTGCTGGAGGTACTAATTAAATGGCTGGAAACTCATAGCAATTTGTGATAGTCACATTAATACAACCAATTTAGCAAGTCTTCCCTTAGGATTACTCAGTTCCATTTGCATTACTTGGTTCTAAATCTAAAATTTATTAAATTCTCTCCCTTCAAATGTAGGCACAAAAAGCAAATTAAACAGAAGGTAAAGTTTTCCCTGAAATATAAAAAGAAAATCTGAAGAGAAAGAATTTTTAGATGAAAATAAGAGAGAAAATAGGAAAAGCAGTCTTCTGCTGTTGAACTTCACTCTATTTTATAAACCAATAAAAATACAGATTAATAGATTCCTTGTGCAATAAAAATGGAAATAGGACAGATATATTTCCTTCTTGCAACCCATTTAAACAGAAACTTCTGCACTGTTCTGTGAGAAATACCTTCTCTCTAAGGACAGAAAAAGAAGGAATGTAGAGAAAGGCAAAATTTTGTCTAACAGCAAACCAGCAAATTATCCAAATTGTATATGGTTCCTGGAACTAATAATACCAAAGAAAGATAAACAGACTCTTGAAGTAAGAGGTAGTGCTCTATTACTAGAAAAGACAGTGATCATAAATACAGGATTGGTAAAGCAGCTACCAATTACATCGGACTACACTTCCTTTGCATCACTTCAAAAATAGAATCAGTGGGTTTTTTTAAATTAAAAAAAAAAAAAAAAGACAAGAAAAATAGTGTTCTATAAAAAGACATAACGTAACAATCACTCAGACTGAGACGCTAAAGAAGTATTACAGACCTCAGCTGGACATAAAGACATTCCATCGAAAGTATTTATTCAGCTTTTTGTCCATTATTGCCTGCAGCTACAGTGTACAACACTTTAAGAGGTTAAACTGTGCTGGAAAGTCAATTAGCATACACTGCTTCATCTTAGCTTTCAGGCTAACAACAGACCCAGTGACATCAACATGGGGAGTAGGAAGCAGAAAATTCACAAAGATCTCTTGTAAGACCCACCACGTTGACATCCACCAGGACATTCTGCCCCCCTACAGAAATGGCCAGGGCATGTATGGCCTCAGTGCAACCCACCTGTGAGTTCCCATGGGAAGGTCTGCTGTCAGCAGCAGAAGTCACAAGCCACCATAGGCTTCTAGCGCCCCTGGCTGGGCAGTCAATGTCAACTATACTGCCAGAGCTGCTTCTACCTGGAAATTCACAGGACTGTTTTAAAAGTTCAAGAACTTCACTCAGTCAATATTGGGTTATGATGATAAATTTACCTAGGGAAAAATTCCAAGCTCTTCTCCCAAAACTTACACTCAACAATCAATCACCTCCATGTGGACGCTCTGAGGATTGTTTCTTTGTTGTCAAGAAGTTCCAAAATGCTGGTTTGCACTCTTAATTTTCCATCTCTGGGATGGGAAGAAATGAGGAAGAAGGGATGGCTCTCGAGGTAGCCATGCAGTCATGCTCTGTAGTTCAATGATTCCAAGTCACCTTTGTAAACAAACTATTACATTTGCTTACTAAATGCAGGTCTGTTAATCAAAAACAATCTGCTTATAAATGAGAACAAAAGATACAAAATTTCCTTGAAAATAAAAGGTTGAAATAAAAACAATTTTAAAAGACAACTACTGTATTTCAAGTGATTCAGTAAGGACAATGACTATGTTTAGATAAACCATAAATACAAGACTACAAAGATTTGGGAGGAGCTTTCTAATACAGCAACAGACACAAGTTTACCATAGATTGAACTGTGAGCATCACTGGTTAAAATACAATGCAGTGCAATTTTAGCCAGCATGGACAGAGATGTAACATACTGCATTTATTGATGAAGACAAACATAACTGAATAGGAAATAAATCCAGTTGGGGTTCTTCTATGGTTTTGTACGTTTCATTTCAAAGAAGTCTGCTCTAGAAGTCAGATGCTTTTACAGAAAGCCATTACAGAAACATAACATCTAAGGTAAAAAGAAAATTGCAGTTGTCAGGCATGTTACTCTCCATCTTTTTCAGCAGCATCTGCTTGAAATTATCCCTAATGAACAAGCTGTATTATTACATTTCTGCACAATCAGAAAAACTTTTATTTCATTCAGAACTGGAGGGATTAAGTTTGAAAGACTGCCTGGATGTTTCTCAAAGTAGTTACCAGAGAATTCCAAAACTCTGTCAAGAGATGCTAAAACTCCAAGTAATGAACATAAGCACTTTGAATAAGACACATCAGAGACAGAAGCTTAGATATTCTTAATATAAATATTACTAAATAATTAAGATCAGTTTTCACTGACTCCAGAAAGTCCATTAATTCCCCTTCCTTCAAAGATGGAAAAGTGAAGCACACTGTGTTGAGGAGTCTATGTATTTGAATATAAGTGCTTTCTGTCCCAATAAACATGATTATCCCTTTCTTTTATTCCCCCAAACATGGGCTATCCTAAAATCTTATATTAATATGATTCAGCTGTTAAGGGATTTTTCTCATTACATGCAATGTAGTTCAGTGGTATTCACTATGCAGCATTCATGTGCTCTATAAGAAGGAATTCTAGGTCTGGATACCTCAAACAGGTCCAGGATTACATAAATTTTTCAGGTTATGAAATCTTCCAAAGTAATAGGAATGATTAAGCGTTTTAAAAAATGGAGCTTTGCTGAAGAAGCTTCCAATTAATGAAACCTTAACCATGTGAGGAAAATACTTCATGCAACCTGTAAAAGATTGCAGTTAGCTTAACTCAACTGTTTCAGGGGTGTTAATAGGAACATACAAGATTCCTTTCCACTTCCTGGAAACCATACTTTTTGGCATTAGGCAATGAATAAACAAACACATACATTTAGTCTTCTTAGCTATTTATAATTATTCTAGTCTTTAATACATACCGACAGAGAATGGTTATTGAGAACTAGAATGAACAACGTTTTCTCAATTTCCCCTGTACCTCGGGGGGGGGGAAATAAAGGAATTCTGTAAGTATAGATTAAGCACTTCCTAATAAAATATTTTAAAAGAAATTATCAGACAGTGCTTCTCCTCATATGAACAATAATCTTTAATATTATTTTGTAAGTAAAATATTAGACACAAAATATTTCTGTATTTTATAATCTTATTCAGTGAATCTGTCAGCATTCAATCACGGACACCTTTTCTTTATGTTTTGAGTGTGGCACAAACAGAAAGAGAATTTCAAATGTTTTATTAGAACATATATTTTAAAAGCCACGAAAGCAAGGAGGAGCCACAAAAGAACAATGTGGAAAACTGTTTAGGTTTTGTTTGTGGGTTGTTTTTTTGTTGTTTTGGTTTTTTTTGTTTTTTTGGTTTTTTTTTTGGGGGGGTGTTGTTTGTTTTAGGAATAAAGTTATCTACTTGTTACTACATCATAGAAATGTGAGCTCCGAGCTAATCTACTTCAACGTACAAATTCCCTGAGCATCCTGCCATTCATGCTGACCGCTCTTAAATTGAAGATTACAAACACCATTAAGATTTCCTTTCAGAATCAACCCCCTTTTTTTTTTTTACTACACAAGAAAATTACTAATTAGTGTTTCTGTATGTCCTGGACAGACCTAAATTTCTGCTACTTTTAAAGAGATTTAAGCCTGAAATTTAGGGATATCAGCATGCAGAGAAATCTTATTCCCTAGAAAAAAGTATCCTATAAACCATAGTGAATATCAGAGTTACTATAACAGAGAAACCACAATTCAAAACAAAGGTATCAAACCAAAGTAAAAATACTGTTAAAACTGATGCTAGAACCCAAAACAATTAGATATTATTTCTGAAAACAATAATTTTTATTCTCATGTAGAAGTGATAATTTCAACAATGTATTCACAGAGTTTTAAAACTGGTTTTCAGGCAGATGCTTATTTGCAGTTGTGACATTCTTCTTAGGTATGTTCTCATATCCCACCATATAGCCTTTCAGACAGTAATTTTCCTGCACTACTAAAAAGATGTCTTTAGTACACTGACATAGTGTTCTAGGAATTCAAAACTCTGTTCTGCTTGTAGAGTTTGAATACATTTTTCTAGTGCAAAGTTAATCCTCAGTGCTAGTTAGAATAAATGCAGTTCTGCATGGTTTTAAAAGACCACTTAAACCCATTAATGCAAATCTTCCTGTAAAATGACAGGAAAACGCAAAAAAGCGGGCAAAGGCAATGTACAGAAGTAGCATAGTAAATCAAGAAAAAGCGAGCACAAAGAGATGAATGTCATTTCACATCTGGATGCTCTAGATTTACTTAATTGATAATAAAAGTAGCAGCAGTTTCTCTATTTTCTCAATTAGAAAATGAATGAAATACAGGCAGCATTCACTCCTATTTGTTGCCAAGTTAAATCCTAATTGTAATGGAAAATCATAAGCATTACCAGGTAAAAGGCTCATTGATTACAGTAGGCTCTGTTGGCAGCAGGACTTTTTGTCTGTATAAAAGAGTTTTTCTTAAAAATATCATACTACGCTAGTACAATCCATACTATCAAACACAGTGTGGGTGAGGCAGAGAGGAGGAGGTCAGCTAAGACTGCTGTTACCATATAGCCAAAAATATTGTGAGAGACTGAAATGTCAGATGATTGTCTCAAAGCTTGCTTGTGTGTGTGCTTTGGGTCACAGGATGATGTCAGTAATGCCTCAAACATTCATCAAGGACCAGCTGTGGCCTTTGTAATTAGTCTAAGGAATGTCACCCAAGGAAGCAGGAGTGTATAGAAGGATGCACCCTCCCACTCCCTTGCAGTTGTATTGACAGACTCCTTAGATAAGCCTCAAAGAGGGTGAACTGAGTGAAACCAGGCATTTCTCATCAAGCAGGGGACTGCTGATCACTGGCTCCATTGTGTTAGCTTGTACTTTTTGGCTCTGTTGTGTATGCCAGATGCCATGTGTGCCTTGCAAATGACTTTGTGACTTCACCAGTGAGGTGTTAAGTACTGATAAAAGGTGATCAATTTTTGCCCCAGAAGCTGGATGATTGCTCAAGAAGCAGAAAGTCAACAGATCAGTGAGAACTGAGGTAAAACCAAAGGTGGGCAGGGTGAGCACGGCCACCCACTCAATTGGACAATGGGTGATGCACCCCATTCCCCCTCAATGCACACACAGAACTCCTGCTGCACATTCTTCCTTGTCGCTCATATAAATGAGTTTGTGGAATATCCACCTCTCTCTGTCTGGTATGCTAATCAGCTGATGAGCTTAAAAGGCATCAGAGAACTTTGCTGTGTGGGCACCCACCACCAAAGACTGAGGACCAATGGGACATCGCTGGATCCATGGTGGTGACTATTCTTGCGATTCTATTCTGGATACTTGCTTGATTTCTGTCTTTTCCTTCCATTCTGTCCTATTGCTACCACTCTACACTTCTAATAATAAAACCTGTTTGGAATATGACATTTGACCTCATTTGTGTCTTAAGCTTATTCTTGGGATTATATTGAAAGTTCCCCCAACACTAGATCAGGACAAATATGCAGGGTGATCTAAGGGCAGAATTTTCACTGGAAAAAGGTTGCCTGGATTACTTTCTTTACACAGTAAGGAGAGAAATGGAAGAGATTATTACTCTCACTCATGTTCTCTGTGTTGCAGAGCAGCACAGACCCTTGTCTTTCCCTAGGCAGTCACACCCACAGTCTGGGGCAGGGTGTCTTCTAACATTTCCTGGAGTTGGTGAGCCAGCCTGTGTCAAACATTGCCCAACAAGCCCTCAGGGCAGGTCCTTATGCTGCTTGTATGACAGGGGACATGGATGGATGACAGAAGGACATAAATAAAAATCATTCTGCTTCGGCTATACTGGTACAGTCATAGTGTTTATACTACTGTAATCTCTTTCCATAAGGGAAAGGGAATGACTCTTTAAATGATCATAAATCTTTGCAATAGGAGGATTTCTAGCAGTGTAATTAGCTCAAGGAAGGAAAAAACTATACTCTTATGTG
Organism: Athene cunicularia; assembly: GCF_003259725.1. NCBI lineage: Eukaryota > Metazoa > Chordata > Aves > Strigiformes > Strigidae > Athene > Athene cunicularia. Next base: position 36,207,456 of record NW_020799091.1, on the reverse strand, counting down.
ACCTAATTACTAGGCAGACAGCTACTAGGCAGAGAACATTTCAGTGTATTCTAGGCCCAGGTTTAACTGTGCTAAGATACTTACTAAAAAACTATGTTCTATAAATATCTCTTCTTTGAAAGGTAAGCACTGCTATGCTCCAAGTCGTGCATTTCTCTAAGAACGTAAATATTAAATGACAGGTCTTAGGTGAATGAACAATGATCTTAATCAACCATGCTCAATGGACCATAGCATTATAATTTGATCTTGTTCATTACATATTACTTGGCATTAGATAAATTGGAAGTACTTTTTGAATTTGCCAAGCGCAGCTGAGGTCTCTCCTCCATAACTCCTTCAATTAATCACACATAGATGTTGACTTTTATACCAAATTTTGGGTAATTTATCTTCACAGCATATCATAGCTCATAATAAATGAACTCACAGTATAAATCTCCATGCAAAGGAAAATTCTAAATATGCTAGCAACTTTCACATTTGTGAAATTAAGCAGTTGGAGGAACTGGACCAAAGGAGGCTCAGTAAATGTAGTCTCTTAAAAATTATTCTTGCATAAATCCTCAGGTGATGCTTTAATTCTGCAGTCCACAGGCAAATATAAAGTGATGTACTTAATATGGCAATCTAATAGAAAATAAAATATTCTGATCTTTCAGATTACTCTGTTACCAGCATTGTCTATTCCAAGTTTTATCAGATAAACAGATATATGTTACAGCTCCTGCTAGCAACTGATAGCAACTAATCATATAAACATACCCATCGAGAGCAAGTCCTGGAGAAAAAGAGCATTTATTTTTCATTAAATGGGCACTTCGGGATATGCCTACCCTTATGATTTGTTCCAAGTTTGTTTGAAGACAGTTTGGAGACCATGCCAGGAGCTCCCTGTTCCTCAGGTCCTGCTGCTGGGACTAGACACATTAGTCCAGCTTCTCTGTTGCCAAACTGATGCTCATCAGACTTTTTTAATCTCGTGCCCAAGGCTAGCCCTGCTCCTGACACTAAGACACTCATTTCTATTCCACATTGGAAACACAAGTAGCTAGCACAGAGATTTTACTCTGACAGCATTAGATTACTTTGCTTCTGGGTCCTACCATATCACAAAATGTATTGCTGTCAGCAGATGGCTTCCCCACGCCACTTCAAAGCATTCCAAACAGCGTTTTTAAGATTAAAAAGTTGCTCCATATTGGTAATATCAATTACATAATACACAACCTCATCTTCCCCAGGTTCAGTTACTACTGTCTAAGTTTGTGTGTCACGTACGCTCAACACTTCACCTGTAAATTCACAGTAGCAGCATTAGATCAGCCAGGCTTAGAGGTAAAATGCACAGCAATTGTGATTAGAGTCATAAATATCACATGGTATGCTGTAGTAACAGGTACTCCCTGCCATAGTCTTACTGCAGATCCCTCTTACTGAGGAAAGGTTTCACTTGGCTTCTGAAGCACAGATCACTACTCTCTGATAGGCTCCCCAATTACTTGAAGAATTGCCTCTTGTAATTACCAACTAAGTTTTATCCTACCAATATTCCTTTGTGATCTATGGTGATTAAGGACATAGAAAATGATTCAAGGACCAGAGCAGTCACTGAGTGCTGATATGCTGTCTTCACAGAAGACAGACAAACCTACTGGCCTGGAGGCCAGTGACAACAGGAGTACCACAGTGGTCTACCCTGGGATGTGTCCTGTTTAATATCTTTATCAGTGACCTGAGAGAGACAATGAAGTGGATGCTCATAAAGTTTGCAATTATACCACACTGCAGGTGGGCTGGGAGGAGAACACTGAAGATAGGGCTACCATTCAAATGGACCTAGACAGGCTGGAGGAATGGGATGACAGGAATTGCACTAAACAAAGGACAAATAAATATTCAACAACCTGGGAAGGAAGAACTCCTTGTAATGCTACAGGCTGGGGAGCAGCTCTGTGAAAAAAAGATGTGGGTATTGAGAGACAGCAAGCTGAATATGAGCCAGTGGTATGCTCTGGCAGCAAGGCCAACAGATCATCCGCCTTTACTCAGGGCTCATTAGACCCCACCTAGAATACCATACACAGTTTTGGATTTGCCAATACAAGGAAGACATCAACAAATTCGAATCAGTTCAGTGGAGGGCTACTGCAATGGTCAAGGGCAGGAGAGCTTGCCCTGTGAGGAATGGCCAAGGAAACAGGGCTTGTTCAGCCTGGAAAAAGACACAGCTACAGGGCGACCTAGCAGCAGCCTTCCCATAGGGAGATTTATCAAGATAGAGCCAGGCTCTTCACAGTGGTGCACGGCAGGAGGACAAACGACGACAAGCACACATTGAAATAGGACAGGTCCAGACTGTATGTAAGGAAAGACTTTTTCTCCATTGTAAGGGACTGTGTTACCTGTCTCAAACATTGCTGTTGCACCACTACCATTTCCTGGCCTCAGAATCCTGTCGCCATGGAGGGGTACGCTCTGAAGGAGACTAATTGTCTCCAATGGGACCACGACATCCACCAGAAGTTAAATCGGGATGAGAAGACGTGCAGGCTGGCACGGGACCACGGGGAGGCACACACTGAGCTCTGTGGGAATGGATGGATTCTGCGGAGAGATCGTGGGGACTGGGACATAAAAGGACTGTGTACTCCTCTTTTGGGAGCACTATTCACTCCGGTCATCTCATCCCTCATTGGAGTTGGGACTTCAGCAGAGCTTGGAGCACCATCACCTGCACCAAGACTGAGCCAGCAGGACATCGCTGGATTTGTGGTGGTGGTAACTAGTCTCACTGCATCTCTACTGTTTGCTTCCTTAGGGATTCTGACTTTTCATTTTTCTCTCTGTCCTATCACTGTTATCAGTTGTGTGTACAATAAAGGTCACAAGGTTGTACAGCATCTGACCTCGTTTGTGTCTTAATCTTGCTCTTGGGATTGTTTAAGAACCCTCCCCGATATCAGATCGGGACACCCATGAGGACTGACAGTCAAACACTGGAGCAGGGTGTACAAAAAGTTTATGCATCTGCAAACCTGAACATTTTCAAGACCTCACTGGATAAAGCCCAGAGCAATCTTATTTGATCTCAAAGCTGACCCTGTTTTTAGCAGGAGGTTGGCCTAGAGATAACTTCTTGAGGTCCCTTCTAACCTGCACTGTTCTGTAATACTATACAGTCTTTTTTCCCTGATCACTAGAAGAAAGGCACATGAAACTACAAGGTTAAAGAATTCATCAATTTAGTGAAGGCAATACAACTGAACAGAAATTACTGTACACAACATAAGCATGAAGGACCATGTGAGTCACAGAACCTCCTATGAAAGCATGCTACCACATTGCAAATGGCTATTGAACAGGATTCGCAGAATATTGTTCTTTCATGACCTCATTCAGCACAGTTTAGAAATTGCCTACAAATACCTCAAGGGTCAGATGAGATGTATTTAAAGTGAAGGTCAGTGGTGACACAAGCACAAGCGTGTCAAATTGACTATGTTTAGGCTGTGATTAGAAGATTTTTAGCCTTCTGAGGAATTAAATTCTGGAACAATCTGGTAATAGGAGTAATTGAAAATAAGAGCTAAGTGCTTCCAAGAGCTAAAGAACTTTATCAAAGGGATAAGTTAATCAATGTCCACAAAAAATTAATAAAATCCTCATATGCAGAGGACTCAGAAGACTCCTTTTTGCTACACTTAAATATCTGGATAAAAGTCTACAGCCTATATGATGAAGGTCAAAATTGCCTTTAAAATGTGATATTAAAATGTAAAGTAGCACTGATAAGCAGTCTGCGATGAAAGGATCTGAGACAGAAGTGCACAGTAGTATTATTCCTGACCAGTAAAGCAGATTTTCCCTGGTTTTACAATAGATTTTTTTGTCAGGAAAAACAACATACTGAAACCAAACCAAATATCATTATTACTCTGCATTACACTGGCTTTGAATTGTACGTGTTACGTTACGTAGGGTAAAAAAATTACTAATGCAATGGTTAACAGTTTACAGACTATAGGTCAGAAATGGCCCAAATGAACAGCATGGTCCAGACAAACACTCTGGACACACATTTTCTTGAGATACATGGATCACCCCATGGGCACTTGTTCTCCAAAACAGAATGTAACTGTACATAACAAAGAAACAGTGTGACTGATCATTCATGAATGCTTTCTCTACAGTAGGTGGTACGAAACTGACAAGAGGAGACATCAACGTTTTGATCAGATGAGGTTACATCCTCAGTTATATTCAGTTATACAGATTGGCTAGGCTTCAGCACATGACCCACAATTCTTCCATAAGAGGCTATATGGCCTGCTCTTACTAAAAGAGTGACCTCCGTTAGTATCAAGGAAAGAACAACACAGAACTATCATTATTTTTAGCCACCAATGAAAAGAGAAAACAAATAATCTAGGGGAAGACTATTGGCCTACTAGAAAACAACAGCATCTCACCCACACCTCAGGTAAACAGTGTTAAAGGCCTTCTTAACATCAAGATAACCACATTATTGCAAAACAGAAAAGAAATGGTGGTGATATGGATGACACATTCAATAGATCTTAAATTTGAAGATTCTTTCTAGAAATACCGTGCATTCTATCCATTAGTCGCTGCATTTCAGGATGCTAAGCACTTTGCAGATGGCGTACTTTATTTGACAAAACTGTTATTGTATCATCATTTAAATAATTATTTTTTCCACCTGTCTTGTCCTTGTTCAAGTACGCACAATTGCAGTTTGCAACACACTGATGCTACAGCATTCATCCTTAACAATTATTTAACCTCAGTGACTCAGCTTCTTCCATATTTTTCAAGTACAGAGCACAGCTTCTCACATTAAGCTAGGAGGAACTCATAAACCAACATCAGTATCCTGACCTCTGTATCAACTTTCACCTGGGACTCTCAACTGTTGTCTGGCTTCTTGCAAAGTGCTGTGAGAAAGCAGGAGTGCCAGAACCAACTAGAGCCAGGTTCCTCATAGGGTATAGAGACTGAATGAAGTGCAGGGGTCAGTTGTTTTCAAATATGACTATTCTATATCAGAATTGTTCAGATCTTCCATGTTTTGGAAAAAATGCCAGATTCCACAGCCACAGAGTGCAAAGGTTCACAGCTGATGCGCATGGCACGTTTTCACATTTTGCAACTCTTGCAACTATTTGTTTTTTTCTAAAGATGTTTTAAATTTGGTCACATTTTCAGTGTTTTATGTACAGTTGTAAGAATTTATTCTTTGTTTTTCCTTTTGAAAATGAGAGTTCTATGTTAAAACCACTAAGTAAAATGGAGCAACACATGTTGAATTCTATTGGAATTTCTGCAGCTCTAGTACACTGAAACTTAGCTATAATCTCCTAGTCCTGATTAATGTCAGCATATATCATGTTTTTTGCCATGTACAATGCTAAATCAAGTTTTGATATACATTTTTATCCAACCAACGGGAGTAAAACACACTTAGTACCTGGTCATCAAGAATTACCTGTTATTGGGAGCATTTAATCATCATATACCCAAAGAGACTGATATGGCAAGAGCAGTGAAATGCCAGAGTATATCATCTGTCTTATCCCATCAATTAAACTGGGATGGTACCTTTTTTAATTAGCAGCGAGGAAAAAGCGAATAAAATTTTTACATTAAAAAAAAATTGAAGAACACTATTTCACTTGTTCACATAGCACATGGAACACTGACTTTGTATCTGCTATTCTAGTCCCCCAACTACAAAAAACAGTTTCATTTGTGGCATATCAAAATGATAGAGGACACCTTATTTATTCTGCTTTTTCCTTTTATTATTATTGTAAACATATCAAGTTCCTTTACTAAATAGCTACAGAAGAATGATCACTACAAAATACATGGTTGAGACTTAAATCTGTGCACAGTCATGTAAGATTACAGCTGTTTTAGCAGAGGCATAGCTATTTATCTAATGACTAAGAAAATATACTTGGGGTTAAGACTATTTTGACTATAAAACAAATATAAAACACTATTTACATTCTTTAACCTTTGCAGTTTAGAAATATACAGTATAAAAGCAAAGCATTCAAGATTCCATGACATATTAAACTGTCTGAAAATTACATTAGTATCTTCTGCACAATACTTACCGAAGCATTCATTTTAAGATAGAAATAGATTCATCAATTTGCATGAAATATTACAAATTTGCATGAAATATTACAAGGCACTATGACTGCAAACATTTTCTTAGAAGCAGCTGCAGAATTGTTTTTAGACAATCTATAGTGCTGTGTTGCTATTATACACCTAATCATTTGCCTTCCCACAGTTCCTATTTATTTGAACACATGCAAGATTTATTTTTTATATAAATTAGATTCTGGTTTCATTCATGCCGCCATAATTTCCAGAATATAATTATGTCCATCAACAGCCCATGTGTTTGTAGGGAAACAGAAAATTTATTGTGTCTCAATCTTGTGAGAAAATTAAGTATTAATGTAATTTTTATGTTTACTTTCTAAATTATTTTGAATCATTCTCAAAACCCCAAAACAAGATCGTAATTTAAAGCCAGAACCGGCCAACTGATATGAAATATCAGGAAAGAAGTAATTATGAGTCTTTACCATTGCTTTGAAGGATACCATAATTACAGAAAGCTTTTCATACACATATCATGCTGAGAAGATCAGTGCCTAAATGTCAGAGGAGTATCATCCACAGTTTTGCTGCTCTTCTGCAATAGGTTGCTCCAAAACATTTCAGAAAGAAAAAAAAAAAAAAAAAACCCTCAACAGTTCTATAGCAAGCAGAAAGCTAAACTGAGATAGCTAAATAGTGCAATTAGCCATTCTTGAGGCTTATATAGTTCTCAAAAATGTAAGATTTTACAGGAGTTGGATTCATGTGATGAAAGGACAGTTGAACTAGGATTATTCTTCAAGGAAGGATCTGTAGACAATCATTCTGAAGATTATCTTCCCATGTACGCACAAAAAGCACTGGAGATTTTTCTATACGAAGTCTCCCTCCAACCATAAACTAGACAGGGACTGTTTACCCTACACTGCCAGATTCTTTCAGCTCTCTGGCTAACGTTAGACCAGCTCTCATTAACTAGTCTGAATGTTTAGGAGTTCTCTTGCAAATAACTCTTCAGATTCACCTCAAGCTAAATCTTCATATTCCATTAAGCTTTTACTCACGCATGGGTAAGATTTGTCCTTCCTGTGATATCAACCTTTTGCCACCCAATATGTGTTGTTAACACTGCCCTGGAAAGCCACATTCCCAACAAATTTCATCTGCATAAGGCTCAAATCGTTACAGATTCTGCAGAGACGATTCCAGCAGTGTTTCGTGGAAGACTGACTTTGACAAGTGATCCTCAAAATATTTTTGTACAGCTGTTGCCAATGATTTCATATGAAAGTACCTGTTAGTGACAAAAGGAAAAGCTATATTAATATATACATATAAAAATATATAGTCTATCAGAAAATATTAGTGCAAGAAAGAATTTTAAACGAAAACATGACGCTTCAATCAGATTGTTACAAAACTCTGAAAACATGTAAGATAAAATGAGAACATTTTAACTCTTTGTTCCAAATTGATTTTATATCTTAACTATATAAAGCAGGAAATAAATAATCTATCTGATAATAGCATTACCCACTTGGCAGATACCTTTTAGAATAATTTAAATAAGAAGTTCTAACTTTTTAAAATTTCTTTTAGGTAAAAATGCTATATACAAGATCATGGCAAAGAAAACATCTCATTAGAATTGCATTCCTAAATTCATGACAGAAATTCCCATAAGCTATTTCTATAACCCTAGTGAATGAGGGCCATGGACCAGGGACCTACTGGTTCACAGGTCAAGAGGCATAGATTGGGTCATGTCCAGCGTGCAAAGGGTAAAGTTTCTTTGCAGACAGGTTTGTCTTACGAACAGCTAGTCAAAGACACTCAAAACCTGCCAGAAATCAAGCTGGTAAATAACGTGGATGATCAGGATTCAGTGTCCCTTAGCACCCTTTTTTATTTAACTACACAGATGTCGCCCCACAAAGTTCAGTAGCCTGAATTGCTGTTGCTTTTGACAAATCAGAAGTTAACTCTCACATCAGTTTTGAAGACCTACCTAGCCATGACAACCTTTTCTGAAGATAAAAGCTAAATAAATTAATGCTGTTCTTGTGCATTTAAACTTTACTACATTATGACTGGCAAATTATTACATTTGTGGGTTTGATGGATTACACAACTCAAGAAAATAATTTATATACATACCTAGTTTATCATAAAATTGCTTCCAGATATAGGGATCAATAAGCATGAATGATATGAATTCCTGCTTTTCAGAACAGGTTGATGCAAATAGTTATCTACTCAATCACTGGTTCTTCAATTCTGAACAGGCAGAGCTTTCAAAAAAGTTATTTCAGTTGAAACCAAACCAGAGAAGAATCATAAAACACATGACAACATGTCTTTTCAAGGAGAGTCTCCAGCTGTTTGCTTACTCTGGCTTTCCAGTTCCTGAGCACCAGTGAAAAGACCAGAACAGACTGTTTTAGAAACAAACTCAACATTCTCAAACACATTTCTTTTGCCTACAGACAGCTGCACATACATGTGGTAATTTCAGAATGCTACAGCCACTACAGATGAACGCTGCATTTTATATCTACAGTCTTCACATTTTCATAAGTAGGCTTTATTTTTTACAGTTCACTAAATCAGACTGCAGTTTTCTGAATTTTATGATTTAGTTCACAGCAAGAATGAAAGCTCAAAAGACCATAAAAGTTATTTTAATTTCAGAAATTGCTTTGGTACACTGATTGTAGGGCTCATTTAATACACAGTCTATTTCTAAAGAAAAATCAAATCTGCTTTTTAAAATATTATGGCTGCATCACTGTAGGAAGCTGAAGAGCTGCTATGAGTGGTCTTAGCAATAATTCTGGAAGTAAAGCATCCATTATCCAATGTATGAGATATACAATTTATTTATTTGCCAGTACAATTTAGCAGAACTGACCAGAAAGATTCATAGTATTTCAAAAGTGGTTTCTAACTTAAATCTAAGAAACTTCAAAAAATTTGTTGTGTGTCAGTTGATAGTGAAGAACTTTAACATCGTACAGCTCATGTTTTAAGCTTCCAAATTTCTTTAGAAATATTAGTGAGTTGCATTATAATTCTCAAGAAGCTGCTTAAGATCGATTAAGGCAGCAAAACATTTAGTTCCTTACTACTCTGCAAATATTTATGTGATTGGTAAGATCTGACTGCATTTGGACAGTAGTTCACATTATGTACTGCAAATACATTCAATTACATCATCAGTATAAAAAAATTTCATCCAAATAAAGCAGGTTCTATCCAAACAGAGTTTGTATGATCACTCAGAAAAATTCACTTATACCATCTAGGTATATATAAAATACAACTTATACCATCAATACATACCTCAGGTAAAATTCTGTCTTTACAGAACCACCTTTAAAACATGTGCTATTTCAATTTAATTAAATGATCATAATAAAGCTCAAAAGGGATCTGCATGGTACATAGATCTTGAGTGCTTCTCAGCTAAAGATATAGTGAAAGTTCAACTATTTGTCATAATCACGTAAGATTCAAAGATACAGCTTAGAATGAGAAGTAGTTTGACAAAAATTCTTTCAAGCATCCATGATAATTGAAAAAATCTAATAATATGAAGCAATAAAAGTAGAGTCTAAAGCTACAAGAAAGTTAGAACCTACTATCAACAGGTTGCACATGTGTGCATGTATACATATATTTATGTTTAAAGTACTCATATGCATCTTTCGGTGGTTTATATTTAAACTACTTTCCTGTACCTTCTAGAAATGTTTCTATATCTGCAATATAAATATTCCTGAAAAGAAAATATTTAACTAAAATTATTTAGAAAATTACTATTGAAACCAACGATTTTTTTTTCCCCCTTCGACCTTTTAACCATAGATCATGAAAAACATAATAGGCAAATTTGTAATTTGGCCTTCAGCAACTTTGGAAAATGAACACAGGAAACACAGTCAAAACTTATTCAGAATTTCACTGTACAATAATTAGCAGAAAATTTTGAATGTTTCACTAATACTAGCCTAAAATCTAAATTAAAGGCCCAATCCTGTCTGCTTTTGAGAAAATATAAGCTTTACTAGAAACAATATTAGAAACAAAATCAATTCAAAATGAATGAAAATGATACATTAGTATTATGTTAACTAACAATGGAGGCTCAGTAAAAAGAATACAAGGCAAAGAATAGAATAGTGCACTGTCATTTTATTGATGGCAGCATTGACAATTTGCCTCTTTCATATGTAAAAAGTATTCAGCTTCATAATAACTAAGAACTTTTTAAAAAAGTCTTTTGTGGTGTCAGGTCCACACTCCTCCTGCTCACACGAGCTTTCTTTGTTCCATCCTGTTGCTTGAAAAAAGCCAGAATTTTTTCTATAAGTCTTCAGGAAAAAAAAAAAAAAAAAAAAGATAAGCATAAAAACTCTCCACTCTTCGTGCAACATACGCTTTACTGCTATTTCATCTTCTTCCTCCAAGAGAGTGAATACCCACTTTTCAGTACTTACAGAGATATAAGTTTTTAAAAGAATAAATTAGAAGGTTGCACTTCAATGCAATAAATATGATCGGTATAATACAAGGAAAGAATGCTTTCTGGCAGTGACTTCTCACAAAAATGCAGTTTCTCCACTGATAAGGACTTCAGTACGGATTTTGTAGGAAGTGTGTCAAGATGTAGATTAATTCTGCCATGGAGCAAAGGAAGACCAAAGAAGCAGGTAAGGATCAAGCAGAGGTTCACACTCAGATTCTTTCAGGTTCCTCCAAAAGCTATGAACCTTCAAAACACTCATTTCTGACTACATGTTCCCCTTCTTTTTCATACTATCATGACATTCTGTACAGAAAGTGTAAGCTCAGGATGTTATTTTTGTTATTGTTAGATTCTAATTCTTATATCTTGATTCTCTATGAGGAATATTTTATTTAACAGACCTGTTAAAGCTAGTATTTGACTCATACTCTAGAGTGGGTTCAAGGGCTCTCAATGCAGTACTCTGATAAAATTCTGAGTTAGTGTTCTCTACCTCACACTCCTGGATATTAATAAAAGATCATTTCTAGTCAACTGCAACCACAGTGAGGTACTAACTGCCCCATACTCCTGTTACTTCACATTAACATGAGTACTCTATCACTCTGTCTTCATAATAAACACCAAGTCAAGACTTCCTGCATGTCTGCAGCAATTGTCCTTAATACCCAAAGCATAGAGTAGTGTGGCAAGCAGCTCTTCAGAAGGATAGAATCACAGAATGGTCTGGGTTGGAAGGGATCTTTAAAGCTTCCCTAGTCCAATCCCCCGCAATGAGCAGAAACATCTTCAACTAGATCAGGTTGCTCAGAGCCCCATCCAACCTGACCTTGAAGGTTTCCAGGGCTGCAGCATATACCATCTCTCTGGGCAACCTGTTGCAGTGTTTTGCAACCCTCATTGTAAAGAATTTCTTCCTTATATCTACTCTCTTTTAGTTAAAACCATTATCCCTTGTCCTTTCACTACAGATCTTGCTAAAATGTCTGTCCATATCTTTCTTATAAGACCCCTTTATGTACTGAAAGGCTGCAGTAAGGTCCCTTTAGAGCCTTCTCTTCTCCAGATTAAATAAACCTGTGGATCCAAATTCCACCTCTAGAAACCAACTAGGATTTTAAAAGCCTCCTCACACTTAAGACCCTGTTACACTGTGGACAAAGATTATGAGCTGGTATTTGTCACTACTAATTCCAGATTCACAAGAGCAACTTTAACACCTAAATGAGTATGCTGAAAACTAATCCAGGAAGCAGTACAGCAGTGTATTTCTTCATTGATGTATCGGTGCCAGTAAGTCCACCCTGTCAAGTGATGTAACATTACACATATAGGAGCTTTTGGGTCTGAGGTCATATGTCTACTGTGTGGACCTAATATTTCATCTTTGATATGACCCTATTATACTCGATACAGATATGGCCAGCAAGCTTTACTTTCAGAATTGTCCAAGTTGCTTTTGAAAACAAGGCGCCTTGGAATTTTAAAGTACAATATTAAAATTCTAGAGAATTTACCAATTTATAATATAATCATCAAGGGCTCTCCATCTCTTTTTCAGAAAAAAAAAAAGTTACTTTACATAATCCAGAAGTACTCCTGAGGAAGTAAAGGTGTCATTAATCAGTGATCTGGTGGAGAGGCAAAGCATCCTTCAGATGAAAGTTGAGGTAAAATTATGTTTCACTGGATCCCTTAAAACTTCCCCTGAGAAACCATGTCTTCATCTAACATGTTATCAAAAACTTGAAATAAGAAAAATATGCCATGCCCTCAAAAGCTCTGAAGAATAAAAAGGAGAAAAAGCCATTTAGAAATCTACTTCTAGGAGCTGATATTCAATACTCCTGAACTTTTACATGTCAGAAATTGATGTTATACTGTTGTACAAGTCTGGCTAAGCTGAAAGCAATTTGGAAAAGGACTATGCTTGATTATCTGCCTACATTTAAAAATCACAGAACTGATTACATTAACCATTTATTTTTGGAAAAGCCCGATAGAGAGAAACCAGTAACGAAAATCTAATTCAACTGTCTTCAATCTCATTAGGTCAAGTGTAATGCATTTCAAAATTCAATCTAAGATATAAAGTAGCATGACACGTACTATGGGGAGCTATAAGCCATACGGGATAATATGTCCACCCCCGTATCACAATAAACACTCCTCACATCACTTCACCTATCAAACAAGGCAAATGAGGGCAGCTACACTGGACTTGACATGAGCTTCAGAAAGCAAATCTAGCAGGTGAAATCTTGTCTGTACCACACAGAAAAAGCTTCTGGATACAGCGCTACAATACTTTTACCTTCAAAAAGATTGGCAATAAAGTGTTCTTAAACTGAAGAAGAATTTCCATTTTTTGGCACTATTCAATGATGACCACAAATGCTCCACTCTTAAAAAGAGGAATAAAGTGTTCAGTTTTCCAAATATTCACTAAAACATAGTGGCAGAGCAAAAAAGTTGGTATCACCAATTCCAGACAAAATAAAGGATTGTTTTGACTGAAACTAATACAGGAGCTACTATACTTAAGTATATAGAAGTATACAGAAGGCATCTCTTGCCTCTCAATTTTCTTTTTCTACCCGAGTGATCCTAGTGTTCCAAGAATCTAAGACCAATTTGATATCTTGACTACTTTTTGGTGTTAACATGCAATAGGTGTTACATTATTTTATGCTGAAGTATAGTTTAGCTTAATACTGGAAATTTTCCAAATATAAACCTAAATCTGATAAAGCAACTAATTAAAACAGCTAGATTTATCAAATAATTTTAATATAAAATACACATATATTTTAACTGACTACACTTTAGTTAGTTATAGTTTCCACTTAAGTCAAGTTCAAGACAATTCAGTTATGGCAGCCAAAGACGGCATTGAATCTTTTGATCTAGAGGGAATTAATTTCCCTATCAAGAAGGTGTATTTTCTCATAATGAATTGCTGTTTACAGTGGCAACTATTTAAGGTATGTATAACTCCTACAATATTTGCTATCTTTATCATAGAAGTTAAAGCGCATAATATTCCAACAGAGCTGGACTTACAGAAGTAGTCAACATTTATCAGGTGTAAGCTGTCACTGATTGTACATTGCACTGGGTTAGTAAATTCAGTTTTAGATTACAAACTGTCACTGTCTATCTAACTCAAGCAGATGTTGAAGTAAACAGTCCTGTGCCAAAAGAGGACACAGGAATACCTTATTTCATCAACTGAGAAAGAGAGTTTTAAATTATGATAAAGAAGGATATATCTGGAAGCATGGTCAATAAAAGATGTACTTTTAAAAGCAAAGTAAGAAGTTGCCGAAAAAATATATTCAGCTTCATGACACATTTTCCAAAATATATATTATTTTTTTCCTGGATGAGAACAGTCCATCGCTACTTGTTGACAAATGCTTTTAGGTTTATTTAACCAACATCATTTACCACCTGAATGTAACTCCTTTATTTAGAGATGCCTGACAAAACAATAATATTTGAACTGGGATAGAGAAAGGGCTGTAACTGTTTATATTTTATGGTAGGTAGGTTTTGATACCAAGTCTGTTGTCCATTTAAATCAGAATTCTGCTAGAATCTTCAAAGAAAGGTATAAAACACCTGCAAGGAATGACTGCCTGTGCCTAGAGAGGTTGTTTCAACCTTCTTCAGATACATGTGTTACTACCACTCTCTCTGGATGTGTTCCCCCCTCCCTCCCAGCTGACCAAAGCCAAATACAGTTTTCTAGATTTATACTGTAAAAACACAGAAATACGAAAAATATTAGATAAAGACACAAAAACCTCTCCCTAGTTTTGACTGCTGTCTACACTGAGCACACTGACACTCCTCTGAGCCAGCTGAGCTGGTTCAGAACTCAGGTCAGTACATATGCCAGAATTATTTCTGCATAAATTATCTCATGACGTGTTTATTGATAGTGCTTGATACACTTGCTTAAAATCGAAAATCAAATTATATGGGCAAAACCAGAATAATTATCACCTTGGCAAGAGGTAGGAATAAATTTTGCTCTCATATATTGCCAGTACTCCCCCAAATGAAAAAGGTATTTTAGCATATGATCAAAAAAGTACAATCATACATTACTGCATGTCAGAAATACCAAAAGCTACGGAGACCAGCAGCACCTACTAAGACAACTGAGTGTGGAGGGCTCGAGCAAAGGCAGGAACTAAAAAGAGCTAGGTAAAAATAAACTGGGTAGTATGGAAAAAAAAAGCCGTTTGAGGACGAAGACACATTGTAGATGCACACCAAGTAGCATGCAACTTTACAAAGCTTTCTTTATTTGGGACAGACTTTTAATCAACAGTTGAAAATTAAGGATTTAGGAGATCCACAAGTAAAATGTAAGCAGTACAACACACTTGTTTAGTGAAAGAATTATAACTTCTATCTGGCTGACCTTTTTAGATTTCTGAACGTACATATCAGGTGTGTTTTCTGAGGATGGTATATAATCCTTTAATTTCTGCTAATTAATAAAGTATAAGTGCAAGTATATCCTCAAGATTCAGAGTATGGTAAATATTCTTAGACCCTGTATCTCCCTATTCAATGGTGAGCTCACAGATTTTAGATTTTAGTGTTGAAATTCTCCTTTCCATGCTAAGCAAAACAATAAAAAGAATATTATTCCACATAAATGGCTCATAAAAAGCAGAATATGGAACCTGGGACAGTACTGAGTTCAGCAAGGACTACAGCCACTTATTTCAGAGAAGCTAGTCCACTGTATGTGAATGAGAGAAACTTGATGCTGCTCTCAAGTGAAAAAGTACCAAGTAAAAGCTTGCTCAGATGACATGAAACCTTACATAAAGCAAAGTTAAAAAGCTATTTTCCAAAGTGTTCTTATTGCTTTCCTTCTCACAGGTATATTAAGTCCTTTCCTACAGCCACAAAATCCAGAGAAATAGAAATATCTAATGTTTATCATAAATATACCAATATCTCAAAAAAAAATTTAGAAGCAATATGACAAACTATCTTCCATGTAGCCGATGGCAACAAGTGGTTTCTAAACTAAAAAGTAACAACCATAAAACTTTCACTTAAATGGTAAGACACTGATTTAATATCAGTAGTTTTTCATACATGTAGCAATCACTGCTCTGTTCATGCTCCTTATAAACAGATTAACACTATTAAACAAAGTAGGTCATGCATGTGCCATTGCTTAACACTTTTTTTTTTTAATGTGAAACAAGGTTTTTTCTAGGAATTGTCTATTTGCTTGTAAAATCGTGATTACACTTATTTATTTGTTCAAAATATTCATCGTCAGCAACCCAGTTCTGAGGGTTCTTTATACAACCGACCACTGGCAAAGTTGTATAAAGTTCTCTCACAAACTTCACAAAGACTGAAGAACACTGAAGTACAGAACAATCCAGATCTACTTTTCTTGAAAGCTAAACCCATAAATAAAATGTCAATATCATGTATTTACCTTTTATTTATTATTAATCAGTTTCTAGCTCTTGGGGGCTGATAAAATTGTTGAGTAGGTCGTGTGGACCGTCTTGGCTGACCATCACCTCCTCTGCGGAATTCTAGAGTTTGCTCATATGTTTCCTCTTCCTCCTCCTGCAGGTAAATAGTATTGTTTTAAATGGAAAAGTAGGAAAACACGTAATACATGAGTAGGTATATGCATACATACACACAGAACACATACACACACATATACATGTATGAATGAATTCATGCACACATAGCAACTGCTGGGAGTAGTGGGTTTTTCAAACCTAGCAAAGCTAACAAAAACAACATGGAAAAATGTCAAAACTCAATCCTCAGGACAGCAGCAGAAGTTAATAAATATTTGCAGTGAAAAAGCATATATATATATATATATATATATATATAGCTAGATGCCTCAAGTGGTCTAAATACATTTTGCTCTTTCAGTACGTTCCAAGAAACCTGAATATCTGAAAATAGTTCTATATTATTTGCTGAAAGAGTGAAGAAAGATACAACAGGAAGTTTTCTTAAGATTTTTTTCCAAAGCTTCAATCTAACATAAAAGAGCTCACTCTTCAAGAATAAATCGGTTAATTTGCATACGTACAATATCTGGATTTCCCCAAACTGGA